>NC_054483.1:93065736-93370047 GCF_017639515.1 Carcharodon carcharias
AATTATTATTTTAAACAACTCAATTATATCATCTTACAACCTTCTAAACTCATGGGAATGCAAACCAAGTTTATGCAACCTGCCCTCATAACTTAACGCTTGGGGATTGCTGCAATTCTGGTGAAGCTGTTTTGCACCCCTCCAAGGATAATGTATCCTTTTTGAGGTGTGATGCCCAGAGTTGAATGCATTGGGATTTGATCAAGGCTTTTTACAAGTGAAGCATAACTTGCTCCCCTTTGTTTTCCAACCCTCTTGAAATAAAAGCCTACAGTCATAATTTTTGATTACTTTTTGTACTTGTGCACCAGCTTTTGAGTGACCTGTGTTTTTTAATGCTCAAATTCCTTTGTTCTTCCGCACCTTCTACTCTTTGCGCATTAAAAACATGTTCCAATTTGTCTTTCTTTTAGGTCTTTAGATCTCAAGATACTTCCCCACATTGAACTCCATCTGTCACAATTTTACCCACTCACTTAGTCTGTCTATGGCCCATTGTGACTTTTTTGTTCTCATTTTCACAACTTACCGTTATTCTTAACTTAACCTCACCTACAACTCCCTATTCCTTCATCTAAGTCACTCCATAAAAATTATGATTGAATTAATGATTTCCATTATTAAATTCACATTTGAATTACTGTTTCAATTTTTACACTGCCCAAGGAAGACTGAAGGAAAATATAGGGCAGAATCTTGCCGTTGTTGGGCGGGCTCGGTGGGGTGGGGGTGGGGCGATCGGGAAGCCGCCCGCAATCGGGGCTAGAAGGCGAATTCACGCTGGTGGGCCTCAAGGTGAAACGCGAGTGGCAGCGTTGAGCACTGCCTGTGTGGGCAGGGGGAGGAGGGTAAGTGCAAACTTCACGCATGCGCGTGAGTGCACGCTTCATAATCTCCCTGAGGCACAGAGCTGCCTCAGGGAGATGCAGAGTTTTCTAAAAATATAAAGAAATTAAAAATGCTATAAAACATGTTCCCAGGGACTTGATATTAATTAAATTTTAAAACTTTTGTTTCATTTTTATTTGCTTTAGGAAACCTCATCCCGTCCAGGATGAGGTTTCCAAAAAAGTGCAAAGGCCAGTTGGCCTATTCGCCTGCCTGCCAACCGTAAGGTTGGATGGGCAGCAAAAAGTCCTATTTAATTGCTCCTCTAATGGCCTTAACAGGCCTTTTAATTGTCGGTGAGCGCGCTGCCGAATGAAATATCGCGCATCATTTTACGCTCTAGCGGGTCGGGTGCATGCCTGCCCACCGAGCTAAAAATTTAGCCCATAAATTTCTTTGTGATTATTTGATTAAAACATTCAATTATGATAACTTGAAGAAAGAAGAGAGAATGCACACATTTTCACTTTTAGCATTTTAACTGGCTATGTAATGGAAGTATATTTTCATTCTGAGGGAAAGTGAATGCTATAAATGAATACTGTGCTAGTTAGCTTTCTCCCTTTGAGTTATATTGCTATTACCTTAATCATCATCATCACTAAAAGTACTAATACCATCAACTGTGCGGAATGGATACCCATGCATTTTTCTGTTTCCATGAGACTCCTTCACTTAAATCTGTGCTTCTGATTATAAAACTAATTTATTTATAACTGGAATCCTAGTAGTGCAGGAAGTCTCCTTATATGGTTCTAAGACACAGGTTTCCAGTTTCCCTCACGTCATGTCTTAAAAAAACATAAAGCAGTCCTTTCTGATAAAAAATGATTTACCTAACCACAGGCTAATTATAATTAATGCTCCATTCTGCAACACACAGAGTGTGGGAAGTCCAATATGAGGTAATAATGCACAGAGGGTCTTTTGCTTATTAAATGACCTACAAATATTGTACATCAGTGACAGCAGTGTGTACCATCTATACTGCAGAAACTCACCAAGGTTCCTTAGGCAGCACCTTCCAAACCCATGACTGCTACCATCTAGAAGGATAAGGGCAGCAGACACATGGGAACACCACCACCTGGAAGTTCCCCTCCAAGCCACGCACCAGCCTGATTTGGAAATATATCGCCGTTCCTTCACTGTCACTGGATCAAAATCCTGGAACTCCCTCCCTAACAGCACTGTGGGTGTACCAACACCAAAGGGACTGCAGCAGCTTAAGCAGGCAGCTCACCACCACCTTCTCAAGGACAATTAAGGATAGGCAATAAATGCTGGGCTAACCAGCAATGCCCACATCCCATAAATAAATAAAAAACATCATTGTAAGTGCATACGAACATACAAATACGGAGCAGAAGTAGGCCATAAAGCCCCTCGAGCCTGCTCCGCTATTCAATAAGATCATGGCTGATCTTATTATGGCTTCAATTCCACATTCCGCCTATCCCCAATAACCTTTGACCCTCTTGTTAGTCAAGAATCTATCTACCTCTGTCTTGAAAACATTCAATGAACCTGCCTCCACCGCTATCTGGGAAAGAGATTTCCAAAGATTCACGTCACTCAGGAAAAATTCTTCTCATCTCCACCTTAAATGGGAGACCCCTTATTTTTAAACTGTGTCCCTGAGTTCTAGCTGTCCCACAAGTGAAACATCTTCTCAGCATCCACTCTGTCAGGTACCCGCAGAATCTTATATTTTTCAATTAGATCACCTCTCAATTTTCTAAATTCAGTGGATACAGGCCCAACCTGTTAAACCTTTCCTCATAAGATAACCTTCCTATCTGAGGTATCACATCGGTGAACCTTCTCTCAACTTCTAACACACTTATATCCATTCATAAATAAGGAGACCAAAACTGTACGCAGTACTCTAGATGTGGTCTCACTAATGCCCTGTACATCCCTACTTTTATATTCCATTCCTCTTGCAATAAATGACAACATTCCATTTGCCTTCCTAGACACTTGACGTACCTGTATATTGACTTTTCCTGATTCACATACCAGGACACCCAGATCCTTCTGTACCTCAAGTTCCGCATTCTCTCTCATTTTAAATAATTTGCTGCTTTTCTATTCTTCCTGCCAAAGTGGACAAGTTTACATTTTACCACATTATACTCCATCTGCCTAATTTTTACCCTTCAGGCTCCTTCAGTCCTCCTCACAACTTACTTTCTTACCTATCTTTGCGTCATTAGCAAATTTAGCAACCATACATTTGATCCCTTCATCCAAATCATTGATACAAATTGTAAATAGTTAAGGCCCCAGCACTGATCCCTGTGGCACTCCACTCGGCACATCTTGCCAACCCGAAAAAGACCCATTTATCACTACTCTGCTTTCTGTTAGCTAGCCAATCCTCTATCCATGCTAATATGTTACCCCCTACACCATGAGCTCCTATTTTGTAAGTAACCTTTAATGTGGCACCTTTTCAAATTCCTTCTGGAAGTCTAAGTACACCACATCTACAGGTTGCCCTTTATCCACCTTGCCTGTTACTTCCTCAGGGAACTCCAATAACTTAGTCAAACACGATTTCCCTTTCACAAAACCATGTTGATTCTGTCTGATTGCATTGAGATTTTTTTTAAGTGCCCTACTATAACCTCCTTAATAATAGATTTCAGAAATTTCTCTATGACAGACGTTAAGCTAACTGGCCTGGAGTTTCCTGCTTTTTGTCTCCTACTTTTCTTGAATGGAGGAGTCATATTTGCCATTTTCCAATCTGATGGGACCTTTCCAGAATCTAAAGAATTTTGGAAAATTAAAACCAATGCATCTACTATCTCAGCAGCCATTTCGTTTAAGATCCTGGGATGAAGTTCATTAGGACCTGGAGACTTGTCAGGTTTTAGTTCTAATAATTTTCTCCGTATCCTTTCCCTGGTGATTGTAATTGTTTTAAATTCCACCCTCCCTTTCACCTCCTGATTCACAATTATTTCGGGATGTTATTTGTATCCTCTAGAACGAAGACAGATGCAAAGTATCTGTTTGCTTCACTTCATCCTCCATTTCCTTATTTTCCATTATTAATTCCCCATTCTCACTCTCTGGAGGATCAATGCTCACTTTACTTACTCTTTTCCTTTTTAAATACCTGTAGAAACCCTTACTATCAGTTTTTACCTTTTTGACCAAACTTTTGGTCATCTGCCTGAATGTTGTCTTATGTGGCTCAGTGTCATATTTTGTTTTACCATGCCTCTGTGAAGAGCCTCGAGACATTTTATTACATTAAAGATGCTATGTAAATACAAGTTATTGTTACCATTTTAGAGTTGAAATGATTCACATACTCTGTCTATGCAATGTGCTTCCTAACTTCAATTACTTGGATAATGTATTAAGTCTCAGTGAATTTAAATTAATAATGATACAAAATATTTTTGGGAAAATCTTCAGCTATAATTAAAAGTAAATAATAAATCGAACAATGGGAGATTTTTATTCCTGTTTGTCAAAAGATACATATTTATTTATTGTTAGAGAGAACACTGCTGCTTCTCAACACTTCTTTCTTTAAATTGCAGAGCCCTGGCTTTCGGATTGTGAATAATACAGCATTTGTGTTTTACAAGGTGCAATTTCTCTCATGAAGCATTAAATTGTATAATTCAGGCAAATCATTTCAGCAAAAATAAAACATACGCTTATAAAACTTTTAAGTGTCATAATCTCCTCCTTTAATCATTTCGGGAAGCACATCAGCAATACTCTCAGTGATATACTTTAAGCCTCTCATAAAATGTAATTGAAATTTTGAGCAGGATCTGTCATGCATGTGTATTACCTCCTACCATTAACAGTGATGGTCATTTGTGCATTGCTGTATGCTATTAGTTTATATTAACAGGCAGAGATAAAGGCACAAAATTGACAACAATTTTATTAATTCTATGAAAGGGGTGACCATACAAATCCACTTATTTGATCGAGGATAATTAAATAATCAATATAAATGCTGGTGTTAGAAATTTTAGTTACTATATGATTATTAATTTAGCACAACACCCTGGTTTGAGTTAACACTTAATGTTAACACTATGATAATGCTACCAAATGAAAGACAATAAATTAGTCCATTACTATTAAGTATTGATATGACTTTTTTCTGAATTATTTTGCAAAAAATGTTTTTACTCAGCAATTACTAATCATGAATTTAAATAGTTTCTACCATTTGTTAGGGTTTGTAGGAGCAAAACATCACAATTACGTGGAATGGAATAAAGCCATTTGGATGAACAAACCAATTTCTTCCACAGACCATGAACAACCTATCCTATCATGAACTATATGCTACAAATTCAACCTTTCTGAGAGAGAGGTCTGTATAAATACTCCCCGACTCCCAAAGATAATCAAACAGAATTCTAAGGGGATTTACTTTGTAGACTAGGGTGCAGCAAAAGTATAAATTTCTACTTTATTAAGGGATTTACAATTTAGATTTACACAGCACACAGTAATAATCATCCTATTGTTCCTCTCCATGTCACAGACCATCCTGACTTGGACAAAACTGCTATTCTTTCATTGTTACTAGGTTGATTCCTTGAAATTCCCTATCAAACGCTATTATGAGAACATTATCACCACATGGACTTCAGTGGTTCAAGGAGAAGATATTGCCAGGGTAATTAGCAATGGCCAACAAATGCAAGACATATCCTGAGAAAAATTACCATTTTAAAAGATCGATCCATCCTTACAAATCCTATATTCAATCTTAGGCCATTGCTATCCTCAGGTCATATTTCACCATCCACTCACCTGACTGACAGAAAAGTATTGGGAATTTTAACAAAGGTGTGTGTACACTTTGGGGCAGAAGGCTCTGAGATCTGATATGCAATTTGGAGGTCTGATCTACCAGATCAGCATGGGTGCTGCTGACACGGTATTACTTTGGTCCTCAGCAATAGCATGACTCCACCAGCAACAGCAAAATTTGTGACCTCCTTAAACAAAAGCTGCTGGCAGCTGGACCCTGTGGTTATGCTTTACCAGTGGCTGCCAAGTATAGACAACAGCTCCAAAGTATACAAGGTCACTCCAAAGTGTATAAATTCACCTCTCAGCAGAAGTACTGTGAACAAACCCTTTCACATAAGCAGGTAAGAAAAGTGCTGCGGATACTCAGTACCCATTAGCATATTTCCCTTTCTTGCCTTCAGATCCCTCACTGCCAATGTTGTGTGGCCTTGCTTTCGCTGGCAAATTCCAGGAAGCCCAGGAAACCCGTGGAAAGTGGAACTGCAAAGCCCATGCGAATATTGCTCTAATTGAGCGATTAACTTATTGAAATTGACAACCCTCCTTTCCTGAGAGAAGTTCACACAGGCAGCTTAATGTGCTGGGGTGAAATGCAGAAGTTGGCAAGTTGGAGTCAGCTTCCCAAAGTGCTCTCGTTTTTCCTGGATTTCACCGCCGACCTGCATCCTAACCATCACTCACACCACCCTCAATTTCTTTTGCCTCTGAGTCCTCCCAGGACTTTGTGAGAGACCTGTGTAGGAGTGCATAAGACTGGGGACTCATGGCTTCTTTTCCATGGCTGGCAATGATATGAAACCCACCTGAGATGATACCAGTCAGAATAAGTGCATGCTCAGGTTTGCAGCTCTGATGAGCTTCCCACTGGTAAAGGGTGTCATTGACTGCACACTTGGCCATTCAGGCATCCATAGGTCACCCAGGAGTGTTCGTCGACTGCAAAGGCTTCCACTCCATCAATGTGCAACTGGTGTGTAACCACAAAAAGATCTTTATGCAGGTATGCAGAAGATTCCTGGGGCATCTGTCATGCTGCAATAGTCCACCCTCCCTGATATCTCCACACTTCAAAGCAATGTTACTGGCTGGTTGCTCGGAGACAAGGGAGATCCACTTAAAACATGGCTGATAGCACCTCTAGGAAACCTGAGGAATGAGGTGATACAGTGAATGCCACATAAGTGTCAGATGTGTCATTGAACAAGCCACTGGCATGCTGAAGGTGGGCTTCAGGTGCCTGGCTATATCTGAAGGCGCATCTTCAGTACACAGCAGCCAGAGGCCTCCAGAATAGTCATGGTGTGCTGGGTTTGGATAACATTGCACAGCAGCGAGATTTGAGTCTGCAGGAGGAACAAAGTGTTGCTCATTGTGTCTCATTGGGTGATTCCAAGGAGGAGGAGATCGATGATATGGGAGAGGAGGAGCAGGGGAGGTTGATTGGGCTGTGGGCAATGCATCAACAGTCGTGCATATTGCAGCCTGTGTTCCCTCATTATTATGAAATTTACTTAGGTTCCACCAGTGCATCCATCTAACAACCACACGGAAACGTAAATTTGCATCCCGCTCCCCTCCAAGCCACTAAAACAAAGTAGTCATGCAAACAGCCGAGCCTCCTTTTCACAGGCCTCATTTCTTGCCAACAATTCATGTCTTCTTATTTATCATTGCACAGCTGAAAAAGTCATTTGCCAATCAGCAACCAAGACCCTGTGAGAGCTCCACTCAGAACTGTCCCACATGCACCTACACAGGGGCAGACTCAGTGCATGAGGCAACATGTTGGGCACCAACTGGGTCAGGGGCAATGTTTGAGAAGTGGAAGCATTTTCAGTTGAGTCTCCACTTCCATATCCCCTTTCACATCATCTCTACAATGGCCCAGCCCCACCTCCCTGCTAGCAATGAGCTTGAGGGGCCTTTCCTGCAGAGCAATGTGGTGATGAATGGCCAAGGCTAGGGTTTCATTCATCCTATTGAAAGTGGCATTCATGGTGCACAAGCCATTGACAGAGGCTGGCATACACTTGTTTGATTGCTGTTTGATCCTCTATGCTGAGGGCCATTTTTTTTAATGGAAGAAGACATCATCGCAAAAGTCTGTGACATGCTTGAGATGGATTCTTTCAGTCTGCCTGCAAACATGCACAGTGCACTTAAACAACTTCCAGTACACAGCACATTCTTTGGTCCTTCTCCAGAAGTAGTTGTCTCCCAGATTCAGCATCCATATCGAGTTGAACAAAACTTGGAGTGTCCTGCCACCTCTGAGGTGGACTTTCCTCTGTTGGCCCTATCTCTGCCATCTGCTCATGCTTATTTGTGAAGTGTGAGCCACCAGGTGAAAACCCCAGTTTTCTGCCTTAATGATCCCGCCGACGTGTGTGTATCTGAATTGGTGCATATTTTGCATGAGTCCCAGGACGGTGCATCCTGAGAGTGAGAGACCTCTTCTGAGCAGTTGGTGTCGTCCTCCTGAACCACATCTTGTGGGACACATAAAGGCCCTGTGGGAGAATAAAGGCGTGAACTGGAACTGTCAAAGTAGGAATGTTTTAAGTGAACATTATGCAGATGATCATATTTCACCCGCTGTTGAGTGAATGAATGTTGTGTGTCATGTGACTGATATTCAATTCTGCTACTAGGTAGCTGAGAGACTCCCAACTCCTCATCTCCAATGGCCAGGCATGATCAGAATCTACTGATTTCCAGCACCTCCTCCTCTTCACATGTTAGCTGTGAAGTAATTAGTAGGTCACTTCCAGTTCTCTGCCTCTCCCTCATTTTCTGTGCTCTACTCTCCTATAAGGAGAGAAAAAAGAGACCTATGAGTGAGAGTAATGGAATGTGTTGAATGGATGGATCAAGAGCATTTGCTGAAGGTGACTATGAAGGAAAAGCATGACATTGCAGAAAGATTAGGCTGCGTGTCAGTGGGTGGATGAATGTCTGGGGTTGTGAGTGGGTGCACAGATTGAGGGGGCTGGGTGTACCAACAAGGTAAGTTGGTGATGTGCTGGAGCAGGCTTGAGAAGGTAAAGCGAGAAGGTTGGGGTGATATGTACATCGGGATGTAGGTGAACCTATCACACATGCTTCCTACCCTGCTTACACCATTAAACTGTTTCCTGCATTATATCTATGAACATGGCATCACATTCCTGCTGTTGACCCATTCCGCTACCTCTGACCATTCCTTCTGTGGTCTTCAAACCAGCTTCTTCCTCCCATCGCCAAGGGAACAAAATCCCCCACGTCCCCTATCAGATATCCAGGGAGGTATCACTGAACCAATATGCAGCCTTTGACCATCAGGACTCCATTTTCCCACTTCCTTCTGTTTAGCTCCCAACTCCAAACTCCTTCAAATTGCAAGTTTGCCCTGTCCCTTTAAATATTAGAGTTTGAAATTAAGGCATACCGGTTGTCATCATGCCCACTGATGATAATTAATCGGGAAGCAACCAGTGTCATAAGCTAATGCAGTGGCTGGGTTAAAAAACCAATGACATCAGGGTTTCCCATGTACTACCAGATGATCCCCACTCCCAACATGTCACAAGCTTAAAATCAAGACCATTATGTCTGAGCGAGTATTTTATCCCGATTCAAATTCCAATTCCATTCCAAGCCGTCTTTCAGATGAGTTGTTAATCTGAGGCCTTGGCTTGCCTATTCAGCTCAAAGTAAAAGACTCCATGACGCTATTTAAAGAAGGGGTCTCCTGGTATCCTGAGCAACATTCATTGTCCACAACACCACTAAAGCATATTATTTGATCATTTATCTCTTTTATTGCTTGTAGGATCTTTCTATGCGCAAACTGATTCCTCCGTTTGCTAACATAACAGTAAAAGCTATATTTTAGAAGTGGTTCATTGGTTCTGGACATCCTGAGGACGTAAAAGGCATTATATAAATGCAGGTTTTGCTTTTCACACCAGTAATTAGTCCAGCTCTTTTTTTGCTGAGATTGAATTTTAATTCTTTTGAGGAAAATACTACCTCTAAACACTAGTCTCACTAATACTTGAGAAGGAAAGCACATGAAATAAAAAACTATTAATTCATCAAAAGGCTGCCCATACACATCAACATATTTCTGCAGTGTTGTTCAATATACACATAATATATTTAAAGATATATAATAGTGCATTTGTTAAATATATATGCTAATGATACATTTTTAATTACAGTGCATGATACTGAATTTAATCCATACTCTGGTTAGAGATAATAACTGTCATTTACATAATAATGGAATTAACTGAATGATTGTGAGTTATTCAGCTAATGTTCAGTTCTCCTGCTGTGCACAGAATGTTAATATTCAGATTATCATTTCACTTCTGCATTTTATTTTAAATTCATCCAGGAGCATTATGTGTAAGTAGACTGGGCACCGGTGAAGCCTGCTCTCAGTACGGCATGAATCCACAATATGGAGAAGAGAGAAAGAATAAAGCATTGTTAAACGTACATACAAAATGGGAAAATGCTCAGAATAATCTGTGAGTTAAGGCACCGGAAAATAATGAGAGTGATATCTGTAGTAAAAATCCCAACTGCTTCCTTCAGCAAAGTAAGCCTCCCAACCCTATTCTGTTTAATCCTGTCGTATGATTGTGGTTGATTCTTAATGCCACTCCATAGTGCACACAGCTGCTAAAAAGTCCAACTACCTCCACCTTCTTGGGGTAACTAGGTATGGCAACAAATGCAGCCTGGCTATGTTGGCCACATCTCAATAACAATATTTTTTTTAAAAATTAGAAATGCCATCATTCAGCCTGGCACATGTACTGAACAAATTATATATGCTCCCCATCTATTTTGTAGTAAATCGCACACAATGCAATCAAAACTTCTGCCTGTTAATGGAAAATTTGCCTGTGGGTTTTCCAGTGTCTGACAGCACTCTGAAAAGATATTTCACAATGTGCTCCTTTGGGTGATGACAGCGTTTTGATACTGATGCTATTAAGACGTATCTGATGGCCCAGTCAATACAAGTATCATCCTCAGTTTGTCATTAGAGGAATACTGAAATCTGACAGATGATTTCAAGGCACTGTACAAGTCAATGCAAGACATTCACTCAGAGGGGTTATCGGAGGCCTGCAAAGGACTGAAAATTCATTTGAGCTTAGATACCAATAAAAGCAGATTTAAAACAAGTATAGCAAACGCATGTAGAAATATGGAAAGGATTTACAATAATGAAGAACTATGGAATTTTCCTTTTAACACAAGCTGCACAGTCTACTCCTGAGCAGAATATGCTTCACAAAATGAAATCAATCCTACTCTGAGTTAATTGGTTCAGAAGTGTTATTTTGTGGTAATATTGCACATCTAAGTCATTAAAAATCTTTGCAAGAATAATATGTCCCTGTGGTTCTTACACATCATTAGAGCATTATATTTTGGAAAATAACAAAAAGAAAGACCACAAAATACTATAATGAGCTCTGTTTTCAGATACTTGTCAGCTAGAACTTGCTTAACGTGCCAAAGAATATAGAAAATGCCCCTGGAGAAAGAGAATATATTGTGAACTACTAATAATTGAGGAAAAAATGTGCAAGGTAGAAAAAAAAACAACAGAAAATAAGTACTCATTCAATTCCGGAGTGGAGTTTCCATTTGGTTGCATTGGTGCTTTTGGTATAATTTGCCCAAAATCATCTTAAATGGTGTTAAAGATTGCAGGATCTTAAGCACAAGCTACATCCAGCGCCAACTGATTTCTTGCACTAGTTTAAAAGAACATTGTGCTAGAAGTCAGCTTTTCCCACAAAACTGGCCTTGCCTCCAGGGTGAATTATCACTATTGGGAGTTTCCACTAATTGCAGGTCATTTGCAGGGCTTCAGGGAGAATCTAAAAATTAAGCTGTTTGTTTTTTTTGGGGGGTGGGGGGGCGCAAGGACGCTAACGGACATATTTTAAAAGCTTTTGAATTTCATTTTCTTTTAATTTATGGTGACACTGATTACTGTACCTCAATATAACTAGCAAACAATTCTATATTTCTTTAAGAAGTGATTTTCAGGAACTTAAAAATCGGGTTATGTACAGCTGGTGAATTGACAATGTGACTAAAAATGCTTATTTTAAGTGATTATGGCCCATCTTCAGATGCGTTAATCAAACTGCACCCAAGTTACTGCTCTTAAATGCATCAAGAAATACTTATGAAGCAAACCATTTTTTTAAAAAAAGCCAGAAGTTTCAAAGATGCTGCTTGATTGTGATGGTTCATGGCAGATTTTGCATTCAGCAGTATGTAAATGAGTTTCAAATCAGGTGCAATTTGTGTCCAGATTGGTGATTGCTTCCAACGCAGAAACTCTTGGCTGCTTTTCAGAAATAAACTGCAGGACGAACAGCAGCAAAGGACAGCCAACAAAATCATGCTACATGTATTGCTAGTGACATGTCAATCAACAAAACATAAATGTTAATGAAAAACACTTTTTTTTCAGTTTTGTAGAACAAAAATAAAAAGCCGTGGATGCTGGAAATGTGAACAAAAATAGAAAATGCTACAAATCCTCAGTAGGTCAAGCAGCGCCTGATAAAAGGTCATCGACCTGAAATGTTAACTCTATTTCTCTCTCCATAGATGCTATCTGACTCACTGGATATTTTGAGAATATTTGTAAAATCTGGCTTTGTATATCCTTCTTTGTGAAAAATGGCCTTACAAAATGACATTAAAAAAATTATTGCTGCAATCTTTCCGTTGCTATTTGCTGCTACTGAACAAAAGTTAAGAAGGGCTCAAAATTGAAGTAAAGTTTTTAATGCAAAAAGCCAACATTATGTGCTACACTTATCCAACACAAGTGTTTAAGTAGACATTTATTCAAATTTAGTCTCTTTACACCTAAACAGCTGCTCTGAGTGGAGGCCTATAATCAACAATAAATGACTATTGACGTGAATCACATGAAGCAGCAACAGCCTTATCACTGGTGTTTTACAAGCTGTGCAATTACGTTTTACAAATCTCAAAACCTGCTGCTTAATGCAGCCACTGGGACTTATTGGGATTCTGAAGGGGAAAAAGCACACCAATTCTCTTGTAAAGCTGACACAACTTCTTTCTTGTCGATACTTGCTAGTGGTGGTTGGCGAATGTGCATTCTTTCTGATGATGTATTTCCTAATTAGCTGCGACACAAGTCTTTGAGGGCAGAAATGTTCGATAATGAAACCACAGTTAGAACTGCTGAAAAACAGTTCTACACCCACCAATTCGCTCCTTAAGTAAAATAACATATTGAACATAATTTGATTTTGCAAATTGCTTAATGGCAAATAAGACAGGAAATGTTGAATGGTGCAATCGTGTGTGTTAATGAATTTTTATTAAGTTTTATTTTCTTTTCTGAATTACTTCAATCACTTCATAATTTGAATGTACTAGTTAAAGCACAGGGTTTAAGGTATTAATAAAAAGTCCTGATGAACTCAAAACATAGTGGGCTGAATTTTCAGGCTTCCACCCAGCAGCAATGGGACAGCTTAGCCCCGAAGATCACGGGGAAAGGCTCTCTGTCTCATTTCCATTTACTGGCTGCCAGTGCCAATTTCCCAGGGTCCTTAATTAGGTGGCCTGGTCCCCACATGAACCTAACAATAACCTAATTATTATATACTAAGTGGGGTCCAATTATGATTCCGATACTATTTATTGCCAAGATATAAGTGGCATTGAGGAGTGGTAATGTCTATGATTCCTTTGTGCTGAAGCAACTTGGCATGTTATTTATGCAGCTTTCATGCACACATAGTTGGGTTGTAGTCAGCTTGTCACGCATGATGGAATGAAACTCTTCCATACTCTCATTCAAGATTGACTCTCTGGGTCAAGATTGAGTGAATGATGGTGCTTCTTTGGGATATTTCTCCTCTTTTAAAAATCCTGCTTGATGTTCCAAAGGGTAAGCAGAGCCCAGAGAGTGGAGGAGGGACAGGATTTACTATGGAGGCAATGGTTAAGCAGTGGATTAGTTAAACTAGACAGCAAAGCGATGCACATAGTCTACATGCAGGGTAGTGAAAAGAGAGAGGTTTGTAATAAAGGAAGACACCCTGCTGTGGATTTGTGGCAGCTTTGCCATCAGCAGTGTTTCTACCTGGTCCCTGCCCCAATATCCTGATGGTTTCTTCCTCCATCTGACTGAAGCATTGGATGAAGACAGGCAAAATTCTTGCCCCACCCACCATCAGGCCCCTATTGTTGGGGGCTATTTGTTTCCTTCAGAAAGGCAATATTTCTATGGGGTAGAATCTTACCTATGTTGGGCAGGTTGGGCGGGAGTGGGCGGGGCCGGGCGCGGAGCCGGTCGCAGCCCGTGATTGGCTGCGTGTCGCCATTTTACATGGGCGGACCAATTAATTCCTGCCCAGTGTAACGTGCGGCTGGTAGTACTCAGCGCTACCTGTGCGGGTGGGGGAAGAAGGGAGAGTCGGGGCCTGCGTTCTTGCTCACACGTGCATGAAAGAGCGCAGCAATCTCCCTGAGGCACGGAGCTGTCTCAGGGAGATGAAGTTGATAAAAAAAAGTTATAAATAAAGTAAAAAATTATTTAAACATGTCCCCTCATGTCACAGCGTCACATGAGTTGGGACATGTTTGTGAGTGTAGCAAAATTTATTAAATTATTTTATAAAACCTTCAGGAAACCTCACCCCACCCGTGGATGTGTTTCCTGAGAAACACGAAGGCTGCTTGGGCTCTTCCCTTGCCCACCAACCTTAAGGTTGGACAGGCAGTGTTGTTAATAAGCTTGATTACTTTTTTAATGGCCTTAATAGGCTGTTGACAGTTTGAAAGATCAAAATTACATGTATCGGCATCGGGACACATGTCACATTGCATCATTTTATGCGCCGGCTTGTCGGGGCTGCCCCTGCCTGCCGACTGCAATATTCTGGCCTATGTTATACGGTGCTGTTCAGTGGTGTGAAACCTGTTTATCTAGAGAGCATGCCAAAGAAAGAAATGTCAAGTTTAGACAAAGGATGAGAGGGGTGCTTGTGCGTGAGAGTGGCTGAAATAATGGTGGGAGAAGTTAGCAGAAGAATGAAAGGATTTCCAGTTGTGATCTTTTGGAGACTGCCGGTTGAATCTGTTGTGAGAGCATTATCAGCAAATGAGTGTCAGTTTGTAACAAGGAAAGCTGCTGCAGTGACCTATTGCTACTGGAGAAGAGCATGTGGTAGGGAGGAAGAGTGGTGTGTCCATAAAGGGGTGTGATGCCATAAAATGCAATAGAATCATGACTCATGCACATGGAGACAAGACGACTTGCATCTCACCTCTGCTGTCCTGGTCAGGTCATTAAACCTCTTCCTACACCAAACCCATGTTCTTAGAATAATGGTGCAAATGCTGACCACTTGCTTTCAGGATTGCTGTTATGTGCGTTTTGGGACTCTGGTGTCACCTTCAGAGAAGAGGACCTGCCTCTGTTCCTCCATCTGTTCCACCAGGACCTTCACCTTGTCCTTGTTTGTCTGAGGTGAAGATGAGCATGTTCATCATCTGGGGTGTTTGGTAGGGTTCCAGTTGGTATGTAGGTAACTGCTAATGCCAAACTGCACCTAGAAAGTTTTGCTGCAAATAGGATGGGATACTGAAGGCTGCATTTTGGACGAGTTGCTGGCTCATGATTTCCTCTCCTTGCGTTTTCTCTCTTGTCTCTTATATGTGCTTGTTTTCAGAGGAGGCCGCACCATTTTTTATTTGGTTTCACCATGTGCAGTGATCCTGGGCGAGCTTCTCCAAGGACTCAAAGCTGATATCAAAACTTCTAAGTGATGCCTCCAGGGTATCCTGGTAGTGCTTCCTTTGATCATCATGAGAATACATCCCAGGTTTGAGATCTCCACAGAAAATTTGCTTTAGTAAGTGAGTATCAGGCATGGTGGCCAGGTGACCAGCCCAACTCAGTTGTGACTGTCTCAATATGTGTCGTTGTCTGGCATGCCAGCTCAGGTAAGCACCTCAGTGTTTGGTATTTTGTCCTGCCATCTGATCTTCAGAAGCTTCTGGTGAAAGTGGTTGAGCTTCTTCACATGATCCTGATATACAGTCCAAATCTTGCATGTGTAGAGTAGAGTGGGCAGGGCTAATGCTCTACAGACTGTCAGTTTGGTTAGGCAGACTTACTCCTCTTCATTTCCAGACCAATGTTCGAAGTCTGCCAAAGGCTACACTTGTTTTGGCAATTCTTGTATGTGTCTTGTCACCAGGATGGACAACTTGAGAGAGTGTGCTGCTGAACAAGTGAACTTATCCACTACTGACAAGTTCTGGTCATGAACTGAAACATTGGGCTAAAGACAGGGCTTTCCTGGAGCAGGTTGGTACAATATTTCCGTTTTCTTCATGCTGATTGTAAGGTTAAAGTTGCTTCATTGCATTCTCAGCTCCAAACCGGCAGCTAGTGTACACTCATCGGCAAACAGGAAATAGTGAAATGTGTCCTTGGAGGCCTTGGTCTTTGCCCTGGAGCCATCTTGGATTGAGTAGCCTCCTGTCCAATGGTATCTGATTTCGATGCCAAGATCAATGCCATGGAAGGCATTGGAGAGCATGGCAGAGAAAAGCATGCTGAAGGGGGTTGGCACTAGCATGCAGCCCTGTTTAACTCCATTAGTGACTGGGAATAGGTAAGAATGCTTACCATCATCCAGGAAGTGCCATAGAATTGTCAAACCATTGTGATGCATTTCACATGGCAGCCAAATTTCTCCAGAACCTTTCAAAGGCCTCGTGACTGACTGTGTCAGAGGCCTTGGTCAGGTTAACAAATGTGTCTAGAGGTCTCTGTTCTGGCATTTCTCCTGGAGCTATCTGACTGCAAACACTATGTCAATGGTTTCTCGGCCTTTTCTGAAACTGCACTGACTCTCTGGCAGCAGATCCTGGTTGAGATGTTACACTAAGTTGTTGAGAAAGATTCTGACGAAGAGTTTGCTGGCAATGAAGAGGAGTGAGATTCCTTTATGATTGCCACAAGATTGGGGAGTTCCCTTTCACTTGTACAGGCAGACAATGGAGTCATCTGTGTATTCTTGTGGGTTAGTTCCTTGCTCCCAAATCAAGAAGCTCACTTCTTTGAACTCTTTCAAAAGAGCTTAAAGCAGTGAGCTTCCTGACGAGGCATTGACCTCCAGCCTTGTGGACCTCATTTGGAATGGCATGAACTCCTGGAGCTTTGCCAACATACAGGAGTTTGATTGCATTTGTCACTTCTCACAGCATGGGAGAGTGATCAAGACAGGGGGTGTGCACAAGGTACAAAATACTGGGGCCTGCAGGCTAGGGATTCCAGGCTCATTGTCATAAATGGAGTTCTCATCGTTTTTCAGATTGAGTGGCCAGAGCTTCAGACCTGAAAGTCCAGCTTTAAAAAAACATTGGAAACGTCAAGTCAGTTTCACAGATTGTTGCTGTCCTCATGCTTCCGACCTTCGGGAAGCTTCATGGTTCCATTTTTTTTTTTAAAAAGCCTGCCAGAAATCACAAAGCTGCCGGAAGTTTAGGAGTAGCCTGAAATGATATCTTATAAATGTTCAGAGCTG
The DNA here is from genome assembly GCF_017639515.1 of Carcharodon carcharias. Classification (NCBI taxonomy): domain Eukaryota; kingdom Metazoa; phylum Chordata; class Chondrichthyes; order Lamniformes; family Lamnidae; genus Carcharodon; species Carcharodon carcharias. Next base: position 93,083,043 of record NC_054483.1, read on the forward strand.
CTCCTGAGCCTCAGGAAGGTCAATTATAGAAGGAAATAGCTTCATTGGAGAGTAAATTTAGCAGGGATGTGAAATGAACATTCCCTGTCCCTATTGGGTGAGTTAGGTCTTCCATTCTTCTTAGCTTGAAATGTATAGATTAAATTATAAACAGTCACAAACAAAAATTTACAACTGGTATGGATAAGCCTGTCATTTCTGAAATGGATTCCACTCACTCACACACTAACAACCTATTCTTTTTCAACATAAACTTAACACAAACATTAGCTGAACAAAGTTTTTGTTCTTTGCAGTCCAGATTTTCTTCTGAAAAATAACCAAAAAGATACGAAGAAACTGAAGAGAAGAATCTGTTAAGCTCACTAAATGACCCATCCTGGGCAATTATAAGCACTACTACTCAGACTGTCGAAATCTGCCTTTAGCTAGCAGAATTATAGCTCTAGGCAAAAAAAATTACATTAAGGCCAGGGCTTTGGGAGAGGCCTTCAGGTGAAGAAATACAGAAAAAATAAAAATAATTTGCATTTGTATCGAACTTAAGTCCTCATGATATCCCAAAATGTTATAACCAGCAAATTAGTTTTGAAGTGATCCCTGTTGTTGGGTAGGCGAACCAGTGGCAGACAATTCTAAACTGCATAAATAGGAAATGAGTGATTGATCAGAAAGTCTGTTTTTTGTAGTGCTGATTGAGGGAGAAATATTACACGCTTTCTAGTGTTCTGTATAGTTGAATCTTTTACGTCCACACGAACAGAAAGAATCTCCATTTAACATCTCATTCAAAATATGGCATGTCTGATAAAGCAGCTGTCAAGAACCACAAGAGCACAAAAAATAGGAAGGCTGATCTTGGCCTTCAACTCCATTTTCTCACTTGCTCCCCATATCCCTTCATTCCCTAAGAGACCAGCCTTAAATATATTCTACGATGGAGCAACTACAACCCTCTGGGGAGAGAATTGTAAAGATTCACAGCCCTTTGAGAGAGGTAATTTCACCTCATCTCAGCCCTAAATGATTGACTCCTTATCCTGAGACTCCACTCCTGTGCTAGACTCCCTGACCAGCAGAAAGAATGGGGCAGAATTGTCCCAGATTTGCGCTAAGTGCGATAGTGGGCTGGAAAAACGTTTTACCGGTCAGCTGCAATGGCGGCTTCTCATCGTCCCAATCCCGCCGCATTAATTATGCATTCCCGGGAAATTCCCCATTTAGATGGCATGCGGGCTGTCATTCGCCCGCCACGCCATCACACTGAGCCCTGTATTTAAAGAGCAGCCGCGCACACACCTCCCAGTGCTTCCAGCCCATAACTGCTGCATGGAAGACCAAAAGGCAAAAGGACTGCACCCCCCAGGTTTAGTGATGCATCCCTCGAGCACGTTTTGGACGCAGTGGAGGCTCGCTGTGACGTCCTTTACCCCTCGCGCTGACCACAGGAGGGGCAGCAGCATCACCAATCTGGCTTGGGTGGCAGTGGCAGCAGTGGTCAGCGCCAATGCCCTGAAAAAGAGGACAGCCACTCAATGCCGCTATAGGGTAAGTGATCTTGTTCTGCTGGGTAAGTCAATCTTTTCATCACTCTCAACTCACACAATCACAAACCCATCACACATCCACAGAGATCTCGCACCTCAAGGGACAACACTATTAACTCTCACACGTCCTCACATCTCCCCTTATATTCTCTGGAGCTCACGTCCTCATCCTGTCCATAACTCCATCCACCACACAAACATTCCACTCAGTGCCATATGTCCTGTTCACACTCTCCATCTGTGTTCATGCAGGAGAAACCGCCTCACAGCAGAAGGGAGGTCCCAGACTGGGGGGGGGGGGGGGGAATGGAGTGGCCCACATTAGAATCCTCACTCACTTTGAGGAGCCTGCCATCGCGCTGACTGTTGAGGACATGGGCTATGCCTGTGGTAACGGTGAGGTTGGCTGTGAACACCCTCGTGAGGATCCTGCACCACATCATCCCTCTCCCAATGGAAATGTGAGTGCTCTCTCTCCTGCCTTTGACTTTTCTGAACCTCATGCAAGCACTCTCCCAGGCACATAGATCCTTTCTGTATCACACTCAACTCAATGCCCTGAGCATTTTCAGTGCTGTTTGCTGGGGTTCTCTTTCAGTTGTCCATCTGAACTGAGCTGCAAATATGCCCACCCACTGATCACACTCCCACGCAGCATCTGTTCTCGCCCACCAAGAATCTCGTTTCACTTTCGATTCAGCCAGCATGGCAGTGGTACAATTTTTCTCTCACTCCCCTGTCCTTTCCCCTCTCCCAGTCATCCATTTCCTTTCCCCCATTACTGCTGATCCCCCAGCATCACCTTTCACCTTCCCTCCGTGACCTACCAGCCACAAGTCTTTTCTTTCAGGGATGTCCAGGTGAAAGTGCACATTTCCCTCCTTTCCGAAAATCCCGCCCCCATCCACATTCCCATCCTCAGACTCCAAGTCCCCACCAACCACCCTCGCTGTCCCTTCTACCACCCTACCACCTCACTCTGCCCTTGGCCATTCTCACCATTCCCTTGTACCGTGCCCACCCTCAGTTTGCTCCCCAGGAGGCACTCATGGATTCATCAGAGTCCTCCCTTGCAAGTTCACCTGGACATCCCTCCTTTCTAGTTCCTTCCACTCTCGGAACCCCTTTCCCTCACCCCCCTGCAGACTCCCCCACCCTTAGTCCTTCCCCACACCCCTAGACTCCCCCCTCTTAGCTCTTCCCGATTCCTTCAGAAACCCTTACTTCTTCCGCCACTCTTAGACCTTGCCCCTTCCTGACTCCTTCTTCCAGCCTTACTTCTTCCTCCAACTTTGCTCCTTCCTCCACCCTTACTCCTTCTCCTCTCTGCAGTCCTTCCTCTATCCTTACTTGTTCCTCCCCCTGACTCCTTCTGCTCCCTGCATTCATTCCTCCCCCCAGACTCCTTTCTCCCCCGGACTCCTTCCCCTCTTCGCACTCCTTCCCCCCCTCTGAACTCATTCCCTTACACCACCCCCCCCCCCCCCCCTTACACCTACCTCCCCAGCTGGCATCTTCTTCCCCATAACCCCCTCCTCCGTGTGGTCCCTCCCCCAACCTCTCCGCGACACCTTCATTTCACCCCACCACCTCACCCCCCCCCCGACTCCTCTTCCTTTCAATCCTAGACCTTCCTTTCCCACCCCTCCCCCGACCCCTGACCATCTCCCATCTTGAGCAGACCCTCAACGGTGACTTTCACCTTCCATGAGCTGCTTCACAGCACAGCCATGTCCATGAGAATCCAACCAGCATGCCATGGACATTCCTCTAGGATCCGGGAGCTGTCAGGCTCCAGCATCTTCTGCTTCTTGGAAGTCTGCGATTGTGAGCAAGGCCCTGATCGTAAGTCCCGACTTCTGAATGTCACACTTGTCAAGACGTGTTCTGCACTGAGTGTTTTCCCATCGACGTGGGCGGAATGATTCTGGCGGGCTGGCCTATTACAAAGAGATTCCCGACGTCTGATAGCGGGAAACGCAGCCCGCCATCAACGGGCTGAGGGGACAATCACAAACTGGTTCCATGACCTCGTGAAACCGATTTTCTGGCCTTTCACCGTATTGTCTGCTCGCGCCGTTGAGCACGCCTGACGCCACCGGACACGGAAAGTTCTGCCCAATCCCTTAACTTTATCAAGCCCCTTCACTATTTTGTAGGTTTCAATGAGATCACCTCTCACTCTTCTAAACTCCTGAGAATATTAGCTCAATTTACTTAGCCTCTCATCATAAGACAACCCCTCATCTCAGGGATCAATTTAGTGAACCTTCGCTGTTCCTGCTTCTAATGCAAGTATATCCTTTCCTAAATGTGGAGCCCAAAAATACACACAGTCTTCCAGAAGTGGTCTCACCAAAAACCCTGTACAATTGTAGTAAGACTTCTTTAATCTTGTACTCCACTCCTCTTGCAATAAAAGCCAACATACCATCTGCCTTCCTAATTGCTTGCTGCACCTGCATGCTAACTTTCTGCATTCCTTATATGAGCACACCCAAGTCTATTTGAACATCACTTCAATATGCCTTTCTATTCTTATGACCAAAGTGAATAATTTCACACTTCCCTACCTTTTATACCATCTGTCATCTTGTTGCCCACTCATTTAACCTGTCTATATCTCTTTGCAGTTTTTCTGTGTTCTCCCCTCAGCTTACCTTTCCACAACTTTGTATCATCAGCAAACTTAGATACATTACTCTCTGTCTCCAAGTCATTAACATGGATTGTAAATAGCTGAAGTCCCAGCACTGATCCTTGAGGAACTCCTCTATTCACTGACTGCCAATTTGAAAAAGCCCCTTTTAGGCCCACTCTCTGCTTATTATCTGTTAACCAATCCTCTATCCATGCCCAAATATTACACCCAACTATGTGAGCCTTTATCTTGCCTGTTAACTTTTTCTGTGGCACCTTATCAAATGCCTTTTTGAAATCCAGGTTTAGTACATCTACTGGTTCCCCTTTATCTATGGTTCCCCTTTATCTACCCCACTAGTTCATCCTCAAAAAACCCTAATAAATTTATCAAATAGGATTTCCCTTTGGTAAAACCGCGTTGACTTGTTCGAGTCATACTCTGATTTCATAAGTGCATTGTTAAGACTTCCTTAATAATAGATTCCAGCATTTTCCCAACAACTGATGTTTGGCTAACTGGCCTGTAGTTCATTCTTTTTTGTCTCCCTCCCTTCTTGAAAAGCAGTGTAACATTTGGCAACTTCCAACCTAATTAGACTTAGATCCAAAGCTAAAGAATTTTGGAAAATCATAGCCAGCGCATCCACTATCTCTCTTAAAAGTTATCTCTTTTAGAACCCTAGGATGTGAGCCATCAGGTCCTGGGCATTTGTTAGATTTTATTCCCTTCAATTTCTCTAATACTTTTTCTCTGCTGATATTAATTTCCTATGATTAGCCGTTAGGTTACCATCTATTTCTGGTGTGAAACTTATGTCTTCTACTGTAAAGACAGACACAAAATATTTGTTCAATGCCTCTCCATTTCCTCAGGCCTCATGATAATTGTTCCGGTCTCTGCTTTGAAGGGACCAACATTTACTTTAGCTACTCTCTTCCTTTTTATATGCTTATAAAAGCTCTTATAATAATTGTTTTTTCTATTTCTAGCTAGTTTACTCTCATATTCAATTTTTTCCCTTTCTATCAACTTTTTGGTGGGCTTCTGCTGGTTTCTAAAACACTCCCAATCCTCAGACTTGTTACTGTTTTGCACCATTGTAAGCCGCTTCTTTTAATCTAATACTATCCTTAACTTCCTAAGTGAGCCACGGATGGGTCTTTTTGGCTGAGTTTTTGTTTTTTAATGGAATGTATTTTTGTTGAACATTTTGAATTGTTTCCTTAAATGTTTCCCACTGTTAATTTACCTTCATACCAATTAATCTTAGCCAACTCTCCCATGTAATTAGCTTTGTTTAAGTTTAAGGTTCTTGTTTGCAATTGCAGTGTGTCACTTCCAAACTTAACATGGAATTCAATGGTATTATGATCACTATTTCTCAACAGATTTTTTACTATGACATTACTAATTAACCCTTCATTACACAATACTAGATCACCATAGCTTTATCCCTAATCTGTGCCACAATATATTGCTCCAAGAAATGGTCACAAAAACATTCTACAAACTCATCTTCTAGACCAGTATTGCCAATTCAATTGTCCCAGTCTATATGAAGTTCAAAGTCCCCCACAATTATTACATTTCCTTTGTTACAAGCGCCAATAATTTCTTGTTTAATGCTTTTCCCAATGGTATAACTACTATCAGGGGCCCATAAGCTACTCTCACCAGTATTTTCTGACTCTTGCTGTCCCTAATTTCCACCCATACTGATTCTACTACATGATCTTCTGAGGCCAGTTCCTATCTCAATAATGTCCTTATGTCATCCTTTACTATCATGGCTACTCCTCCTCCTTTGCCAATCTGTCTGTCTTTCCGAAATATTATGTACCCAGATTATTTATTTCCCAACCTTGATCACCCTGTAACCATGATTCTGTAATAGCGATTAGATCTAAATCATTTGCCCATGTTTGTGTCACATCGCTCATCTATCTTATTGCAGATGCTTTTTGCATTCAGATAAAGCATCTTTAATTCCATTTTTTACGTCTATTCCTTGCAATGACTTTATTTGCCGAAGTTCAATTTTTGTTATACTCTCTGCCCCTTCCTGTCCCCCTTTGCTTGTCTTTACCCACATCACTACTGTTCTGATGCCTTGACCTTTCTCTTTGGATTTCTAAACCTCCCTTCACTGGAACCCTCCCCACCATCCCTGTTAGTTTAAAGCCCTGAAAACAGGCCTGGTTATATGACTGGCCAGGACGTCAGCCCCAGCTCAATTTAAGCGGAGCCCATCCCAATAGAATTGCTACATTTCCCTGAGTGCTAATACCAGTGCCCCATGAATTGAAACCCTTTCTTCCCACACCATTCTTTGAGTCATGCACTTAATTCTCTAATCTGCTTGCCAATTGGTGCATGGCTCAGGTAATGTTCCAGAGATGATTACCTTTGATGTTCTGCATTTTAATTTGGACCCTAGCTCTTCAAATTCTCTCAACAGAACATCATTCCTGCTTCTACCTATGTTGTTGGCCCCTACGTGACCATGACAGCTGGATCCTCCCCCTCTTACTCCAAGTTCCTCCAGCCACGAAAAGATGTCCTTAACCCTGGCACCAGGCAGGCAGCACAACCTTTGGCGCCCCCGCAGATGCAGAGAACAGAATCTATCCCCCTGACTATACTTTCTCCTATCACTATTACATTCCTCTTCACTCCACCCACTTGAACGGTATCCTTCACCATGATACCACGGCCAGCCCACTTATCCACCTTGCTGTCATTCTCCTCATCCACACAGGTAGCAAGCATCCCATACCTGTTGGACAAAGTCAGGGGCTGAGGCTCCTCCATCACTACATGCTGGTTCCCCTTAACCTGCCTGACTCGCAGCCAAATCCTCCTGTCCCTGACCATTGACCGACTCTAAAATTCTTCCTAACCCAAAGGGAGTGACTGCCTCCTGGAACAAAGTGTTCAGGTAACTTCCTCCTCCCTGTAACATCCGCAATTCAGACTCCAGCTCAGCGACTCTAAGCTGAAGGTTCCTAAACTGCAGACCATTACTGCAGATATGGCTGTCTGGGATTGCCATATTCCCACAGATTCCCACATGCTGCAGTCACAGCACACTACCAGCCCTGCCATTTGTATCCAACCTTATTTATTTAACTAGTCAATTAGTTAATAATTTACTCAGATAAAGTAGTTGACAGTTACACTTGCCCAGCTTGGACATAAAGGAAGAAACTGCACCAACTACTGGAGGTTGAAAAAATATAGGAAAAGATGCAATTCTTCAGCATAGTCCCTCTCCATGTGTCCCTTAATGCCCTTGGTGTTACACTGAAGTGGGACTCAAATCCATAACCTTCTGACTCAGAGGGGGGCGCTGTGCTACCAGCTGTAGCAATATCTATAGACGTTAAAAGCTGGCTAGATTTATTCATGTTATTGTGAAATACGTCATTTTAAATATTTTTATTTTGTTCAAAATCTTCAAATACTAACAAATGATGTTAGAGTGATCCAATTGGTTCATCTTGATTTCCCTTTTATTATTGGCAGGTTCTCTTTACTGGCAGTTCAGGATTGGCTGTTTTCCCTAAGTATTTAGTAGATTCTGATTGGCTATTTTCTAGCAGCTTACCTTGCTTTTGACTGCCCATTGGTCTGTAAATGTTGTCTAGCAACCCACTTCATTTTAAGCAAGATAAAGAAATGAACAAGTGTAGGCCTATATCGTACAATCTCTGGAGGGTGGTGACAATATTAGAAATGCAGGACCCTTATCAGTAGGCCAAGACAAGCTTCAGAGTGAATTGAGAGCAGGTGATGCTCATTGCCCAGTGATAATGTCACTGGACTAGTAATCCAGGCTAATGATCTGGGGAAACTGGGCTCGAATCCCACCACATCAGCTGGTGGAATTTAAATTCAGTTAATAAGATCTGAAATTATAAAACTAGTCTCAGCAATGGTGCATGAAATTATCATCGATTGTTGTTAAAACCCATCTCATGACCTTTAGGGAAGGAAATCTGCTGTCCTTACCTGGTCTGGCCTACATGTGACTCCAGGTCCACAGCAATGTGGTTCATTCTAAATGCCCTCTGAAATGGCCTAGCAAGCCACTCAGTTCAAGGGCAGTTAGGGATGGGCAATAAATGTTGACCTTGCCAGTGACGGCCACAACCCATGAAACAATAAAAGAACTTTACAGCTAGGTTTTTCCCCAGCAGGGAGGTTTGGCTTCTGGACAGGGAAATGATCCAGAAGGGAAGAGAAGAATGGAAACTGATATTTGTGCTGAACTATAGTTTAACAGTAAAACAGTTGTGATTCACAGATTGTCTTCTGCTGCCTGATTCGGTAAATGGATATCCACCTATTATACAGGTAGTACTCAGGAGGTACTCCAGGAGATGCACTGGAGGACTCTCTGAAAACCCTCTTGGAGGATTGGATGGCAATTGCCTGGGAAGTTCAAACTTCCGAAGGGCAATTATCCTGCTGGGAACCATCTGCTACTCTGATTGAAATTGAAGACTTTGAATGATTCTGCCTCTCTTGTCTCAACAGTGACCCAGGAAAAGTTATAAGAATTAAAACCACTCCTAACTCCTGGATAACTATACCACTGATCCACCTGAACCCCAACTTAACACTCCGATCAACCCCCATCTAACCAACTATCCCCCAACCCTCCAACTACTCTCCCAACCATGCTCCAGTCCCCCGGCTATCCTGCCCACTACCCTTCTGATCCCCTCCAGCTACCCACTACCTCATTGACAACCCCGACCCCCCGACTAGCCCCACACCCCAATCCGCAACTACCCCACCGCACACCCGACCTATCCCCGACCAACCACCTGACCTCCTGACCCATCCTTATCCCCCTCAGTTTGACCACACCCACAACAGACCACTCAACACCCTGGACCCACCCTACCCCCTCCTCACACCCTGCTGACCCATACTATTCTCCCCAACTGACCATTGGACCCCCCCCCAATCCATCCTACTCCAACCCAACTCACCACCCAAAACCCCTGACCCAAACTACTCCCCAATTGACCACTGACACCACCCCACCCCACCCAACTCTACCCATTTAGCTTATACACTTTTCTTCTCCCTGACATCTAAAAGTGGTTGGAACATTTAAACTTGCCTGGTTTTGGGCAGCTAGTGCTTTAACAAGGGGACATGGCTTCCTTTCATCCAACTCGGCTACACTGCACTTTTCTGAGGAAGCCTGAATTGGAAGGTTGGGCGTGAAAGGTGCAGCCAGTCCAGAGTAAGTAAAAAGGAGCACAGTGGCAATCTGACTGTGGTCGCCACTCCTTGGAAGCTCTGGCCCATTATGTTTGAACAGACCTGCAGGTGTGACCGTACTGCTGTGGGCTTTCTTTTGAAGCTCTCATGTTTCTTCTCTTCAAGTTGCTAAGACCTGTTGAATGCAATCGGTTGGGGAAACCAATGAGACAAGACTGTGGACTCAGTGCTCAAGTTAGTCATTGCTCCAGCTCCTCCAATCACAGGTTCCCTCCCTCCTGCTCTTGCCGCTCCTCCAGAGACAGAATCTATGATTGGAGGAGCAGCAAGGGTGGGAGAAAGGGAAGCTGTGATTGGAGGACCTGGAGCAATTATTCTGGCCATTCCCACTGGCAGCATGCAGGAGTCTTTCAGCGGCATTGAGCAATTGGTGACATCTTCCAGGAGGCCAAGGAGAAGAAATAGAAAATAAAAGAACAGGAGGTGGTGACAAGGACAGAGCAAGCCTTGGAGGAGCTGTCACTCAGCCTCACGCCAGGCTGGAGTAGGCCCCGAGGAGCTGTCACTCAGCCTCGCGCCAGGCCAGAGCAGGCCAGGAGGAGCTGTCACTCAGCCTCGCGCCAGGCCGGAGCAGGATCAGAGGAGCTGTCACTCAGCCTCGCTCAAGGCCGGAGCAGGATCAGAGGAGCTGTCACTCAGCCTCGCGCAAGGCCAGAGCAGGCCGGGAGGAGCTGTCACTCAGCCTCACGCCAGGCCGGAGCAGGCCCAGAGGAGCTGTCACTCAGCCTCGCGCAAGGCCGGAGCAGGCCAGGAGGAGCTGTCACTCAGCCTCGCGCCAGGCCGGAGCAGGCCGGGAGGAGCTGTCACTCAGCCTCGCGCAAGGCCGGAGCAGGCCGGGAGGAGCTGTCACTCAGCCTCGGGCCAGGCTGGACCCGACTGTTGCCCATGTCTGCAGCCTGAGCCACTCCCAGGGAACTGGAAATTCATCTCTAGTGATACTGAGTTATCTTGAGTGAGGTGAGTGAGTGCTTGTCAGCGTGTCCGGGGAGGGAGGAGGCAGCAGCAAGTGAATGGGACCGTCCCATCTCCTCCTCTCCACACTGCCTCTTTCCCTTCTACTACTCTCCAACAATGAAACAATGCAACCTGCAGCATGGAGTTGGTCTTTTTTATATAGAATTGGTAGCTGAAATGTATAAAACAAAAGCTGAAAGGTTTTCTTGCAACCTGGATTACAAATATTGAATCTTTCCCCCAAATATGAATTTACTGTCACCATGTACATATGGTGCCATGTGTAGAACATGTTAATAAGGCAGTCACCATAATCAGTGTTATTGTCTGCAAAGTGTTATAAATAACTAATGGGATATTTTCTTGTCAAATTAGCAATATTGCACGATGCTGTTAAAATAAAATTTGTACTGTTTGGTTTGTTTAATGGTCAAAGTGGGATCACCTATGGGGTGCACACAAACTAACACTGCATTATATTGTCGCTGATGTTAATATTAATGACCCATGCTGAATATATATCGGACGATATTTGGAACCAGATGTCAACAATGGGCATTTTCATTTTACTGGGATCTGTTACTGTTTGGTGAATTGGTTGGTGAATATATACAAACACACAAATTAGGAACAGAGGTAGGCTATTTGGTCCTTTGAGCCTGCTCCACCATTCAATAAGATTATGGCTGATCTGATTGTGGCCTCAACTCCACATTCCACCTACCCCTGATAACCTTTGACTTGCTTGTTAGTCAGGAATCTATCTACCTCTGCCTTAAATTTATTCAATGATCCTGCCTCCACTGCTCCCTGGGGAAAAGAATTCCAAAGACACAAGACCCACAGAGAAAACATTTCTTTTCGACTCCATCTTAAATAGGAGACCCCTTATTTTTAAACTGTGTGCTCTAGTTCTAGTCTTTCCCACAAGAGGAAACATCCTTTTAGCATCCACCCTGTTGTGTCCCCTCAGGATCATATATGTTTCAATCTTCTAACCTCTAATACATAACAGGCCCAGCCTGTCCAACCTTTCCTCATAAAATAACCTATCCGAGGTATCAGTCGAATGAACCTTCTCTGAATTGCCTGTGATGCATTTATATCCTTTCTTAAATAAGGAGACCAGAACTGTACACAGTACTCTAGATGTGGTCTCACCCACAGCCTATACGACTGTAGTAAAAAATCTCTGACTTTTATATTCCATTCTGCTTGCAATAAACAATAACATCCCATTTGCCTTCCTAATCACTTGCTGAATCTGCATATTGACTTTTCCTGACTCATGTACCTAAATCCTTCTGTACATTAGAGTTCTGTAATATCTCCATTTAACTAATATACTGCTTTTCTATTCTTCCTGCCAAAGTGAACATGTTCAGATATTACCACATGATATTCCATCTGCCAAATATTTGCCCACTTCCATAACCTATCTATGTCCCTTTGCAGACTACTTATGTCCTCTTCACAACTTACTTTCTTACATATCTTTGTGTCAGCAACAAATATAGCAACCATTCATTTGGGTCCCTTCATCCAAGTCATTGATATAAATTGGACATAGTTAAGGCCCCGATACTGACCCATGTGAAATCCAAGATATCTTGTTGCGATTAGGGAGGCAATAAAAACTTAGTTGGTGATTAAGATCTCATGTTCAGCACACATCTTTCACAAGACTGAAGACCATTGCTGTTACAATAGCCAACCCTCATAGCTCATATTTTCTCATACCTGGTGAAACGCATTAATGCTTGCGTTGAAGCCACCAAGATTGATTAGCTTGTCTGGCTTTGGCACAGCAGCAATCAATCACACCACCGAACCTTGGAGTTTGACCCTGAATATTCTGCCAATGCTGCACCCAAATGGAGAAAAGGCAGGCCTAACGCTTCTCAGGGCTTCTGAGCCAATACCAACTGCACAGAATTCGCTTCGGTTCAAAATTGGAAGACAAAGAAAAGATTAGATTTTGTTGGGGTAATCACCTCTCTTATATGGGTGATGCCAAATTTTGGATCAGGGAATGTCTGAATGGAGATAGAAGAGTAAATGAAGGAGCATTTTCCCTTGAGGAGTGCAGGTCTCAGTCAGGAATTCTGTTCCCCTGTTAAGCAAATTGCCTGTTGGTGATTCCCAATGTTCTGGCAGCTGGTCAATGCCAAGTAAATAAGATCCAGGCATCAAAATCAGCCAGCCATCTCATCAATTGGGCTAAAATGATTGCTCCATCCACCCACCAAATACTTAAACCCACCTGGGGAGGGTGAAAATATACCCCAATGTTTTTAAACCATTAGTTCTCAAACAATTGAACATGTCAAAAATAGTGTTTGATGCACTTGCGCTTTGCTGATTATCATCACAAAACTGCAGGAGCGTATCATTGGAATGATTCCTCGGACAAGTATTTTGACATAAATCCATCTGTGGCTTCGAAATCACTTTGCTGCAAAACTGAAATGCTCAGAAGTATAATTAAGGGCCATAGATTCAGCCGTGACTCCAACTGAAATTTGCATTGGTCCCCAGAGGCACAGATACTGCTAAATTATCCCTAAGTCAGGAAAAGATAATCTCTGGAGCTAAAGCCTCTCAGCAGTCTAGTGTGTATCTTTGACACCTCTCCCTTGCTTTGCAAGGCAAATAAGCAGTGACAGGAGTGTTGTTATGGATCATGCAGATAACCAAATGTAGGCAGCAGTGAGGATTCACAGTCTCAGCTTTAATCACTCCACAGAAGAAGACAAGCAACAGACAGGATAAACCTTTGCAACTAAAAGATAAAAGTATTTAGCTCAATTTATATGAGTAACTGCAGCTACGTCAACTCACACTGCTCGAGACACCAACCAAAATAACATTCAACTTTCCCGTTTATGCTGCAGCACACAGCATGGAGGGCACTGAAGTAAAACGCATTAATATTTTATGAATTCACACTTAAACACATCAGGAGAATAGCAAACCTCATTATTACCAGGAATTGCAGTTTGTATTATTCAACAGAAAACATTCCAAATCAAAGGGGGAAATTGATGAACTGCATCCAACAGAACTTTGGGGAGAAAATCTCAACTTACCTACCTGGGCAAAGAAGTCAATGGATGGATGAAATTCAGGCTTGTTCTACAGCGTGGGGCTTATTAAAAGTGTGTTTCTGGAATGTGTGTGTAGCTGGCTCGGTCAGCATTTAATGTTCACATCTAATTGCTCTTGAGAAAGTGGTGGTGAGCTGCCTTCTAGAACTGCTGCTGTCCATATGGCATATAAACGGAGTTCCTGGATTTTCACCCAGTGACAGTGAAGGAACAGCAATATAATTCCCAAGTCACGATAACGTGTTGGAGGGGAACCTGCAGGCGGTGGTGTTCCCATGCATCTGCTGCCCTTTTTCTTCTAGGTGGTAGAGGTCACAGGTTTGGAATGTGCTGGCAAAGGAGACGTGTTGAGTTGCTGCAGTGCATCTTGCAGATGGCACACACTCCTGCCACTGTGAGTCGGTAGTGGAGTTAATGTTTAAGGTGGTGGATGGGGTACCAGTCAAGTGGGCTGCTTTGTCCTGGGTGGTGCCAAGCTTCTTGGGTGTTGTTGGAGTTGCACTCATCCAGGCAAGTGAAGAGTATTCCATCACACTCCGACTTATGCCTGGTAGATGACGGACTGGCTTTGGGGAGTCAGGAGGTGAGTTACTCAACACAGAACTCCCAGCCTCTGGCTTGCTCTTGTATCCACAGTATTTATGTGGCTAGTTCATTTCAGTTTCTGGTCATTGGTAACCCCCAGGATATTGATGATGGGGAATTCAACAATGGCATTGAATGTCAAGCAGAGATTGGTGAATTCTGTCTTGTTGGGGATGGCCTTTACCTAGCACTTATGTGGTATAAAATGTTACCTGCCAATTATCAGTCTAAGTCTGCATTCTATCCTCGTCTTGCTGCAGTCAGACATGGACTACTTCTTTATCTGAGGAATCGCGAATGGTACTGAACAGTATGCAATCATTAGGAATCATCACCACTTTTGACTGTATGTTTGAGGGAAATGCATTAATGAAGCAGCTGAAGATGGTTTGGCCTGGACACTACCCTGAGGAACTCCTGAATCGCTGAAAGCTAGTATGCAGGTACAGCAAGTAATAAGGAAGGCAAATAGAATTTTGGCATTTATTGCTAAAGGAATAGAGTATAAAAATAGGGAAGTGTTGTTGCAACTGAACAAGGCATTGGTGAGACCGCACCTGGAGTACTGTGCACAGTTTTGGTCCCCTCACTTAAGGAAGGATGTAATTGCATTGGAGGCGGTTCAGAGAAGGTTCACTAGATTGATTCCAGAGATGCGGGGCTTGTCTTATGAGGAGAGTTTGAGCAGTTTAGGCCTATCCTTGCTAGAGTTTAGAAGGATGAGAGGAGATCTAATTGAGCTGCTAAAGGGGGTGGACAAAGTAGATGTGGAGCAGATGTTTCCCCTTGTGGGGCATTCTAGAATGAGAGACCATAGTTTTAGGCTAAGGGGTGGTAGATTTAAATTAGAAGTGAGGAATTACTTTTCTCAAAGGGTCGTGAATCTGTGGAATTCACTACCTCAGAGTGCAGTGGATGCTGGGACGCTGAATAAATTTAAGGAGGAGATAGACAGATTTTTAATTAGTAACGGGTTGAAAGGTTATGGGAAGAGGGTGGGAAATTGGAGTTGAGGCCAAAAAGAGATCAGCCACGATCGTAATAAATGGCGGGGCAGGCTCGAGGGGCTGAATTGCCTGCTCCTGCTCCTTATGTTCCTGAAGCGATATCCTGGGGCTGAGATGATTGACCTCCAGCAACCACAGCCATCTTCCTTTGTGCTAGGTTTGACTCCAACCAGTGGAGTGTTTTTTTCCTGCTTCCCAATGACTTCAATTTTGCTAGGGCCCTTTGATGCCAAACCCAGCCAAATGCTGTTTTGATGTCAAGGGCAGTCACTCTCACCTCACTTCTTGAGCCAAGGCTATAATGAGGTTTGAAATCAAGTGGCCCCAGCAGAATCCAAACTGAGCATGGGTGAGTATGTTTGTTTTTTATTCTTTCATGTGATGTGGGCATCGCTGGCAAGCGCTAACATTTGTCACCCATCCCTAATTGCCCTTGAACGGAATGGCTTGCTAGGCCCTTTCGAAGGGATGTTCAGAGTCTACCAGACCAAATAAGCATGGCAGATTTCCTTCCCTAAAGGACATGAGCAAACCAGAAGGGTTTTAACAATTGTTGATAGTTGGCATGATCATCATTACTGAGACTAGCTTTGCATTCCAGATTTTATTAATTATATTTAAATTCCACTAGCTGCTGCGGTGGGATTTGAACCCATGACCCCAGAGCATTAGCCTGAGCCTCTGGATTACTAGTTCAGTGACATTACTACTATGCCACCATCTGCCACTTGATAGCAATCTCAACAACATCTTCCATCATTTTGCTGATGATTGAGAATAGACTGATGGAGTGATATTGATTTGTGCTGCTTTTTGTGGACAGGACATACCTGGGTAATTGTCTACATTGTTGGGTAGATGCCAGTGTTGTAGCTGTACTGAAACTGCTTGGCTAGGGGCATGACTAGTTTTAGAATATAAGTCTTTGTTACTGCAGCTGGCATGTTTTCAGAGAATGTAAGCTTTGCAGTATCCAGTGCCTTCAGACATTTACTGATATCATGCAGAGTGAATCATATTGCCTGAAGAATGGCACCTGTGATGCTAGGAGCCTCAGGAGGAAGTTGAGATGGATCATGCACTCAGCACTTTTGGCTGACGGTGGTTGCAAATGTTTTAGCCTTGTCTTATGTACTGATGTGTTGGGCTCCCCCATCATTGTGGGTGGGATCTTTGTGAAGCGAACTCCTCTGGTTAGTTGTTTAATTGTCCATCACCATTCATGACTGGATGTGGCAGAACTGTGGAGCTTTGATCTGATCTGTTGGTTGTGGGCTGGTTTTGTTCTGTTTATGGCATGCTGCTTCCACTCTTTACCATGCATGTAGTCCTGTGGTATAGATTCTCCAAGTTGGCATCTCATTTTTAGGCATGCCTGGTGCTGTCCCTGCCAAGATCTCCAACAGTCCTTATTGAACCAGTGTTGATCCCTTGGCTTGTTGGATATGGTAGAATGAGAGTTATTCCAGGCCATGAGGTTACAGATTGTGAATGCAATTCTGCGGTAGCTGATGGCCCACGGCACCTCATGGATGCCCAGTTTTGAGCTGCTTTATCTATCTAGTAACCTGGAGTGGATTCCAACATCACCACACACCCACCCCTACTATGCACAGTGCTCCTATGTTTAACACCACTTGGAAGAAGCACTGAGGGTAGCAAGAGCACAGAATGTACTGTTTTGTATCTGTCCCATTTAGCACTAGCAAACAATATGATGGGCGTCTGAAGACGGGACTTCATCTCTACATGGTCTGTGTGGTGGTCATTCCTATTAATACTGTCATGAACAGATGCATCTGCAACTGACAGATTGGTGAGGATGAAGTGAAGTAGGTTTTGCCCTCTTGTTGGTTCTCTCACCACCTGCCACAGGTGCAATCTGGCACATATGGACTTCAGGACTCAGTCACCTGGGTCAGTATAGGTGTTACTGAGCCACCAACAAGAGGGCAAAACCTACTTCACTTGTGGTGATGGACCTTGAAGTCCCCCACCCAGAGTACATTCTGTGCTCTTGCCACCCTCAGTGCTTCTCCCAAATGGTGTTCAACACAGAGGAGTACTGATTCATCAGCTGAGTGTGAGCAGTAAGGGTGGGTGTGTGGTGATGTAGGAATCCACTCCAACAGATTACTACACAGGCAGTTAGGGTAATCCTTATACCCTCTGCCCCTCTGTAACTGCATTTAGCCTCAAATTAAAATAAAAATGCTGAGCAAAGACCAAGCTGCTGATGTGAGGCTGCCACAGGAATAACTAGGAAGCAGCATAGGGTTAGAGGATGGAAAGTAGTTTGCAGGTCTACATGGAGAATTCCTTCAGGCCAGATTTGTACTAATTCTGGGGTCTTCAACATAAGTTTTTGAAATACATAGAATGCATAAAATATACAGCACAGAAACAGCCCATTCAGTCCAACTAGTCCATGTTGACCAATAATTGGCCATTTAAGGGCCTCAATTGGCCCATGAGCACTAGGGTCACCTGACACCTCCCCCACCACTGGTAAAATTGCAGTGAGGTGCGGGCAGACGGCATTGTAAATGATGCCCCTGGCATGGTGCTCAATTTTACAGCCACCTGCCGTCTCGCACCCCCCCACCCCCGACACCTGTCATCTCACCCCGCCCTCCCCCACCGTCACTTCCAGGGGCTCCTTGATTAATTTCTCTCCTCCACTGAGTCAAATTGTTTCACTTTTAACACCACTCTTAGGTGAGATCAGCCGACCCAGTACAGACCAGAAGTCAAAACTAGAACCTTCTTGGCCGGTATACCTCAATTCAATTGCCTAAATTCAGTGATTAACTGAAAACTGATTAACTCAATGACCATTAAATATATTAAATATATCAATTCTTGAAGTTACCTTCTACTTACAGCAGAAATTTCTAAGCTTATATTTGCTGACTATGTATTGGTGAGGAGAAAGACAACCTGCTACCTATGGGTGTGCTGCCTGTGATTTTCCAACATGGACTGGGGCTAGAGAGCTTGCACTAGGTAAAACATTACACTCCTGATATCATAAAAAGAGCGAATGAATGTAATTTAAACTAATAACAAATTAGTAATGGGAAGTATAAAACTGCCATCTACTTTATAATACTCTATAATCTGTTCCCAAATTTGCTACCAATCTCAGTTTGAATCCTGTCCATCTGAGTTCCATTTTGCCCATGATGCTGAGATCACCCTGGTCAAAGTCAAATGATACCTTCTCTTACTGATCTCCTGATAGAGAGTTTGAAGTGTGACCTGGTGGATATAAAGTAGTGGAAGAAATAGGCCATCTCACGATCTGTGAAGCATGATGGAAACAATGAAGACACTAGCAATTATCTCCTCTGGATAGCAAGACAGCCCCCCACTGCTAATCGTACCTCACCCATTGAGACGACTTTGACAGTGAGACCAGGAGGAAGATAAGGTGGGGGAAGGCATTGGGTCACTGAGACAACGAGTTCCTGCCTCTGGCCAAGCTTTATGGAGGCGGGATGGAAGTGGCAAGGCCTATCCACCTGGTAGCGGCAGGTAGCTGTTTTGAATATATAAGGCCCATTGGTGGGCAGATTGCAGACACCACCAGGACTGTCTCAGTGGCGGATGGGCCCCCAGCTGAGGTCAAAGCCTGGCAGGTGCCTGGAAGCAGCCTGCAGGCATCTGGCCAGGAAGCCCGCGAAGCCTGCCCGCCTCCCAGCCTTCCAGCACCTTCCCTCCCCCACTCACTGGAGCTGCAGGGCATCCCAGGCATCCTGTGGAGAGGATTCACATCCTCCATAGTGGCCTGGCAGCCGTGGCCAGTGATTATTTTTTTGAAAATGGAAACATCTTCAGGTGACACCTCAAAATGGAGGCCCCCTGGCCGTCTCCCTCCTCCGGCAGCAACGCCCACCTCAGCTGGTTGGTCTGCCATTTTTCCAAGGCTGCAGGCCCTCTGGTTGGCCTCAGGAACCTACCTGATCAGCCTTGATTGGGCAAAAAGCATGGCCGCAACCAATTAGAAGGCTGCTTTCCTTAGGATCACACCAGTGGGCATGCTGTCAACATCGAGACCAGAAAGTGGTTCTGACCAGTGATTATTTTTTAAATGGGTGAGATTCCACCCTATGGGCAATTTTGTGCAAACATGATTTGTCTGCTTTGGCAAGGGCCAGAAAACCCTTTACACTTCCTAGTGACCCCACAGCGTAAGAGAAAATATTTTTGTCAAGCAGTTGCTTATCCTAGTTTTTCAGCAAAACAATTTATTCCAATATTGATGAGGATTCTTGCGGCAGCAGATAGTGCACTGATGAATCTGTCAACTTTGCTGAGATTAAAGCCCAGGAACTATTTAAAAGGCAGTTAGACTGAGGCTGACACAGAATCTGGAGCAAACAGTACGACAAGTTGACATATGCCCCGAAGCTTCCCTGTTCATTTGAAATTATCTTTCAAGAACTTTTACATGCTGGATACCAATAGATTCTTGGACAGGGAAACTGCTTGAAATAAACAGCCCGCTTTATAAATTTTAATCTGCACCATTGTAAGTGATGCCTATATTAATGGGAAATGGTCAGTGATCTATCAAACAGGAACAGAAGTTAGCCATTCAGCTCCTTGAGGCAGTTATGATATAAACAGCAATCTTGGATAAACAGGGATGGTGTAACTGGTAGGCTGTAGTTTTGAGGCAAGTTTAATAAGCCTCTTAAATCAAGAAGTTTGCCTATTGTTTTGCTAAATTCTAATTCTGTGTTAAAAATAAATTAGTCATAATACATTTTATATTGCTCAATAACTAGTGACTGTAGTGCACTCAATACCCAGTTTTATTATGCGCCTGGAATTTGAAGTGTTGTTTTGTTTAACATTCATAGATGGCTGCATGTAAAGCTTGGTGTTAGGAACTGCTGAACTGAGCTTACAGATATTTCACTGATACTCTGTATACCAGGCATATTCCCGGGAGTGATGCAGCAGGAACATGCATTGAGAGCTTTGTAAATCAATGTTATGAAAGGAATTTTTCCTTCACCACAAACTTCAGTAAAAAAGTAAGAGTTTTAATTGGATGGTAAGAAGAACGTGGGCAGAATTTAATGCTGACTCTGTGAGCGGGAACCGTGGTGAGCAAGGTGAGTTAATTATGTTGGAGCCGAAATTTCAAAATCACGACAGCGCATTCATACTGAAAAATTAAGTCAGCCGCGTGGCAGTGGTTGGGGGTGTTGGGCCTCACACCGTCCAGTGGGTGGGTTCAGATTTGTACAATGTTTGTGTGCCATGGATACTCATTATATAAAAAGTTTTTGAAATAAAGTCCTACCTTCAAGATGAAGTCAGCAGGGCATGGGAACCTCATGGGAACCTGCTTGTATTCATTTAAAGTTGGTGTGTACCAGTTAGCTTTGTGCAGTTGTGCCTGAGATCAGTAGTTGTCTTTATTGAAACTTGTGGGATGAGGGAGAGGAACCAATGAATGGCAGCTTGCATGGAGGCTCAGAACCAGCAAGGGTGAGGTGGGTGGGAGGTTCAGGTGGAGGCATGGAGGAGTGGAAGAGGGCTCCAAGGGAGGGCAGAGGGTGGAGGTTGAAGTGTGGAAGTGGGCAAGTAGGAAGGGCGTGTTGTCTTGGGTGTGGTGGGGCGGGTGGAGCACAAGGGGCCATTGACTGCACTCACGTTTCCATTAGATCTTGCTGGGAACTGCCAGAGGAGTATATGAACCACAAGGGATTCCAGCCTCTAGCTATTCAACCGCAGGTAAAAAGTGTACAGGTCTGTGTTCCTGTCCCAGAAAGCTCCATGTATCTTGAGGAACTCGCAGTTCCCTGAACTTTGAGGCCACTGCCCAGATTGACGGCAGGATTCTCCAATGGAAACCTGTCCCCGCAATGTAATTTTCATGTGCCCGCCGCTGGCCACCAACCCAAAATGGAAATGGCACCCACTTCCTGTTCTGTCATTGGGAAGAGCCTGCCGCAGATTAAATTCCACCCTGTGAACAGGCAGATAGTTGGAAAATAAAACTTAATGCAGAGTAATGAGAGCATAAACATTTGGGAGGAATAATAAGTAGAGGGTGTATGTGGTAAATTATACAACTTTATGGGCAACATTTTATGCCCCACTGGCGGGCACGCGCCTGACCTGATCGGGTGTAAAATCATGTGAGAAGACGTCGGGCGACATTATCACGCACTCACGGGATATTTCGCTTGGCGGGTGCGCGCAAGCATCGGAAGCGCACCCGCCGAGAATTTAAGAGGGCATTTAAGCCCATTAATGGCGCATTTGTCTCTGATATTTCAAGGTCTGTCCAACCTTATGGTGAATCAGCCCGGCGGCCATTGCAGTTTTCATCAAACCTCATCCAAGGGCGGTGATGAAATTTCCGTTATGACATAAAATAAAAATAAATATCTGTGGGCGGCACTTTCATCAGCTATATTTTCAGGTGATTGATTATTTTGTTTGCAGATTTTTAGACCTTTATTTTAGCATTTTCAGGTCTGCAGCTGCCTAAGGCCCCCTTCAGGAAGCTCTCTCGCAGCATTAACCCGCGCCCGTGGAAACCTCATACCCCTCCCCCACCCACGGCGGCGCTGAGCTTTTCAGCGCGCATTTCAGGCTCGGCTGGCTGTTAATTGGCCAGCCAGCGTGAACTCGCGGTGGGGGGGGGGGGGGGGGGGGGGGGGGGTGCGTTTCCTGGCTGCTCCCGGCCCGCCCGCCAAAAGGTAAAATTCAGGCCTATATGTGGAAGAACAGCCTTGCAGGGTTCAGATACAGTCCTCACCACATATAACGGGCAAGTTCGTGCTAACACAAATTACCCACCATAAACGATAGACGTCAAATCCATCAAACTCCTCATGTTAAACAAGTCTTGCCTGTTTTGTCCTCTGTTACTATCAATAACCATACAGTTCCCATCACTTTGAGCAAAATACAAGATAGAAGCAGAACTAATTTGACACTCCAGAAATTTAACTTTGCTTTATAGCTTAGGCTTTATTTTGATGTATGATTTTACGCACAGCCTGTTATAGTTATTATAGTCTGAAATCGCAGCTTATGCCTGTGATCATCAAGTTATCAACTTCAAAGGATGCTTATTCAATCTGCAGCAGAACAAGGCCAGGGATTCCCTTCAACTTCTATTTAAAAGTCAACTGTAGTAACCCGATAGCATTGATCAGCTCAGGGAGAGAGGTGATCATGGTTTGTGAAAGTGGAATCCTTCTGGTTATGGAAAGGCAAACTCTACATAATCTAGACCATTACTGCATTGCATACCAGCCAGAATCTTGTGCTCTCGCTGGTGGTGAGCTTGGAGGTGGGAAGGGCATTTTCTGAAGTGGGATGGTGGTATAAGGAACCCTCCCACCTTCCTGCCTCCACCAGAATTATGTCCTGGGCAAGAAGGCTCATGGTCAACCTCCCTGCCTCGCTGCCAATTGAGACCCTTAAGTGGGCAATTAATGACCATATAAGGGCCCCCTCCCACCGTTGGTGTTAGCCCAGTTGCAGGAAGGCCTGTGGCCATGTGACATGCACGACAGCTGAAACTGTGCAGTCAGCCAGCCAGCTTGTTGCCTGGGTTGGGGGCATCCCCTCGATCAAAGACACTCAGTGCCTGATTGAGGGACTGGACATCAGGTTGAGTGGGACCCTCAGAGCCACCGCCCATGCTCTTGCTGCTGACCCTCCCTGCACTCCTCCTCTAGCAACCCCCACACCACAAACCCCACATCGCCCATATCACTTACCCGTGGCCAGAGTCGCTTAGTGATCCTGGGATGCAGGTGCCTATCCTTCCAGCAACAGTCACGGCTTCCCCAGTGGCACTGCTGCACACAATGGTGCCGGCCTCCGATTCTCTGGCAGCTCCACATAAACAAGACTCCCACCCAGGGGTCTTGCTTCCAGGGGAAGGCCCGCTGCTGACCTTGCCACTGCCTGATTGGCACGTGCTCAGCCTTCGCAAAAAGATGCAGCCCGGATCTCTCGTCAGCTCTCCAGCCGGCTGACAAGACACCCGGTGCCTGAACAAGATTCTGCCCACTGATCAAGTGCCTTCATTGGTAAAATGTATGGATTCTCCACCACCCCACCCCTGCCTGTATTGGATAATGATGTATTTAACTAGAAACCAACAGATCCATCTGAATTCAATGAAGAGCTGATTGAAGCTGCCTGATGTCTCTATCAGCTATTCGCACCATTAACAATTCCAGGAGGAAGTCGAAGAGTGAGACTTCAAGCAGCTCCAATCAGCTGTTCCTGGTGCATTAAGGAATGGTAAAAGGGACAGACAGTGCTTTCAAGAGACAAAATCTGTAGCAAATGTGCTCCAACCATTTTGCACTACAGTGGACTGCATTACTGAGGCACTCTGCTCCTCAGGTGAGTAATTAAATTAATGGCATTTCAACGAGGTATGAAAGGCTAACTGAATTGCCTGATACAGGTACTTGCCCGGAATAAGTGAGGCTGATGTAGGTGGTGGGGTCTGCGCATACCTTTTTAAAATTGGGAGGACAAAAGGTTCAAATAATAACCATGTAACATTTGGTTTATAAATTGGGGCAAAGAAAAAATGGTAAGCCTATAGAAGTAATTGGAAAGAGTGAAGTTAGATTATTAAGCCCAATTTTGGGCATTTAACTTTAAGGAGGATGTCCAGGCCATTGAGAGGTGATCTCTGAGATGGTACCAGGGATAAAAAGTATTAGTTATCAAAACAAATTGTAAAACTGTAGAATATCCAACATTAATCAAATGTAGAAATAGTTATCAAGGTTAATTAGCCTCTTAGAGATTGAGGTAGCCTCTTCAAAATCGCTTTTCTAGCAGCGTTTGAGAATTTCCTCAAATTTCAAGGAAGATAGATACAACAGGTTTCTGCTCTCTTTTCACAGCACTTTGTGAATCAGCTCTTCGAAAACACAGGTCTCCGGTCACTACCCAGCCGTAAGTACTTAAACTCAAATTTTCCATGGTGTGGAGTTTACTACTGTGTGTAATGCCCACTTATTTTGAGTAGGTCAACATTTTTGTCAAAATAGCAGACAGAGAAATATCATACAACGGAATTAGCCATTAGTGTGCTGTTGTCATCAATGATAATTTCTTCTCTTACTGAATGCTAATATGGATTTCTTGGGATCAAAACAGTAAGAACACCCAATTATATGTTCAGCTGCAACCTACAACACCTATTCCAGCCAAATTCTAGCAGTTGTATGTTGTCATTAATATGCAACGATCACCAGAATGTCTAAAAGCCTGGAGCCACCGTCTGTAGCTTCAGTGCATAAATATATCCACAACTGATTCTCACACCCATCAAAGAGCCAGCCTGGTGTTAATCTAAACAGTCTGCTGCCATCTTGGATTTGAAGAGAAATTATAGGATATATTTTGCTCATTCATTATATGTGCTCTGTAAACTACAGAAATTGGGAGTGGTTTTTTGACTGTGCAGACTAGAAGATGTACTAAAGAAAAATATGAATTCTTTCTAGGTTTTATTTTGCTGCACCTGTCCATTCCTCTAAAGCTTTTGATGCTGTTAAGGTGGTTTATGAAAATTTCCAAGTGCTAGGACTTCACTATGATAATTTTTTTTACTGAGAAGATTGGGTCCATTTGGATGTGTCTCATCGTGCATACATGGAAAATAATTACTTTTCTGTTCCATGTGGTCTCTTAGCCCTGATACTAATGCTTACAAAGTCCAGACTATTTGTGTTTACTTTTCTTACTTGCTAGTTTGTCTTGTTTGAATATTGTGACTCTGGAGGTTTACTTGGGGTTGTTCTTAATATTGTTCCTTCATTGTCCTAGGGGGAACATTTGCTAGAGTGGTTGGGGAGGGTTTAAACTAAAATGGCAGGGGGATGGGAACCTATGCAAGAAGTCAGAGGAGGGGGAATCAAAGACAAGAACAAAAGGCAGAAAGTGGAATAAGAAAAGTGATAATCAGAGAAATCAAGGGCAAGAATCAAACAGGGCCTCAGTGAAAAGTAGTGGGAACTGGACAAGTAATGTTAAAAAGACATTTTAGCAGTCGCTATAAAGTGCATGAATTAACTGCGCAAATAGATGTAAACAGGTATGATAGTCAGGATTATGGAGACATGGCTGCAGGGTGACCAGGGATGGGAACTGAACATCCAGGGGTATTCAGTATTTAGGAAGGACAGACAAAAAGGAAAAGGCAGTGGAATTGCATTGCTGGTTAAAGAGGAAATTAACACAATAGTGAGGAAAGATATTAGCTTTGACGATGTGGAATCTGTGTGGGTAGAGCTGAGAAACACTAAGGGGCAAAAGACATTAGTGAGGGTTGTATATAGACCCCCAAACTGTAGTGGTGTTGTTGGGAATAGCATTAAATAGGAAATTAGAGATGCAGGTAATAAAGGAACATCTGTAATTATGAGTGACTTTAATATGCATATAGATTGGGCAAATCAAATTAGTAACAATACCTTAGAGGAGGAATTCCTGCAGTGTATACGGGATGTTTTTCTGGACCAATATGTTGAGGAAACAACTAGAGAACAGGTCATCCTCGACTGGGTATTGTGTAATGAGAAAGGAGTAATTGGCTATCTAGTTGTGCGAGGCCCCTTGGGGATAATATGATAAAATTCTTCATCAGGATGGAGAGTGACATAGTTGATTCTGAGACTTGGGTCCTGAATCTTAATAAAGGAGACTATGATGGTATGAGGCACGAGTTGGCTATGATGGATCGGGAAACGTTACTTAAAGGGATGACAGTGGATAGGCAATGGCAAACATTCAAAGAGCGCATGGGTGAATTGCAACAATTGTTTATTCCTGTCTGGCGCAAAAGTAAAACAGAAAAGGTGGCCATACCATGGCTTACAAGGGAAATTAGAGACGGTATTAGATGCAAGGAAGAGGCATACAAATTGGCCAGAAAAAATTACAGACCTGAGGATTGGCAGCAGTTTAGAATTCAGCAAAGGAAGACCAAGGGATTGATTAAGAAGGGGAAAATAAAGTATGAGAGTAAGCTTGTAGGGAACATAAAAACTGACTGTAAAAGTTTCTATGGGTACGTGAAGAGAAAAAGATTGAAGACAAATGTAGCTCCCTTACAGTCTGAAACAGGGGAGTTTATAATGGGGAACAAAGAAATGGCTGACCAACTAGATACGTACTTTGGTTCTGTCTTCACAAAGGATGACACTAATAACATACCAGAAATGTTGGGGAACACAGGGTTTAGTGAGAGGGAGGAACTGAAAGAAATCAGTATTTGTAGGGAAATGCTGTTGGGGAAATTGATGGGATTGAAGGCCGATAAATCCCTGGGGCCTGTTAATCTACATCTCAGAGTATTTAAGGAAGGGGCCCTAGAAATAGTGGATGCATTGGTGGTCATCTTCTGAGATTCTATAGACTCTGGAACAGTTCATACAGATTAGAGGGTAGCTAATGTAACCCCACTATTTAAAAAGGGAGGCAGAGAGAAATCAGGGAATTATAGACCAGTCAGCCCGACATCAGTAGTGGGGAACATGGAAAATAGTGGCAGAATTGGACAGAGTCAGCATGGAATAATGAAAGGGAAATCATGCTTGACAAATCAACTGGTGTTTTTTGAGAATATAACTAGTAGAGTTGATGAGGGGGAGCCAGTGGATATGGTTTATTTGGACTTTCAGAAGGCTTTCAATAAAGTCCCACATAAGAGATTGGCGTGTAAAATTAAAGTGCATTGGATTGGGGGTAGTGTATTGAGATGGATAGAAAACTGGTTGGCAGACAGGAAACAAAGAGTAGGAATAAACAGGTCTTTTTCCGAATGGCAGGCAGTGACTAGTGGGGTACCACAGGGATTGGTGCTGGGACCCCAATTATTCACAATATATATTAATAATTTAGATGAGGGAGTTAAATGTAATATCTCCAAGTTTGCAGATGGCACAAAGCTGGGTGGGAGGGTGAGCTGTGAGGAGGATGCAGAGATGTTTCAGTGTGATTTGGACAAGCTGAGTGGGCAAATACATGGCAGATGTAGTACAATGTGGATAAATGTGAGGTTATCCATTTTGGTAGCAAAAACAGGAAAGCAGATTATTAGCTGAATGGCTATAAATTGAGAGAGGGGAATGTGTAACAAGACTTGGGTGTCCTTGTACATCAGTCGCTGAAGGTAAGCATGCAGGCGCAATGGGCAGTAAAGGCAAATGGTATGTTGACCTTCATAGCCAGAGGATTCGAGTACAGGAACAGGGATGTCTTGCTGCAATTGTACAGGGCCTTGGTGAGACCACACCTAGAACATTGTGTGCAGTTTTGGTCTCCTTATCTGAGGAAGGATGTACTTGCTATGGAGGGAATGCAGCGAAGGCTTACCCAACTGATTCCTGGGATGGTGGGACTGACATATGAGGAGAGATTGAGTCGATCAGGATTATATTCGCTGGAGTTCAGAAGAATGAGGGGGGGGTCCTCATAGAAACCTATAAAATTCTAACAGGACTAGACAGGGTAGATGCAGGAAGGATGTTCCCGATGGTGGGGGAGTCCAGAACCAGGGGTCCCAGTCTGAAGATATGGGGTAGGCCATTTAGGACTGAGATGAGGAGAAATTTCTTCACCCAGAGATTGGTGAGTCTGTGGAATTTGTTACCACAGAAAGTAGTTGAGACCAAAACATTGTATGTTTCAAGAAGGAGTTAGATATAGCTCTTGGGGTGAAAGGGATCAAAGGGTATGGGGAGAAAGCAGGAGCAGGCTATTGAGTTGGATGATCATCCATGATCATAATGAATGGCGGAGGAGGCTTGAAGGGCTGAATGGCCTACTCCTGCTCCTAGTTTCAACGTTTCTATGTTTCTATTGATGGATCAATCCTAAATCAAAACCCCAAGATTTGTTAATCATGCAGATCAATGAATACATTGATTTAAAATTTATATGTGACCCATGAGGCCCTATAATTGTATCTAAGCAGCTTGTGAAGACAAATAATATAGGGTATTCCTGCCTTAAAGGTATTCAGCATGGAGGGTTTTCCAATGTATGTGGAAGAATGCTTTTATTATTATGGCAAATGCTCACTAGTTATGTGTTGAAATCATAGGATTGACATCTGGAATTTAGTAACATGTCATATTGGCCCACAGCACAAATTTGGAAAACAACCCCCTAGAATTGGAAATTTCTGATTGATTGCACCGTGTCTTACTTCAGAGCATTAACCTAACCCTGTTTACCAGTCTCAGTTAATGAGAGATCTACCTGGACAAGCAGTTGCTTTATAAGTTGCTTCTAGGTTCTGATGAAGCTGCACCCCATCTATTAGGGTTAGCACAAACAGTGAGACATGGATTTATTTTGGTGCCTGCCTTGGGTAATCGTTTAGGTTTATTAGATCCTAAGATAATTGATCATAAGAAATAGGACCAGGAGGAGGCCATTTGGCCCTTTGAGCCTGATCTGCCATTCAATAAGATGATGGCTGATCTGATTGTGGCCTTGACTTCACCTTCCTGCCTGCCTTCAATAGCCCTGGACTTCATTGGCAATCAAAGATCTGTCTCACTCAGCCTTGAATATATTTAGTGACTCGACCTCCTGTGGAAGAGTTCCAAAGACTAATGATCCTCTGAAAGAAAGACTTCCTCCCCATCTCTATCTTAAATGGGAGACCCCTTATCTTGAAACTGTGCCCCCAAGTTATAGATTCCCTGCGAGGAGAAATCTTTTATGTGGCACTTTACCAAATGCCTTTTGGAAATTCAAATACACATCTAATGGTATCTCTTTATCCACCCGAGTCATTAAATCCTCAAAGAACTTGAATAAATTTGTCAAACATGCTTTCCCTTTCACAAAACTCTGTCTCTGACACTGCCTGATTGTGCTATAAGTGTCCTGCTACTTCGTCCATAATAATGGATTTTAGCATTTTCGCAATGAAAGATGTTAAGTTAACTGCTCCATAGTTTCCTGCTTTCTGTCTTCCTTGAATAGAGGTGTTATGTTTATTACATTTCCAATCCACCGGGACATTTCCAGGAGTGAGGGAATTTTGGAAAATTGCAACAACTGCATCCAATATTCCTGCAGCGACTTCTTTTAAGGCCCTAGGATGCAGGCGATCAGGTCCAGGGACTTGTCAGCCTTTAGCCCGAAAAGATTCTTAATCATGATCATTTTAAGTTTCTCCCTTCCTTTTGCCTCTTGATTTTCTACTGTTCATGGGATGATTTTTGTGTCTTCTACTGTAAAGATAGAGACAAAATACCTCTTCAAAGCCTCTCCCATTTTCCTGTTTCCTTTTATTAGTTCGCCAGTCTCACCCTCTAAGGGACGAATGCTCACTTCAGCTATTCATTTCCTTTTTATATAGTTGTAGAAGGTTTTACTGTTTGTTTTTATATTTATTGCTAGTTTTTTCTCATACTCATATTTCCCCCTCTATTTTTTTCAGTCAACCTTTGTTGGTTTCTAAAATTTTCCTAATCTTCTGGCCTATTACTAATCTTTGCAGCATTGAGCTTCTCTTTCAATTTGATACCATCCTTAACTTGCTTGGTTAGCCACGAATGGTGCATCCTCCTCATTGAGGCAGAACTTTTCATTCGGTGTTTGGGTGTGCGCCTGGCACGCTCGAGTGTAAAATAGAGCGTGGTGACCTCAGGCGAGGGTCTCGATGTCATCACGCACTCGCGCGATATCTTGGTTGGTGGGTGCGTGCAAGTGCTGAGTTGCACCCGCTATTAATTAAGAGGCCAGTTAAGGCCACTAAAAAGTCAATTGACGCTGATTTTCCATTGCTCATGCGATTTCACGCTAGTCACATGGGCAAAACGGGCAGGCGGCCAGCCGACAATTTCAAAAACCTCATCCACGGGCGGGATAAAAGGGGTCAGCAGCATTGCCAGTGTGAGTAGGGAGGAGTTCGATAGATAGTTTGCTGCTGGTGACTTATTGGTATATGGCAGCTTCATGTCTGTCTGGGGCTTCATTGTTAGCATTTCCAGGCTTCATGTCCGGTCTCCTTGGTGTCTCCAAGGACCCCGGAGGATTCAGACCGTGTGGACACTTCCAGGTATCAGACAGCCTTCCCTTACCCTGGTAATGGGGATTGTGGTCTCCACTGGTGGCACCTCCTCTGAGGAGGAAGTGAGGGGCAGAAGGGAGAGGAGGCCAGGTGTCTCAATGCAGCTTCCAGGGGAGCGACCTGTGGGAGGAGAGGCGCAGCCACAGCAGGTAGCCCAAGGCAGAAGGAGCCACAGAAGAAGCCACTATCCTGCTGCCAGGGTTTACAGGCAACGATACAGCTACCTCAATATATCTGAGGTACAACGCTGAAGGAGGCTCCGCCTCTCAAGGGAGACAGTGATCTCCATCTGTCAGATGATTGGACCTGAGATCAGCTCCGACTATGTGAGTGGACACCCCATGCCAGTGGTTCTGAAGGCCATAGTAACCCTCAAATTCTACGCCTCCGGCTCTTTCCAGGGGTCAGTGGGGGATCTGTGTGAAGTCTCTCAGTCAGCTCTCCACAGTTGCATCAAACTGGTGACAGATGTTCTGTTCAGTCAGGTAATGACAGTTATTCATTTCCACATGGATGAGGCCAGCCAGACTGAGTGAGCCAGAGGGTTTGCAGTGATTGCTGGGTTCCCCCGCATCCAGGATGCCATTGACTACACACATGGCCATCAAGACACCGGTGGGTCAGCCGGGTGCCTTCGTCAACAGGAAGGGCTTCCAATCCATGAACGTGCAGATAGTGTGTGACCACAGGATGCAGATTCTGAAAGTCTGTGCAAGGTACCCTGGCAGGTCCCATGAGCCTTACATCCTGAGACAATCCCAGGTGCCGAGGCTCTTCAATGCTCTGGCCTGACTGGATGGATGGCTGCTGGGTGACAAAGGGCTACCCATTGAAAAGGCTCATGATGCCTCTCCGCCCAAGAACAGAGGCAGAGCAGCATTATAATAGGAGTCATGCCTCCACAAGGGCGATGGTAGAGAGGACCATAGACCTTCTGAAGATTTGCTTCCGATGCCTGGACCATTCAGGGGGCGCACTACAATACCCCCCAGACCGGGTATCATTGGTAATGGTTGAATGCTGCGCTCTCCACAATCTGGCACTGACAAGGGGGTACCCACTGGAGGTAGAGGATGTTGACACAGCTGCACAGGCCATAGATAATGAATCCAGTGTAACTCAGAAGAGGAGCATCGTGAGGAGAAAGCCAAGGGTGTAGATTCTGATCTCAGTAACCTCCGGGGAGGCAGGGACACCTGGGACTCCTTGATTTAACATTCCTTCAGCTAGGCTGCCAAACAAGCACTACCACCTCATGCCAGGGCTGCCACCTCCATGCCGGATGTTTGCAATGATCCTTTCCTTTGATCCCAAAGTCCACTCGGTGCCTGTGCAATGAAGTTTTGAGCCACCCACACCCAGTTTTACATACTGGTGTACCCTGCACCACATTAAATTAAAAAGGTGAAGCATACTCAGGCCATTATGACAAAAGAAAATTTATCGAATGTTGACAGTCAAAACAAATTAATAGAACCTTCTCTGTTCTTCAACCCCAGACCAGTTAAATTAAACAAAACATTGCACAACAGAAAATCACCTGTGACCAGATCCTCTTGTGCCCATGGTGCCTTTAACTTATGTTTGCGAGTGCTACGTCTTGGTGCTCCCCCTTCACTGGCAGCAGCATTGGAGACAGTCTGCTGACTCCGCTGTCGTGTTGGCTTTGATGACCATGGTGGTCGTCCTCTGGCCAGTGGAGCCTTTGCTGGCCCTGCCTGGGAAGGATCGGCCAGTTCCACAGCTGGAATCTCTCCAGTGACCGCAGCCTCAGCAGATGCCTTGGTCACTGGCAGAGGGGTGGAGGAGCTGCTGCTGTCATCCAGAGCATCCTGAGAGGAGCCCACAGAGATGAAAGGCAGCTCATGCGTCAACGTGATGTCGCTCTGGACATCCCTGCTCACCGTTGATGGGATTCTGGATGCTTCATCCATCTCCCATGGACACTGACCACCTGAGGTCAGAGCCTATGTGAGGACTTGTAGGTCCAATTGCAACCCCAGGAATCCCTGATTCAGTTCCTGGAGCTGCCTGTCCATGAAAGTCTACACTCTGTTAATTGTGGAGACAGTGCATTCAGCCAAGAGGGTCAATGCAGTGCTGTTGCTCTGCATGGACTCCCCCATAACGGAGACCATGGCACGCATACCCTCATGGATCCCCGCCAGATACTCCCACACATCCCGCTGGACATCCAGCATCTGCTGCCCAATGGATGACTCCAGAAGCTCATCATCTGCCTTCAACTGAGCATCATCCTGCTGTCTGGCAACCCTCTCCCTGTTGCAGCCCTGCGTACTCTCTGCTTCTGGCTGCACCTCAAGTGAGAGTGAAGTGCCCTCACCGCTGTGCACCAAGATTCTAGCCGAAGATCTAACATCCACCGAGGTGCTGGTATCTGCTCTGGTGCCTGGTTCAGAGAGCAGGTGTGATGCAGGTGCATCTGGAGCCTGGCAGTCCTCTGGCATCAGGGGTGCCTCTTTGGGGTCCGCATTTGGGTGCATGGTGGCAAACCTAAGGGAGAACAATGACATGTCATTAGGTTAAGTCACCACACTGTCACTGTGTATGCCAGGCACCCTGGTGAGACAATGGAGATCTGCATCATGGTTTCATTGACTTTCAATGATCAATGGGGACTCCAGGTTTGAGGCTCCCATTAATGAAGAGTACACAAGAATGTTTGTGCCATCTGAAACTCTCACCTCTGTGCACTGCACTCTTACCTTCGTCTGACACCCCAGCCTCTCCACAACTGGCTGACCGAGGTGCGTGGCAGCTCTCCAGCTCCAAAGCGCCCTGTTCAAATCTGGTTAGGGTTAGGAGAATTTTGGGAGTCTCCACTGGTCTGCGACCTTTCAGTGTTGTCATGGGCTGTCTTCTCCTGAAAGGACAGAGGAGCATGGATTAGTCCACTCTGTATCTGCAGTGCCATTGCAGCCTGGCCAACCCCACCCGAGGAACATCTTGTGACTTGTGGCCCTCAAGACGCAAGGCACTCAGTCTGAGCAGCAAGGGCTCACCCCCTTGGCCAGCGCCGGCATCATTGACAAATGGCACCCAGACTCTAACACCCCTGAGCTCCATCCAGTGGAGCGGGGTGGGGGTGCAGCCAAACTTTAGCACTTTAACACACTGATACATGCCAACACGGTACTGACCCTTGAGCGTAGCAGGTCGTTATACCTCTTGCAGCACTGGACCCAGGTGTGCTGCACCACATCATGGCTGCTGACCAGCACTGCCACCTCCTCCCAAGCTCTTTTTGTTAGGTGGGGTAGCCTTCTCCTTCCATCCCTGAGGACAAGAGTGGCAGTCACCTCCTCCAGGAGGATCGCGAGGCACTCATCAGAAAACCGGGAGGGCCCGAGTGCCCATCCGACCTGCCCTCCCACCTGACGTCTGCAGCCGCACTTGAATCTATAATTTTTAATCTCCTGCTAACAATGCCGAAGATGTCTTCCTTGCCAGCACCCTTCCAGGAGCTTTGAACCGGCCCCCAGGTCGCGATTGGACCCGGCGGCTGAAAAGCCCCCACCCGCCCCTTCCTGACCATTGGGGAGCAGTCGTTCATGCTTGGCGGGCATTAATTGCCCCACCCGTGTGAAATCGTGGTTAGGGGCTGATCGCAGTTGGTGGCCCATTTCCTGGCGCTCCCAGGCCCACTGACCAGGCCCGCACCCCAAACTCAAAATCCTGCCCATAGAGACTTCATTTTTCGAGGGAATGTATCTTTGTTGAGAGTTATGAATATCTCCTTAAATTGCTCCTACTTATTCTCTACTGTCCTCCCTCTTAACCTATTTACCCAGCCCACTTAATCCAACTCTGTCTTCATACCCTTGTAATTGCTTTTTCTTGTTAGCCCTCATTATTTTTTGATTTATGCTCTGTCCTACAGTGTAGCCACTGCCAAGGGGCCTATAAACTACTCCCACCAGTGACTGCTTTCCATTGCTATTTCTTATCTCTGCCCAAACTGATTCTACACCTTGATCTTCCAAACCAGGATCATTTCTCATAACTGTAATGATCCCATCCTTTACTAATAGAGCTGCTCTATCCCTTTTCCGTTTCTTCCTGCTCTTCCAAAATGTCAAATACTCTTGAACATTCAGGTCCCAGCCATGGTCACTTTGCAACCATGGGTGGGAATTTCCCCTCCGGTGACTAAGTGTGGTGGCCGGTGGGAAAAGCGGCATTTCCCCCGCCGACTGCAATGGTCCATTTTTCCACCTAATTGTCTGCCTCTCACCTCATTAAACACACATCTGCTGGAAACACGCCGTTTCACTGGCAGGCAGCCTCTGATTCATCTGCCCCGCTGTTACCTCAGCCGACTCTGGCGCAATATTTAACCTGCGCCCGCACAAAGATCTCTTGTCTGCAGCCCAGGACTGCCCCAGGCGAGAGATGGCCCCCAAAAGCCGGAAGAGTGCAGTCCCCGAGTTTAGTGACGTCACTAAACTCGCTGGGTCACCTTCTGGACACTGTCGAGGCCCGCCGTGACCTTCTCTACCCTGGGGATGGCTGGCGGAGGTCCAACAAGGTCACCAACCTGGCTTGGGAGGAGGTGTCTGTGGTGGTGAGCACCAACTCAGCCCATTGGAGACAGCGATACAGTGCCGCAAACAGATGAATGATCTCATCCACCCAGGCAGGGTAAGTCAACTTTCTTATCCCTCTCACCTCACGCTCTCACAAGCCTCTCACACATTTGCAGGATGACAGTCCACAGGATCTCACACATTACTATTACAGGGGACATCACCACTCACTTCCTCACACACCCCGAGATCTCCATCAGGGCTCACATCATGTGCAGTTCACGTCACCCTGTACATGGCTCCCACGCAAGGCAGGCACCCTTTTCATCAGCCTTGGCACACTTCCTGCTCACATTCTCTCCATCTGAATTCATGTAGGCCAAGCTCGTCCATAATAAAAGGGAGAGGTCCTAGACTGGTGGCTGGAGAGCCCTCACCCAAGTATGAGGGGTGTGCAGTACACTGAGTCAGAGAGGATCGGGACCGTGCCAGCGGTGGGATTGACAGTGCACACCCAAGCGAGGACCCTGCACCAGCTGACACTTCAGACAGCGATACTGAGAGTGCAATCTTTTGTCTTGGAGCCCGTTGCCATGCGCTAATTATCTCTACTCTTTTTCATAGGCACCACAGTTAAGCACCCTAGGGACGCTGGGAGCCAGCCCCTCATCTCCAGCCCCAAAGACACCTTGGATGAGGACGCATTGTGGAAGACCTGCAGTCCACCAGTGCAGAGACATACAACAAAGTGGGGCCTAGATCTAGAGCAGGTTCGGTGTCACAATCTGGTGGGCACAGCACAGGTTCTGGTCCACTGCATGTGGAGCTAGGGATATCCAAGGTCACCAACACTAGAAGGACTGTTGGAAGCCAGGATTCTGCTGAGCCCCAGTCAGATATTGAGCCTGCGGACTCGTTCTTAACACAGATGTTGGATCTGCAGCAACAGACATGGGAATTTCAGGTAGGCTTGTCAGCTGCATTCCACAGGTTGCAACGTACCACGGAGGAGTCCAACTGTGTCCAGTTCGAGGTCATAGCACCGGTATGCCAGCGCACCAAGGTCAACACAGGTAGGATGGCAGCAGTCAAGGAGACCTTGGTCCAAAACATTACACCCGTGCTGCTGCGGGAATTGCACTCCATCATAGTAGGCACTGGTAGCATCCACTAGTGGCTACGTGAGATGGGGCCAGGGCACTTAGATTTCACTCCAGCTGCCCCTTCTCCACATGGTGTCAGCCAGGGGCCCTCGAGCACCCATAAGGAGGAGAACCAGCAGCTGGACATCCCCCGGGACCATCCACCCAGTTGACTCCAGGAGTGTTCTGTTGATTCCAGTCCCCTCTTCCTGTGACTCCATCACCTCCAGCTCCGTAGGTTGAAGACGATGTACCTGCCCCACAGCAGGCCAGGGCCCTCCAGGTCTTGGTCCT
This sequence comes from Carcharodon carcharias, assembly GCF_017639515.1. Taxonomy (NCBI): domain Eukaryota; kingdom Metazoa; phylum Chordata; class Chondrichthyes; order Lamniformes; family Lamnidae; genus Carcharodon; species Carcharodon carcharias. The sequence goes on from NC_054483.1 coordinate 93,119,271, forward strand.
CGAGGGGATGCCTGCTAAAGTCATCACAGACAAAGGGCCATAGCAGTCAGTAGGCTGCCTCTGCCTCGCCTGTGGTTGTCAGGGATGCATCAAGATATAGGGTTAGGAAGATCAAGAAATATTAGGAGCACAACGGTGGCACAGGTGCTCACCACACGTATGTTCTTTTCACCAATATAAGTAGAATTGCACCCATTCCATGTCTCTTGTGTGTGCCTCCTCTGTGTGCGGAGTTGTATTGTGCTCAATCAGATGTCACACCAAGTTTCCTCGCCCAATTAAGTGGCAGATTTCGCATCATGTGTCTTTGTTCAATGTTGTGTGCAGCCATCTCATCACAGTGTGAAGCTATAACACAGGACTATTTGCATGCCAAACAGCATAAGCAGCAAGTGATAGACAGAGCTAAGCGATCCCATAACCAATGGATCACATCTAAGCTCTGCAGTCCTGCCACACCCAGTCGTGAATGGTGGTGGACAATTAAACAACTCACTGGAGGAGGCAGTGATGTAGTGGTATTGTCACTGGTCTGGTATTCCAGAGACCCAGGGTAATGCTTTGCAATAACCATCAATATCATTACCCTCACTGAATCCCCCACTATCAACATCCTGGGGGTTACCATTGAGCAGAAACTGAACTGGACTAGCCATATAAATACAGTGGCTACAAGAGCAGGTCAGAGACTAGGAATCCTGCAATGAGTAACTCACCTCCTGACTCCCCAAAGCCTGTTCACCATCTAGAAAGAACAAGTCAGGAGTGTGATGGAATACTCCCCACTTGCCTGGATGAGTGCAGCTCCCACAAGACGCAAGAAGCTGGATGCCATCCAGGAAAAAGCAGCCCGCTTGATTGGCATAAAATCCACAAACATTCACTCCCTCCACCAGGAGCAGTATATACCATCTACAAGATGCACTGCAGGAATTCACCAAGGTTCCTTCGACAGCACCTTCCAAACCCATGACCACTACCATCTAGAAGGACAAGGGCAGCGGATAGGTGGGAACACCACCACCTGGAATACCCCCTCCAAGTCAGTCACCATCCTGACTTGGAAATATATTGCTGTTCCTTCACTGTCGCTGGGTCAAAATCTTGGAACTCCTTTCCTAACAGCACTGTGGGTGTCACTAGACCACATGGACTACAGCAGTTCAAGAAGGCAGCTCACAACCACCTTCTCATGGGCAATTAGGGATGGGCAGTAAGTGCTGGCCTAGGCAGCGGAGTCCACATCCCGTGAATTAATTTAAAAAAGTGATCTATGTACATTTGAAGGTCAGGCTAACTGGAGCCCCATATTCCTGATTGAGAGTGGAGGGTCTCACTGCAATGGGGATTAAGGTAATGCTGAGGACCGGGTACTTTGAACAAGCATTAACACCTGTTGAACATCCTCACCTGCCTTGGCCCAAGTAGAGCCTCGCAGTATCGCCATCAGAGTGATACACAAGGCGTTTTTCTGTTGCTGGAGATGGATCTCCTTGAAGCACTTTGTCAGACTGAAGGTATGCTGCCATGAGGCCATGAAGGACTGCAGTGCCACTGCTGCCTCTTGTAGGCTGCCTTAGCAACTGGGATGTTAGAGAGACGACTGAAGAGGCAGACCTTCTATCGTGTGATGCCGGAATGACCTCCTGCAGTTGGTACCTCATCTCAGCAAGGACACATGCACCTGAGGCTTCATCATCCTTCGAAGGATGAGGACATGGTGTGCAGAATGTATAAATACTCAATCTCAGAATGAAGAGGATGGCTGAGAAGACTTGCCATGCTGGAGGTGATGTGGGCCCATCATGGAGGGCACTGGTTCGACAGGATAAGCACTGCTACTCAGCACCATCCTCCTGGAATGTGGCGGCTCTGAGCGCCTCACATACATGCCAGCCTCATCTGGCCTATGCTATGGCTACTTCCCCTGCAGCCTCGGCTTCCTTGACCTCATCCCTCTCGAAGTCCTCCTCATCGGAGATGTGTAGCTCCTCCAATTTGGCGTCTGGCAAGTCCTCCTCCCTTTGCAGTGCCGGGTTGTGCAGTGTGCAGCAAACCGCGATGATTCACAATACCCTCTGAGGAATGTACTGGAGTGTTCTTGCCAAATCTGTTGAGACTTCGGAATCGCACCTTCAAGATGCCACTGATCGGCTCTTCCAATTTTTGTGTGGCGAAATGGGCATTGTTGTACCTACCCTCAGCTGGAATTTGTGGCCAGACAGGCCAGTGCAAGTAGCCTTTGTCATCGCAGAGCCAGCCCTGGATTTTGTATGGCCCCTTGAAGATGTCCAGGATCTGCGATCTACTCAAAATGTAGGAGTTGTGGCAGCTTCCTGGGTATCTTGCACAAACTTGCATGATATGTTTCTGGTGGTCGCAGACCATCTGCAAATTGAGTGGAAGCCTTTCCTGTTGACATATTGCATTGCTTGTTGCAGGGAGCTCTCACAGTCACATGAGTGCAGTTGATGGCATCTTGCAGCTGTGGGAATCCAAATATAGCAGCGAAGGGCAGTGCTCAAGCTCCCTGGCTAGCTTGATCTCTATTGAGGTACATGAAATTATGGACCTTGACAAAGTGGGTGTCCGTTATCTCCTGTGTGCATTTGTCCATGGAAGCTTGAGAGATCCCACAGAGGTCCCCAGTACAGCCCTGGAAAGAGCCACTCAGAAAGAAGTCAAGGAAGGCAGTGACTTTCAGAGCCACTGGCAAAGGATGTCCTCCCAGGCCCTGCGGCATCAACTCATGGAGAATGTAGCAGATGTGAGACACCGGATCTCTGGACATGCAGAGCCGTCAGTAACACAATCTCTTGCTCATCTGCAGAAAAAATGTGTGTCTTCTGTACACCGTTCAACCTGGAGAGGCGCAGTACTTCTGTGAACCTCATCCTCTGGGTGCAGAGGGGGCCCTGCTCCCCTTTGTTCATCAGAGTGAAGCTCCACCCTTTGGCAAGCCTGGCACCACCGCAGCACTCTTCTCCACCTTTCCTCCTGTCTGCATGTGATGATGCAGACAACATTAAATGCACCCTCCATATTCCTGAAGGTTTCCTCTCTGCTGGAACATTGAAAGAAAAACATGACTGAGCATCAGCCTCCAAAGGTTCTCTTTCTGCCTCCAAAGGTTCTCTTTCTGTCACTAACTTATGAGCTACTGTAGATTCAAGGGCTTGGTCTAGACATGTATTAGCCAACACAATCCTAGCCATCGTAATGACCACTCTCAATGTCACAGTATGCTTCACTCTCCTATACCACCCCAGCCCCCAGCCCCATTTCTGTAGACCTGCTGCTATGAGATGGATTTGGCCAGGTACTTGGATGTCCTGCATTTATTCAAGGTGGTAGATTACTTATCCAGTGGACTCTATGGGTAGAATTGTCCCAGATTTGCACTGTGGTAGTGGGTGGGTAAAACGACATTTTACCCACCCACCGCAATGGTGGGTTTTCCCGCTTTATTGTTCCAAGCCTGCCACTTTAATTATGCATTCCTGGGAATACACTGTTTCCATAGCGGGCGGGCTCTCATTCACCTGCCACGTCATTACCTCGACGCTTCATCACGCCGGGCGCAATATTTACAGTCCAGCCGTGCGCACAGATCTCAGTGCTTCTAACCCACGACTACTGCAGGGAAGATGTCCATGAAAGGCAAAAAGACTGCAGACCCTGGATTTAATGATGTGTCATTGTAATGCCATTTGGATGCGGGGAGACCCGTCGTGATGTCCTCTACCCTCACTCTGGCTGCAGAACGTGCAGCGGCATCACCAATCCAGCATGGCAGTGGCAGCGGTGGGCAGTGCCAATGCTGCACAGAAGAGGTTGGCCATCCAATGCTGATAGAGGGTGAATGATCTCATCCATGCAGCCAGGGTATGACAACCATCTCACCACTCTAAACTCTCACGCTCAAGCCCATCACACATTCACTGGCATCTCACTCACTGACAGCTCAAAGGACATCACCACTCACTTTCTCTCACACACCCTCACATCTCTATCTGGCCCCTTCTCCTCAGCCCTCACCATCTTGAGGCCACTTGCACAGATCAACCCACAAACAACTTGGGATACTCTCTTCCCCCAGTACAGCTCTCTTGAAGCCCTGTCCCTTGCCTGAGGCCAGTTCTCCCCCTTCCCCAAGCCCTTGCCCTGCAGCCATTGAAAAGCCACCCACATCTGGCCGATCTGGTAGGTAGCTGCAATCAGCCCCCCTAAAACTGATGTAGTGCTGCCTATGAAGCCTGGCATTGATGACTTTGAGTGCTGACTGAAGCAAGGTAGGCAAACAGGCCTGGAAGTCCCAAGCGAACTGCAGCTCACCAGGTGCATGTCACTTTTGTGCTGTTGTGAAACACATTGGTGTGTTTTTCCGCTGTGGGTGGACGATCCAGCAGGGAGATGGGGGGTGATAGGGATGAGTCTAGTGGACAGGCCTTATAATGATACCCTGATGTATTACAATGAGGTTCCCGACATCCGACGGCAGGAAATGCGGCCATTAGCGGGCAGAGCAGACAATCCCAATTGGTTTCAAGCCATCCTAAAGCTGATCACACCATATTGTGTGCTCACGCCAACGAACACGCCTGACGTTGGCAGGCACGCAAAATCCCGGCCTATGACTACATCCTTTGGAATACACATGAGGACACATGCTCTGTGAGGGGATGAGATTCTTTTAGGCGGGGGCCTGGGAGTTCCCATTTCTGAAGCTGGCAGCTGCAAGGTTGGGAGGTGGGCTTTCCAAGAGGCTTCTCCTCTTTGTCCAGGTTCCCACTTGTTTTTGGTCTTGTTATCACAGTGGGGAATTGGTACAATAGGTTATTGCGCTATTATAGTGAAGGCTCCAGATTGCCTCTATGGCTATTGAGATACTCATAACATGTCTCAGCTTTGTGTTCCTCCTCATATGGTAATACAGGTTCCAGGTGGGTGCACCTTTAATCGCACCCCACCCCCTCCCCCCACAGTTCTATGATCCACTCCTCCCAGAAGCCCTACCAGCCCTCGCCAGCACCGTATTTCCTTAGTTTCACTTTCTGCTGTGCCATTGCTTGAAGATCCAAGATGGTGGTCCTCAGGTTTTATTACCAGATCAGCTTCGGCCCTACCTGTGTGACCGTGAAAATCCCTCACATTGTCCTGGAGGAGTATAACGTTCAGGTTTCCCTCCCTCCTATTACTGTCAACCCTCCTTCTGTAATCCTTGATCCCATTGTAATTGTGGTTAATACCCCTGTGTTACCCCGAGTCATTTGAGGTGGATGTGCCTATGCCCCATGTAGACCTTACCCCTCCCCACCTTGAGGCCCACTGGACTGTCACATATAGGGCAGCCCGCCCCCATGAGACCATTGACTCCCTGCCCCTACACTACCTGTTACCAATCTACAGGCTGCAGATGCCTTGTCTGACAGATGGTACCATCTGTGGCCAAGTACCATGCCTGAAACCCCCCGGACCGCCATGCGTGAGGTGATGGCCACACCCTGCACACACTATGCTGAGCACGACTGACAGTGGACAGACTGGCCCCTCCCCCTCCTTGGACTAGGATAGGGACTGTCTTTGGAAGCTCAGCAAGGTAAGCTGAAGCACTTCTTCACTCTGCAATTCTCCCACTCTGGCCCCAGCTTGCTTATTTCCTTCCATAAGAGACTCTTTTCCAATTCTGGCCCGGAGGATGCCTTTCCCCCTGCCCCCACCCCCCAACACCTCCCAGTCATATGTCTGAATGCAACCTTCCCTAGTCTTCCCCCTCCCCCGAGTCGAACCTTTGCCCGGCAGCACATTACAGCCATCTCGCCTTACCACTGATCTGGTATGGAGAGCCTTGCCTCTGTAACCTACCGTTGAAAGTAAAGTGGTGCCGTCTATGGAGCCAGCATGGAGTCCAAGGTGCCGCTAGCGCTGCTCGATGCAAGGTAGGCGAACAAACCTCAAAGTCACAAGTGAAGTGCAGCTCGCCAGATGCACATCGCTTATATGAGGTTGTGAATTGTGCCGGTCTAATCAGACACCGTGCATGGCTTTTTGATCCAGGATGGGGGCGTGATTCTGCTGAGCTGCCTTGATAATGAGCATTCATGATATTCTAATGTATTCAAATGGTGCTCCGAACATGGGGCGATGGGAAAAGCGTGTCGCTATTGAGGGCGGGAGTGGACAATCGGCACCTGTTTTTCAGCCAATAGGAAACCTACATTTTCACTCCTGCGATATTTCCCCTTCCCACCTACCATCATGTCTGCCACAGGTGGGACCAAATAATCCCGGTGGATGTCTCGTAATGGCTATCATATCACAGTCATTTATCTCTATTTGTGCTATCAATTCACTCATCTTGCCACAAATACTGCATGCATTCAGAGAAGGAGCCTTTAATTCTGTCTTTCTTTTAAATCATTTTTCCCTACTCTGCCCTTATTTGCTGGTGCACTTACGTTTGTACACTCTGCCCCTTCCTGTCACACTCTGGTTATCATTGCCCACATTGCTATCCTGCACTGTTGCTTTGTCCTTTCCTGTCAACTTTCCAAATCTCCCCTCACGGGAACCCTGCTCTCCTCCTGCCAACCATTTAGTTTGGGCATTGAATCTGAATGATAGGTATTGGACAATTATCTGGCATTTTTGCTAATTCCAGAGAACGTATGATTCCTCCGTATTAAAGTGGGTGCTGAAGAAGCATTATTTCTTTTTGTACTCTGATGCTTTGAATTTGACAGAAATCAGTGTATTTTTCTATTAAGTGTAGGAGAAAGGCTAAGGCAACTGGGACTCCTGGAATTCCTCTAATGAGCAATTTTAAATTACTGCTGTGCCAATTATCTCTTCCACTCCTTTTTTGTTCGTGCCGTTGGCTTTTGGTTCTGCGGCTTATTCACATGATCCATCTGTTGCTATGACAGGGATGCTTTCCGTTTTGCCCTTGGCTCTTCCTTTTCTTTTTTGCCAATGGAACCATGTCCTGCATCAATATAATTCTGTTATGCAAGATACTGGTATAAGTCTCTTCCTCTCAATAACATAACTGGAAGTACATATGATAATATCTATGTCAGTCCAATTTTATTTATTTTGTAACTCACAGGCTTGCTGGGGGACCTTTTCTCAAGAATGCTTCAAAACAAAGTTGTGCTTTAACATCAAAAACATCTGCAGCTTTGGCAAAGAAAACGGCTTACAGAAATAAATTGCACTGTCTAGGTGGATTTCTCTCTGTATTCTTTAAATGAAGGTGGTACTCCATACAGTTATGGTAAGATATGGAAAATGGCAGTGGGGTGGGGGGTGGGTGGTGTGGGTGGTGGTTTCCTGACCCTTCAAGAGTTTTCAAGGAGGAATAACATAATCTGCTTTATTTATGTCTACATGCTGAATCAGTCAATTGCTTCAACCAGAGGAGGCAACTCAGCCTTAGGGATTTATGAAAAATCCACAAATCCTATTTCACAAAAGGCTTAGTTCTGATCAGATGATAACTGCACTTTACATATTTATTCTACATCCTTTTCCCTCATAGCATTAAAGTGAAAACCCATTATGGAGCATAGTGAATGTACTTACATCAAGCTTATTCATGTATACTCATCTTTTGTAAAGAAAAGGAAGAGAAGTATGCATTTACAAAATAATCACAACCTTTACAACTAATCAAGTATTTTTTGAAGTGGTCTCATGGAGGAAACTTATTGACTAAAAGGAACATATTAGTGCGAAAGAGGAAAATACTATGAGTTAAGGCAATTGCTCATATTTGCATTTCTGTAAATATAACATCTGAAGTAAACATCAGCTGGTACGTTATCACAGATCTGTCCATGGGAAAAGAGGACATGTGGCTGAAATTGATGGTGGCATGGTTCAAAATGGGCACTAACAATCAGCAGCCCTTTTTACACCAAATTTTATTTTTCATTGTCTTCAAGAGTTAATAACTGGACAGCTAATAATACAACCAAAATTTTAACAGAATGCCAAAAACACTTCAAAATTCCTGTTTAATATAATAAGCATTACCTGCTTACCACACAGCATATAGATGTTAATTCAATTAACTAGCATTTTAGGAATGGTAATCAGGCCACTTAATAATATTGTAAGTGAATATTATATCCAAATAGCCCCATTCCCAAATAAAAAAGTATGTTTTATTAGGTTTTTCCTCTATTAATATCAGGAAGCTTTCATATACTTTTGCCTCTTGAGAAGTAAATGTTTTTAAAATCTAATGATTTTTAAAGATATTTGCATTTGGGCACTGTAAAAAGTTTAGTATCTAATCAACACACAAAGAACATCTCCACACATATTAAGATAAAATTAAGGGGAAAGAAAGTTTAGGATGATAACATGGGGGAGTACTTTGAACAAAAAATAAAATATTCCCCAGTATTTCCTTGCCCATTAACGCTAACTTCAATGTGGGAGGAAAATTTCTTTGAGTGTTTGTGCTCTTTAAATTTACACTGTAACCATATCACAAACAGATATCAAAAAATCAGTTCTGAAGAAGAGTCTTTTTGGAGTAGAAACGTTAGCGCTGGCCTGAATTTTTCAGTTCGTAGGTGGGCTCGGTCGTGGAGCCGACTGCCGTCCGCAATCGGCTCTGCACTGCCATTTTACGCAGGCGGACCTATTAAGGCCCGCCCAGTGTAAGACGCCCAGTACAGCTCAGCAGTACCTGTGCAGGCGGGGGAGGAGGGAGAGTCAGGGCCAGCTCTCTTTAGCTCATGAGCGCTTCAATCTCCCTGAGGCATGGAGCTGCCTCAGGGAAATTGAAGCGCTGTGGTAATAAATAAATGGAAAAAAGTTTAATTACACATGTCCCATCTCATGTGACTGTGTCACATGAGATGGGACATGTTTTAATATTCTGGAAAACTTTTTTTTATCTGATTCATAAAAACTTTAGGAAACTTCATCCCCGTAAAGCTGCTTGGCCTTTTTGCCTGCCTGCCAACCGCTAGGTTGGATGGGCAGCATAAACAATTAATTAACAGCTAATTAATTTGTTAATGGCCTTAATAGGCCATTTAAATATCGGCGGGCACACCGCCAAATCCGGTGCTCGCCCGCCAAATGAAACATCACAAGACAGCGCGATGACATCATTTTATGCGCTGGCATGTCAGGCCCATCTCCGCATGCTGACTGAAAAATTCAGGCCTCTGTTTCTCTCACCAGAGATGCTGCCAGACCTGCTGAGTTTTTCCAGCACTTTGTCTTTCTAGCATACTTAAAAAGCTCATCTCAGTTCTCTGCAACTTTGTCCTAGTTGTTTTGTTAAATATCAGACTCTATAGCCCTCACCCTTCACATCCTCTCAATCCCCAACCACTCTAGTTTAAATACTGCTTTCCAAGATGTGAAAGTTGTTCATGTGCTATGTGGTTACAGACGGAACATTTTATCTGTGATGTTGGGGCTGATTTTCGCTCCCAAGGTGGGTAGCTTGAACCAGGAATTTTCCTGGATTGGCGGACCTGCAGTGGTATAATTTTCATTCCAAGGGTTGGGCGAGGGATGGAATCAGGCCTGGCACTGCTGGATGCAGTTCACAGGTGGTCACAGGGTCTGCCAAGTGTCGAGGTGGGCTGCTTAAAAAGCCCATCTCAGTTCTTTACACCTTCGTCCCAGTTGTTTTGTTAAACAGTAGACCCTATAAGCCCTCATCCCCTCACTCATTCCCCATGCTCAGACATGCCAACCCAACGTCTCTTCATATCCTCCACGCCAACCTATGCACCCCACCCATCCCCAATGGCCAACACCTAACCCCTATCTATCCCAATGGCTCCTCATACTATCCATGCCAACTCATGACTCCATACTCACCTCATGTCCCATTATAGCCCCTATGTCAACTTAATGTCATGTAATGCCAACCCATGCTGCCCACATAACACCTTTTGCCCTTATATCCTCCATGCCACTCGCCTGACATTCGCCATAGACAATCATCAGCAGCCATGCTGAGATGAAATAAAAAGAATTTCTAAGGACCTATTACAAAATTCACTATATAAAAAATGCTCCCATTCATGAAAATCCATTGACTACATTTAAATCCGCTCAATTTAGGATGATATCAACAAATAGCTATTGAAACTGCTAGATAATATGCTTTTCAACTTTCAAGGACACATTTTTAAATGGCTGGCCATTGAAATAACTTGACACCTTGACAGCCCTCCAGATCTTATCCATCCTTCAAGAGCATTTATGACCTCTCAAAGAACTCGTAAACCCGCACCCACCACCACAACCTATGGGTTAAGGCCCTTGCTGCAGCGTAAACGGGGTCTGTTAGCACCCAGCACCGAGTTCAAATGGTCCTGCTGAGTTCAGGTTTCCCACAAGTCAGTCACACAATCCGTTCCTGTTCCCCACCACCCCCTCAACCCACAGGCGAAAATGAGTGGTCGGAAATGGAGGTGGGGCTTCTGCATCTGGGTCCCACCCACCATCTTTAAAGGTGCCCAGAGTCTCCACAACTCCGTAAAAATCCAGCCTATAAACTTACTGATAAACATGTAGTACTGCAAACAGGTACTATGACCACACAGAACAATACACCTCAATGTCAGTAATGTTTTTGTTTCTGTGCTCGGTAACCAATGCATGGACTGTGTAGTCAAACACAGTACGTATTGGCAGTATTTGTGCTGACAAATGTTTAGCTCTGAAAAACTAGTTTTCCTTTTTAATGACTACATTTCCTGAAGATTGTACACATCTCCCACATACCCGTATAGGTTTGCTCAGTGCCATAAAGGGCTAACTTAAACTGGTCACCTTGGTTGTTCCATTTTCAGCCGACAAAACATTTGACGTTTCATTTTAGTTGACTTAGCAGTATATACATTGTTATTAAGCTCCTGCTTCTGTTTGTAAATATTCCTCTAAAGCAATGATTACTGTTCAACAGGTGGCACAATGCCAGGAGTGGGTGGCAGCACATAGGAAATAGAACTTCTTTGAGGAGCTCATTATAGGCATCATTATTTGGGATACTCAAAAGGCCTTGGGAGACATTGAAATTTATGGAGAAAACAATGTATTTGTTTGCCAAATGAGAATCTCATATATTCAACATCATCCAGTTCAAAGCAGAGTTTGTACTCTATTGCAACCAAAATGTACTATAACAATAATGTGCACCACTAAAGCTGCCAAGGCCTTATGATTAAGAAGTGACAAAGGCTGCTTTGGGCATGTTTGAAAATGTATTAGTGCTATCCATCAGGCATGGATTCTGAAATATTGCGCTAGTACAACAGGCTCTGCACAAAAATGTCAGGAGCTAGCCTCCATGCGCGGTATTCTTGCATAAGCTCAGGGACAGGCAGGTGGCTCTCTAGAATTGGCCACAATCACTGGTTGGCAGCTACTTCTGGACGAGTAATTTTTTAAAAAATACATCTGTGGATGTCAGGGATGTACCAAGACATTGCGGTAGAGTTAGGAAAATGAAGAAATATTAGGAGCACGACAGTGGCATGGGTGTGGAACACATGTATATAATTCTCACCAATGTAAACGGAATCACACCCCAAAGTGTGCAGACACAGGCAGCTACAGTATTGCAGCAAGTCCTCTTGGAACTACTTGAGAATTCACATCTACTTCCAACAGGGCATTGTGATAAGGAACATGATACAGTATCCATGAAGCACAAAGGGACAACATAACAGCACAGCACATTAAACACACCGTGCACACGCACACTTAAATCAATAATAGCAAATATTCAGTGCGTTAAGTATTGTAGTCAGTACCTTTTTATGCAAAATTCAGGAGAAAATTGGTTTGTAGACGACAAAGGAAAAGAAAAGTGCCTAGCCTGGTGCCAAAAACACAGCTGGACAACCTTTGCTTGCAGTGCCTAACATTTAAATTGGCTTTATGTGGACCAATCAGCCATGGCCTCCCATCACTTCCAGAATCAGCTTTTTATTGCTCCCTGTTTGAAGCTAAAATGTGTTGCTATTTTAAATTCCAAATTCATGCCCACTGGGTGCTTTAAAGTCTTTATAAATATTCAGGCCATTCTACGATTGATTCACTGATTCATCTGGAAAACAGTGAAATTGTGCAGCACCTTGAGTAATATATGCGCTGTTTTGAAAGTTTTAAATTATTTGCGGCAAGACAAGACATAGGAACATCTTACCCAAATCCCAGGGTCGGGTTGGCAAGAGCCAAAGAATAAAGGGCCCTAAAGGGTGCTCATAGATACTGCTGACTAATTAGTGAACACTCTGGGCAGGAGTTTCTGTTGGCTTAGGTTGGCTTTTTTCAGTACAATTTGCCAGAGATCAGCCAAGTTGGTGCAAAATATCAATGAATTTTAAAGCAAATTGATTTTCCTTTATCTTTTGTGCTAGTTTAAAAAGCACTGCTCACAAAACTGGTTACGCTCCAGATTGAATTAATCAACATTGCGAGTAGTGCTCATGGGTCTTTGTGGGGCATCTTAGAAAAAGCCTTTCCCTTAGGCGTAAGGTCACAAATAGGGACCATTTCAAAGCTTTCGAATATAATTTTTTTTAACAAAAAATCTGACCACTGTCAGTGTGCGGGGCTTGGCAGCTGCAAGTTCAATGCCACTCACCAGTTATGCCATCCTGAGGTCCTGAATCTTCTTCATGTAGTGACTCCAGGCGGGAGAAGGCATACTGCTCTGCTGACTTCCTCAGCTGCTTCCACCTAGGCCTGCTTGGCTGGGGAGGTTGGCCTTGGAAGAGTTCATCTCTCTGCATTCCCTCAGATCCTGCAGCAGGAACTCCAGATAAGAGTGAGAGACGCAGGGATCAGCCTTCCCAGGTTTCCACTCCATTCCTGTGGGTGCTGCAGGCCGAAAAATCCAAATGTTGGTGAGCTTTTCTGATCTAAGCCATGGTCCCTTTAATTAGGAATCCTTCCTTTGACAAAATGGACATGACATCCCATCACCCTCCCTAAGTGGCCAGGAAGCCCAGAGGCAGATGATGATTAGTTTACCCTGGGAAAGGGCAAGTGTTCAAAAGTAGTGGGCGGGATTTTCCCACCTGCGTTCTAAGTTTGGTGGTGGGCGGGCAAAGCAGTGCTTTTCCCGCCAAGCGCAATGGAGGGTTTTTTGCACAGTTTTGTCTGCTTTCTGCCTCATTAATTATGCATCAGTAGGAAACACGTCGGATCGTGGGCAGGCGGCCTCTGATTTGTCGGCCCTGCTGTGACCTCAGCAGTTCCGGGTGCCATATTTAAGCCACAACCACACACAGCCTTCTCGATGTCTGCAGCCGAGGACTGCCCCACGGAAGACATGGCTCTGAAAGGGAAGAAGACTGCTGCCCCCAAAATTTATTGATGAATCGCTGGGCCATCTGCTGGACATAGTAGAGGGTCACTGTGGTGTCTTCATGGCTGGAGGAGGTCCACCAATGCCTCCAATCCAACTTGGGAGGTGGTGGCAGCAAAGGTCAGTGCTAATGCTGCACAGAAAGGGTCAGCAATCCAATGCAGAAAATGGATGAATGATCTCATCCGTTCCACCGTCACATCATTCTGAATTCACACTCACAAGCCCGTCAGGCATTCGCAGGGATCTCACACACTGCCAGCTCTAGGGACATCACCACTTACTCTCTCACACACACCCGGGCTCATATCTTTTGTAGCTCGCGTACTCATCCCGTGCACAGCTCCAATCACTACCTGCGCAAGGCAGGCATCCTTATCCTCTGCCTTAGCATATGTCTTGCTCACACTATCTCCATTTGTCTTTATACAGGAAAAGCTGGCACACAATAAGAGGGAGAGGTCCAGAACGGGGGTGGAGTGGCTAAAATCAAGTCCCTCACTCTCTATGAGAAATGTGCCATCTCGCTGGCCAGAGAGAGCCAGGAGCGTGCCTGTGGCGACAGCGCGATCGGTGGCACACACCCAAATGAGGATCTGGCACCAGCTCATTCCTCAGATACTGTAGTGTCTTCGAGTCACCTGCCATGCACTAATTATCTCTATTCTCTTTCATAGGCACCTCTGAAAAGTATCTCAGGGCATCAAAAGCCAGGCCCTCATCTCCAGCCCCGAGGACACCTCGGATGAGGAGCCAGAGAAGAGCATCACTGAAGACCGGAAGCACTCTCACAGCCTCCAGCAGCTCAGAGACACACACTTTGGTGAGACCTAGTTCCAGAGCAGCCTCAGGGTCACAATCTGGCGAGCACAGCACAGCACAGCAGGAGGAGGCAGGGAAATCCAAGGTACTCGGCACTCAGTGGAATGCTGGACGCCAGGATTCTGCTGAGTCTAAGTCTGATGATGAGCCTCCAGAGTTGGTCCTAACTCAGTTCTTGGAGCTGCAGCGAAAGTCTGGAGAATATCAGGAAGGGTTGTCAGCCACTTCACACAGATTGCAATATAGAATGGAGGAGTCCATCCGTGTTCAGTCTGAGATGATAGTGCTGGCGGGTCAACACACTGAAGTCAACAGTGGTAGGATGGCGGCCGCCAAGGTGACCTTGGTCCAGGACATAGATCTTGCACTGCGCCCAGGAGCTTCACTTCATTGGTGTAGGCATTGGTAGCATCCATCAGTGGCTATGCGAGAAGAGGGCAACTCGATCTCACTCCAACTGCCCCTTCTCCTCAAGGAGTCAGCCAGCGGCTCTCGGGCACCCACAGGGGCGAGGACCAGCAATGACTCTGGGAGTGCCCAGCCAATCCCAATCCCCTCTTCCTGTGACCCCATCACCTCTAGCTCCACAGGCTGCGGAAGGTGCAGCTGCCCGACAGCAGATGACCCAAAGCAGGACAGAGCCCTCCAAATCTCAGCCCTCTAGAGGATGCCTGCCAAAGTCATCAGAGACAACAGGGTGTAGCAGTCAGCAGGCTGCCTCCACCTCCTCTGTGGATGTCAGGGATGTACCAAGACATTGCGGTAGAGTTAGGAAAATGAAGAAATATTAGGAGCACGACAGTGGCATGGGTGTGGAACACATGTATATAATTCTCACCAATGTAAACGGAATCACAACCACTTCACAACTCCTTTTGTGAATGCCTCTTTATGATGAGTTGCGTGTTGTCTATCAGGCGTGACACCACGGTCCACCCCACCCCCAACTTATTGACAATGAATCCATGTGCCTCTGGTTGATGTTGTTTGCTTCCTTATCACCATGGTGTGTGACCACTATCAGATTATCTCGAACATCAGTAATGACTTGTCTTTAATGTAAAATTGTGCTTGTGGAAGGAACCTCGTTCACATGCTTCGCTGGGTCATGTCATGTTCATTCTTGGCTGTTTAAGATTGAGGCTGAGCTGTTCATCCATCTCATCTGAATTATTAAAAGGAGAAGTCTTTATGTCCATGGAGAGATGTGTAAACACCTGGAGAAGGGTCATATGCCCTGAGCTCCAGTCATTCACCATCGTCTGTCAGGATTCCCTTACTCAGAGCTCGTGTGCGCTCCTGACTGCCTTGCACATTGCCAACTCTCTGAGTTCACATCTGCTAAGTTCAGTGATAAGTGTGAGCACCTTCCCACCTCCATGTGCTGGATCTCTGCCCTTTGAAGTCACATTATTGTGCTGACGCAACCTTCAGCCTTTCTGACCTTGTAGTTGTCTGCATTACGGCAACAAGGCTCTCGATACAATGCAGGGATGCTGTGCTGTGCCATACATTCTGCTCAGCCATACCCTCACTGAGGTCAGTGACGATAAATCCAAACAGTGACGTGTTGCAGTCAATAGAGTGTTTGGGCATGCTCTGGAAGCTTTAGGCAATGTTGAGGACAGCAATGGGATAGGAGTGAGGATGTAATGAAGCTGAAGAGTGGTCTTTATTATCAATGAATTGTTACCTTGAGGGTTTCATGGTCTCTGAGCATCCTGGAGCTCGCAAGGGTCAGGGCTGGCCATGAGGGCAGATTGTGTTAAAGAGGATGCAGTTTAATGTACAGCAGGCAAGTATATGAACATTGCCATCCTCAGATGGTCCAAATTCATGGAAAGGTCAGGATAAGTTCAGCCCCGTATTCCTACCTGAGAGTGCCAGATGTCAATGTGATGGAACAGCAGGTGACACAGCTGACTAAGTGATGTCAAAATTGAGTTAGACCTGTGGAATGTCCTGGGCTGCCTTGGCCCAAGTATGACCTTATCAGTGTCACCAATGAGGTTACACAGAATCCTATTGGTGGAGGTTGATCTCCTTGAGGGGCCTTGTCAGACTGAAGACGTACAGCTACAAGTCCACTGAGGATTGCATAGCAATCCTGCCTCTACTAGGCTGCCAAAGCGACTGGGGTGCTGGAGACACACTAGGACGGGCAGTAACTTCTGACGTCTGAGGCTGGGACACCCTCTCCAGGTAGCACCTCACCTCCACGAGGACACATAATCCCGAGGCTTCCTTCGTCCTTCAAAGGATACTGTGCAATGTAAGGGAGGGGGAGAAATACCTGGATGCTTTGTTCCGGAAGACTATCACACCTCTTAGAATAGGGTTCATTGGTTCGTTCAGCAGTGAGGGTCAGGAGGATGTGACCATGAGTGAGGCAGAGCAGACAGGAGTGGAGGAGCTTCAGACTTTGCAATTGTGAAACAGGTTTGAGGTGCTCACAGCTGGTGTGGGTGAAAGTGAGGTCTGCAAGGTGGATGAGCAGGCTGGCCATGACACCATGGTACAGGAAACTGATCAAGCAGGAATGTAGTGGTAGGAGGGGGTGGAGGGGGGGGGGGGTGGAGGGGAATGGTGAGGGGGATTGATACTGTTCTCTGCAGCAAAAAAAGAGTGACAGTCCAGATGGCTACGTTGCCTGCCCGGTTTGGGACATCTGCTCAGGGACGCATCACCAAATCAGGGGTTTGCATCTCCCTGGGATTTCACCAGAGCAGCCCTGGGCAGCAAGCATTGAGAATTGTGGGTGCGGCTGCAGTTTACATATGGTGCCCGGAGGGAGGAAGCGGTGAGGTAATGGCGTGGTGGGCAGATTGGAGGCCGCCCCGCCAGTGAGACAGCGTGTTTTGCACGACTGCATAATTTCTGAGGTGGAAAGGGAATGATACGGCCCGAAAATCCATCATTGCGGCCATTGGGTAAAACATCTCTCTTCATGTCCACTACGGCACTGAGTGAAATGTGGGATGATTCCACCAGTCTAATAAGATGCTGGAGTGTCCTTTTGATCCAGTCTGGGGGTGGGGATGGGGTGCTTCCTGAGAGCAGCCATTATAATCAGTAGGTTTGATATTCAAATACATTAAAATGACGTTCCCGATATAGCATGGCGTGATATGCGCGCCACCATTGGCGGCAGGAGCGGCAATAGCAACCTGTTTGTTTTCCTGCCGACGTAAAGGGATATTTTTGTTCTCGTGATATTTTCTGCTCCTGCCCCATGACGCCCGCTGCAGGTGGGAGTGGAAAGTCCCAGCGAGCGAGTCGGGTTCCTGACCTGAAAACGGCCCTCCCGTTCTCGCAGTGACTAAGGTGAGAAAACTCCACCCTGTGTCTGTCAACAACAGCACTCATCAAGGAAAAACTGCTTTGTGTTCCAGAGATTCTAATCTCCTATGCTAGCCAATGCAAATGAATTAACCATTCCATAACACTAAGCTCTATCTCAATGGATTTGAAGCGTATGATTATTCTCTTCTAAATTACATTACGGAGAGTAAGCCACAGAATCACACAGTGCAGAAGAGGCCCTTCGGCCCATCGAGTCTGCACCGACACGTGAGAAACACCTGACCTACCTACCTAATCCCATTTACCAGCACCTTGCACATCATAATATTCAAGGCTATGGGCCAAGTGCTCTTCCAGGTACTTTTTAAAGGATGTGAGGCAACCCCCCTCCACCACCCTCCCAGGCAGTGCATTCCAGACCGTCACCAACCTCTGGGTAAAAAAGTTTTTCCTCACATTCCCCCTAAACCTCCTGCCCCTCACCTTGAATGTGGGCAATGGAGGGCATGGGGACTTGTGGACAATAAGCAGACAGTGGGATCCTGTCTGTTTCCCATCAGAGTGTGTTAGGTTATGATTTATCTCCATTAATTAATTGAATCCAATTGACATAAATTAGTCTAATTAAAAAAACCAAGTTACTCTATAATTCACTGGGTGAAACCATTTGAGACATTTTGAGGTTATAAAATGTTACTCAGGCACAGGATATTTTTCATATTTTAAGAAATGCTTGGAATTTAAAGAAGTATATATAAATGTTTGCTGCAGTAAGTTATCTATTGTATATGAATGGTATTACCGGGCCAACAAATCATGCTTAACACTATAACAGTGTAAAGGTATGCAGAACTTGTCAACAGGAAATTATGGTCACTAAGTCACTAGCCCAAGTTATAAGGGAAACATAACACACAACTTATTCATGTTAAACCTTATTTACATTTGTAAATTATAGAAATGTCATAGGCCTGAACTAGGAGCCCTTACATCCTGATTTTAACCCGACCCACCCAGTGAGAAAGGTGTGGGTGAGGGTTAAAATGGTGGTTGCGCACTAGCCGATCCATTCTCACAAGGTATTCACCGCAGATAAGTGGGGGTTTCATTGATACTGAAAGATCCAACATGAGTCATACCTTGAAGCAATCAAAAGTACAAATCTCATAGCTGTGACATTGAATCCCAAAGCTGTCAGGGAAAGCTAATGACAGAAGGATCCTGGGACATAAGTAGCCAGGTAAGTTATTTTTAATTATTCTTTTCCCCCCAAGGTTTCATTTTGATCAGGAGGGAGAGAAAGAGCATCTTTCTGAGCCCCAGAAGGAATTTGTGGGCATCCTGGACTTGTCTCCCACTTGCCGGTACCCCACCCCACCGACTCACATCAAGCACTTGCACAGGGGATTGTTTCCTTGGCATTTGCAACCACGTGGTTTCCTGCTCCAACTCTCTGGGCCAGTGGAGGAGGAGTGATGGTTTGGGGGGTTTGGGGGGTGTGGGGGGTTGGTGGGGGGTAGTGGAGGAGGGCTGGCATCCATTGCCAGAAATGAAACTGAGGCCAAGTCATCAAAGGCTCAGGCCTAAGTAAAGCATTGTTTCCTGGACTTCGCATGGCAAGTACCGCTCAGGGTTAAAATGTCTCTAGATATATTTTGTAGAAGCAAAACATTGTTCTGCATTTATATAATTAAGTAAAGAAAACTGGGGAGGTGTTTACAGTAAACAACACCCAAAGGGTGAACACCTCATTGAACAGCTAATGCAGTCTGATGTAACTTAATTAAACTTTTGTCTTACCTATTTTATTTAGCATTAGGTTCTAATGCAGTCTAAGTGGTCTCCAATGTTCCAAAGGATCAGCAAAGTAATTAGTATGTCAAGCATTTATTTGATTGGAAAGGACATATGCAAACTCAAACTTCCATTTCCTGTTTTATACCTCCTATACTGTAATTAAAACTGCCTAAAACCTAGCAAGCAGAGTAACTCTGAGTAAAATATATACTCTGGATATACCTCCAAGGTCAGAGGAAAATAACAAATTTCCAAGAAAAAAACTTTTTCCATAGATGTGGAAGTGATCACTTGGGATAATTGGCGGTTTGACTTTTTTAAAAATTTGTTTTTGTAATGTGCGAGTTGCTACCAAATTGTTCATTGCCCACACCTCGTTGGCCTGAGAAGGTCGTAGTAGGCCAATTTCACGAACTGCTGTAGTAATTTGATGCCACTAAGCAGCTTTCTAGGCCATTTCAGAGGACAATTGAAAGTCAAGCACATTGCTGTGTGAATGGGATTGGAGTCAAGGCCAGACCATGGAGAGCAACAGGCTGCCTTCCCTCAAGGACATGTGTGAAATAGTTCTGTTCAATCCAACAACTTCATACTCTCTTTGCTGGCACTAGCTATATACTTCTAGACTGCATTACCGTTCTAAGTTACATTTTATCCACATTTGTACAACAACAACTTATATTCATATAGCACTTTGAACGTAATAAAATGTCCCAAGGCACTTCACAGAAGCAGTATAAAACAAAGCATGACACTGAGCCACTAAAAAGGAAATAATGTCAAAAGATCAAAAACCTGGCTAAAGAGGTAGGTTGTAAAGAGTATCTTAAAAAGAAGGAAAGCAAAATGGAGAGGTGTGGGGAAAGGTATTTCAGAGCTTGGGACCTGGGCAACTGAAAGTGTGATCACCAATGGTGGATCGATTAAAATTGGGGATGCTCAAGAGGCCAGAATGAGATGAGTGCAGATACCTGGGAGGGTTATTAGGGCTGGAGAAGATTATAAGGCCATACAGGGACTTGAAAACAAGGATGAGAATTTTAAAATCAAGATGGTGCTTGACCAGAAGCCAACGTAGGTCAGCAAGCGCAGAGTGACAGGCAGATGGCACTTGGTGCAAGTTAAGACCCTACAGAGTTTTGGATGACCTCAGGTTTATGAAGGGTAGAATGTGGAAACCAGCCAGGAGTGCATTGGAATGGTCAATATTCTAGTGGTAATGAAGGCAGGAATGAGATTTTTAGCAGCAGAGCTAAGACAGAGGTGAAGCCAGGCAATGTTACAAGGATGAAACTAGGTGGCCTTAGCAGACAAATCTTATAGCTTTCTGTTGTATACACCTCTATTCATTTCTGGACCCAGGTGAAGAGGTAGATCTGGGTATTTTAGGTCATAACTGTTCTGACAGCATTGCCAGTGGCTGTAAAGTCCATTCTAATTATTTAAGATTTTAAATCTGAATATAGATTACGAACATTTGGTACAGTATGAGAGGAAACAGCTACATGACATATAGCCAGTGCAAATGCTGGAAAATATCAGACCCTTTTCACTTTCTCTGTCAAATAGCAGTACAGTATCTATGGATTCAGAAGATGTTTGATAAGGTGTCACAAAAGAGGAAGATGGCACAGAAGGAAATGAAATACAAAAAGTTGGACAACAAATAAGAAAGGATTAAAGCCTTTTCTCAGGTTGGAGTGAGTCATAGAGGAGTACAGCACAGAAAAATGTCCTTCGGCCCATCGAGCCTGCACCAGTCAAACAAGTACCTAACTATTCTAATCCCATTTTCCAGCACTAGGCCCATAGCCTTGTATGCCACGGCATCGTAAGTGCACCTCCGAAAACTTCTTAAATATTATGAGGGTTCCTTCCTCCACCATCCTTTCAGGCAGTGAGTTCCAAATTCCCACCACCCTCTGGATGAAAAAATTCTTCCTCACATCCCCTTCTGAACCTTCTGCCACTTATCTTAAATCTATGCCCTCTGGTTATTGATCCCTCCACCAAGGGGAAAAGTTCCTTCCTGTCTACCCTATCGATGCCCCTCATAATTTTACACACCTCAATCATGTACCCCCTCAATCTCCTCTGCTCCAGGGAAAATAACCCCAGTCTATCCAATCTCTCCTCATAACTAAAATTCTCCAGCCCAGGCAACATCCTGGTAAATCTCCTCTTCATGAGTTTGATGTAGATTAACCTAGGGATCGGTTGTTGGACCATTTTTGTTCTCCATGCATACAGATATTTTGTATTCTACTAGGAAGCATAAATGTAAATTTATCAATAATAGAAATATATGGATTTTGGCGAACAGACCACAAAAGAAAATATAATCAAGTTACGGACCAATGATGAATGTAATTGAATGCAGAAAAGTGAGAGGTAGTACATTTTACAAGGAAAAACAAGGAGTAGAAACAAACAGTCAATGGAAAGGTACTAAATAATGTGGATGAACAGAGAGACCCAAGGGTTCACATACAAAACTCAAAATGCACTCCTGACTGCCCTCCCTTTTGTATATGGTGCTGTATAAACACACGTTGCTGTTCTTCATATATCAGGTATCAACGACAGCCTTCCAATTTTGTAAGATGATGGACAGGCAGCAAATCAAATTATTTAGGTATGATGTAGCTTCATATGCTACACTTTTGCTGTTGGCTGAAAAGATCAGTCCATGAGAGGCAGGTTCTGTCACAAGTCCCACGCATGAAGTGGTTATAAGGTGTTGTGTGTTGGTGCCTATTACTAAATCGATGTAGCCACAGATGGCCATTGCGCACAGGCGATGTCATCATTTTCCTGTCATCAGCTAGTGTCTCCCAAGTGCGAGAATTGAAGTTTAGGGCCTTCATGTTACACTTGCAAGAGTCCTTGAAGCAGAGCTATGGGTATCCTGCTGTCGTATTATTATAATGATATAATACCTTCAGCTTATTTACTATACAAGACACAAGGAACCAATCACTCACAGGATATTGGGTAAACACACTGTGGGTTCATTTAATAAGACTTGACACATGAGAATAGTTCTCCATAGGTATAAAGCTTGAAGGCACCAGAGTTGTGTGTCTGTGCTCTGCTCAAAGCAAAAGTGAAATGAAGACTGGATCACATGATATATTTCCCTTCTAGTGATGATGTGCAAATCTCTTAAAGCTTTATTATAACATCCCTCTTTCTTTTTAAAGATATTTCCCCCTTCCAAAGAAATATAATTATTTACAGTACATGTTCATTTTTAGTTACCATCACATAGAATTGATGGGTCTAGGAGTCTCTAAAGTGTAAAGGTAACCTACTGGTGCACCCAGATCTTGTAATGGTAACCTTGTCTAGAGGTTTATTTAATTGCTCACAGTGGGGAATCTGTGGGGTTGTCATTCTTGAAGTTGTTCCTGGTTGCATCTGGGACCTTGTCCTAGATGCAATGACTGTACAATGGTTGGGGAGCTGGAATGGATCTGATTCGTCCTTGGTTATGCTTCATCACTGCACCTTTGTGTGTGATGACTTCATAGGACTTGGGTCCAGAACAAACCTTTGTCACCTTGGTTGGTTGCCACGTACCTTTTGTGGGATCTTGGATGTGAACATGTTGTCTTACTGTAAACTTGGCAATTCTGTGTCTGCATTTTTATTGTGCATATCAGTCATCTTCGCTTATTTTGAAAGTTGCTCTCTGGTTTCTGAGACAGTAGTATTGGGAAGAATAGGTAAAATTGGTACACACTGGTTTACCAACTATGAGCTCTGCTGGTGATGGAATAGTTACACTTAAAGGCACCGCTCTCAGATGTAACATTGCAATGTGTGTAGATCTTGTTTGGTCTGTTTACATTTGAGAATCAAGGATTTCACAGTGCGAATCATTAATTAGATCTAGAGTAATGAGAAGTAGTATAATCGATATTCCACTTTTCACACATATCTTGAAACGGCTTGCCAATAAATTGCAGATTGTTACCCTTAATGATCTCTCCAGGCACTCCAAATAAACTGAAATAGCAATTAGAGTGTGCACCACAATTGTACTTGACATATTGCACAATTGTCGAATAATGGGGTACTTGGTAAAGTAGTCAACAATGACAATGAAGTCAATGCCATAGACATGAAAGAGGTCAGATGCAACTTTGGACGAAGGATGGGTAGGAACTTCATGTGGAATCAATGGTTGTGTGTGTTAATTTGGCATATGCTCTTGATGTGTCTTGAACTTCTTAATGATGACTTCAATGTAATTGTTCATACCGTCTTTCTTTCAAGTATTCTCACCTGATCTATGCCCAACTGTGAGTGAGGAAGTTGTTGAAGAATATCAGATTGCAAAGTTTCTGGTGTGATGACCTGCCGGCCTTTAAAAATTACTTCCTGGGAGTTGCCAGTTCATCCCGATAAAGCCAAAATGGTCTCACGTGTTTGTGGACATGCTGTACTGAATCAGGTCATTCTTCGATGATGGTTTTCCACAGTTTCTGTAGTGTAGAATCTTTTGTCATTTCTTCCTGTAGCTGCTGGCATTTGTACTGTGCAAAATATATCAGATCAATTGATGGACTTGCATTCTCCTGCAAATGTAATGTTGTAGCTCCCTTGAAACTTGCTGGATATTTTGATGTTAGGCCATGAACTGAGGTGATAGGGGAGTTTGAGGTTGATCTGCCTGGTGATGTCTGACTAATTTCATAGATTGTTACTAGTGTGAGGTCATGACATGCCAGTAGATCAGGAAATCGCTGGGCCTTTATTTTCCATGACATGGAACATCTGTGACACCCAGGAGGATTGACTATACATGCATTCCAGGACTATGAATCCCACATATGTAAAGTTTCATATTAGTAGGTTTCTTCATGGCCTTCCAAGTTTCTGGATGCATGTCTTTTAGAACTTGCAGATGTAGCATGTTGGCACTTGACCTGTGTCACTCTTAGCTTATAATAGATAATGAATAGTTACAAACGTTCTTAGGGCAGATAATAAGAAACTTGGCAAACACTTCAGATGGTGTGGTGGCATCTAAATTTGCTACAAGACTAACGGTGTGAAATGCATTCAACACTCATCTCTTCGTGCATGTCGTCGTCATTTTTTAGTTTATCAATCACTTCATGTATATATTTCTGACAGGATACCAAATGGTCATTATTATTGCTTGAATGTGTCCATTGTGTATGGTCTGTTTGGACCAGTGCATGTCTCTTTGTAGCTGCACCAGCCTTTGCTCTATTGCAGAATTGATGAAAAGCTGGGCATTTCATTAATGCATGCAGAAGACCATACCTTCCACATGTTTTATGTTTGGGTGTTCTACTAAGTATGTTAACAATTGGGGTTGTACTAGGACCTGTAAACTTTGTCGACCTGCGAGGATCACTTCATATTTACATCCATCCCCAAGTAGCTCATCAATGTTATACATTTTGGGCTCGTCTAGTAGATGTTTCTGGAATGCTTCCATGGGAGTGGACAATTCAGTCTGCTAGCTCTGCGTTTGAAAAATCACAGTATGAACCCTTTTCTTGGCATCTGCTGATGAAGTGGTCTATGGATTCTGTAGGCTGTTGTTGAAATGACATGACTCTAGTTGATGAATACAAACTATAACCTGATTCCAAATTGGTCTTCCAAAGTAGTCCATATCTTTTGGGGATCCTTTAGCTCTTTGTTTGTTAATCCTGATGTGTTCAGTCTGTGTAGACCTTCATTGCCAATTGCTAAGTGAATTTTCATGGCTTACTTGTCTAGTTCATACATACCTGAAATCAAGAAACCATAGCTCTGTCAGCTGTTTAAATATTTTGAATTTGGATAGGAGGTCAGCTAAATCACAATTCAAACCGGGGAAATTTGTGGACAATATCCCTTCGACCTTCCTTCTTCAGTAGTACCTGGGATGAGTGTTGCTGCTTTTGATGTAGCTGCTTTTGCGTGCTTTTCCAAAGCTCCGCCCACAAAGACGGGTTGTGCTGGGAACTCACCATGGAATAATGGCATCTTTGCTTTTTATTCAATTCATTGTTCACCAACTCCAGAAGCTGCCTGTTATAATGCAACCTTCTATGGCCCAATTTTTGATTGTTTGACTCTCCCTCACTTGTTACCAATCCAGCCCACACACTGGTCACTCGCCTTTCCCGATTGAGCTAACCCGATGTGTTGTCCCACTCACGGGACTGACAGGCTAAGCGCTGCAATCTCACCATGAGGGACCCATCTGCTTATCAGCTGTTTATTTGTGTCTTCAAAGCTTTTCTTTGCAGTCAGGAGTGTTCGCAATACTCTCCAATGCTGCAATTTTGTTGCGGTCTGACCACGTTTTCCTTCTAGTGATGTCATGGTTATAACCCTTAAAGGCATATTACAATGCCTATTGGTCACCTGGTTCTGCCTACCTTGCCATACAGAAAATCCTTAAATATGTGACAGCCTTCCAACCTGTGAACGTACCCAAGCCAGAAAAATAGCCTCTGGATGATGAGTACCAATATACTTGGGAGCTTTGTCTTTGAGATGATGCTACATTCCTGATTTTGTCCTTCCAAGATGCCTAAGAATGCATCACAAACAGTGAAGATGAAAGTTGTTGCGCACCCTTTCTTGATAGCTGTAAGTCTCCCACGTTTCACAACCATACAACGGTGCTGAGAGTTCAGGCCTCATAAGGCCACATCTTAGCCCTCAGAGTCAGCAGGATATGGAATTCCATGCATGTTTTGTGAGTTGACCAAAGATGGTAGCTGCTTTCTCTATGTGTGTATCAAGTTCAGCATCTGGAGACATACTGGAAAACTGCCAATGTAATGCCCTTATTCAAAAAAGGGAGGGAGACAAAAAACAGGTAACTATAGGCCAGTCAGCTTAACATCTGTCATTTGGAAAATGTTGGAATCTATTATAAAGGATGTAATAGCAGAGCATTCAGTAATGCATAATATAATCAAGCAGAGTCTGCATGGCTTCATGAAGGGGAAATCATGCCTGACAAATTTATTAGAATTCTTTGAGGAGGTAATAAGCAGGATGGATAAAGGGGAACCAGTAGATGTAATATTTGGATTTCCAAAAGGCATTTGATAAGGTACCGCACATAAGGCTACTTAATAAGATAAGAGCCCCATGGTGTTGGGGGTGGTATATTAAATTGGATAGGGGATTGGCTAACTAATAGAAGGCAGAGAGTTGGAATAAGGGGTGCATTTTCAGGATGGCAACCTCTAACTAGTGAAGTGCCACAGGGATCAGTGCTGGGGCCACAATTATTTATTATATATATTAATGACTTGGATGAGGGAAGTGAATGTACTGTCACCAGGTTTGCGG
Organism: Carcharodon carcharias; assembly: GCF_017639515.1. Lineage (NCBI taxonomy): Eukaryota > Metazoa > Chordata > Chondrichthyes > Lamniformes > Lamnidae > Carcharodon > Carcharodon carcharias. The sequence continues at coordinate 93,145,891 of NC_054483.1, forward strand.
ATGACATAAAAAAAAAAGGTGGGAAGGCAAATGGTGAGGATGACACAAAGTCTACAGAGGGATATAGACAGGTTAAGTGAGTGGGCAAAAACTTGGCAGATGGAATATAATGTGGGAAAATGTGAGGTTATGCATTTTGGAAGGAATAATTAAGGAGCTGAATATTATTTAAATGGAGAAAGACTACAGAAAACTGCAGGACAGAGGGATTTGTGAGTCCTTGTGCATGAATCACAAAAAGCTAACATACAAGTTCAACAGGTAACAGGGAAGGCAAATGGAATGTTGACCTTTATTTCAAAGGGAACTGAATATAAAAATAAGGAAGTCTTGCTGAAACTATACAAGGCACTAGTTAGACCACACCTAGAATACTGTGAGCAGTTTTGGTCCCCTTGTCTAAAGAAAGATATACTGGCATTGAAGGCAATCCAGAGAAGGTTCACTACGTTGATCCTGGTTATGGAAGGATTTTCTTATGAGAGAGGTTGAGTAGGTTGGGCATGTACTCATTGGAGTTCAGAAAAATGAGAGGCAACCTTATTGAAACATAAGATTCTTAGAGGTCTTGACAGGGTAGATACTGAGAGGTTGTTTCCCCTTGTGGGAGAGTCTAGGACCAGAGGGCATAATCTCAGAGTAAGGGGTCACCCATTTAAGATGGAGATGAGGAGGAATTTCTTCTCTCAGAGGGTTGTGAACCTGTGGCATTCTTTACCGCAGAGGGCTGTAGAGGCTGGGTCGTTAAATGTATTCAAGGCTGAGATAGACAGATTTTTAACCAGTAATTGAATCAAGGGTTATGGGGAAAAGGCAGGCAAGTGGAGTTGAGGATTATCAGATCAGCCATGATCTTAGTGAATGGTGGAGGAGACTCAATGGGCTGAATGGCCTACTTCTGCTCCTACGTCTTATGGTCTTATTGTCTGCCACTGTGTACTCAAGGTAGCAGAATTGGCCAGCTGCTTCCAGTGGGGTGTTATTTGTTGTGATTAGATGTGAGCAGTATATTTCAGGTGTTTTTTTGATTTCCCTAACATTCTTTGTTTGCTGTAACCCATCAAATCTAAAGAAATCCAGTAAGAGGCATGCACTGAAAAACAATCACTACAACAACAAAACAAAAGGAGCAGTCCAGATTTATGAACACTACCCGAAAAGTTACCACCTCCTTTACTAATCATTTCAAATGATCAAGCTTAATGCATTGCAATTGCACTGCATCCATTCAGGAATTTTATTGGTGGCTCATTAGACATGCATTTTAGGTTGCTAATGATGCTCTCACAGATTCCTGTAAGAAACAGCAATGCCAGACAGCAAATCAATTATTGTGTATGCAGCTTGAAGCTGGTGAGTTTGTGAGGTCAGAACTTACCAGTCCCTCTACACTCAATCCCCCCGAAACCACCCCCGCGCCCCCACACAAGGAAAGCACTTTCTTCTTTATGGAATACAATGGGCAATGATCTATGGCCCCCCAGAGAAAAATGCAATAAAATTGACCAACATGGTCCACTATATAAAAAGAAAATACCTGGAAAAACTCAGCAGGTCTGGCAACATCGGTGGAGAAGAGTACAGTTGATGTTTCGAGTCCTCATGACCTTTCAACAGTCCATTATATAATTTATTCATGCAATTTCTGGCATTTTGTACAGCACCTTGCAAACCTATCACCTCCACCGCCTACAAGGACATGGGCAGCAGATGGATGGGAACACTGATCTCCAATTTAAGTTAGGACCGACCTGACATGGAAACATATTGCTGTTCCTTGATCAGCATGGGGTCAAAATCCTGGAAATTCCCTAACCAGACTACGGGAGTGGCTTCCCCACACATATGCTCCAGTTCAATAAGAAAGCCCATCTCCACCTTCAAGTACAACTAGAGATGGGCAATAAATGCCCAGATCCCCAGAATATTGCTTTTAAAAATCATCCAAATTCGTTAATGAAATTATTGCCTTTGATGAGTCCCAGGTATCCATTCAACTTCATATAATTGAAAAAAAATTGACCTAATAGTCAACCAGTGGTTAAATCAGGAACTTGAAAGGTCACCAATTCAGAGGTTTCTCTTTCACTAGTCTTTAACATTAATCTACATATGATTCATACCTAGTTAAGCAGTGGACTTCTAAACACCTTAACAGTGACCAACATCAATATTACAATATAAGCAAAGAAGAGTCAAGTTAAAGTCCACAGTTCTGGATGAATTGTAGTTTTGAATCACACACACTTTTCCAACAAAAATGAATTAACTTCAAGAACTTTGTTCAAGGTGGGGTATTACAAAACAGATTGCTTGAAATGTTTAGCATTACATTTCTAGATTTTTTAGGGTGCATTTTATGCTCTTCCACGTGAAGGATGTTAGTGCTCGGGAGTGGAACACTTTTGCCATCCAGCGTCAACATTAAACACAGCCAGTTATACTGAAAAGCTCTCTTCACTCAATCTTAAATCATCATCCTCAAACTATGGTATTGTGGATTTTTGCACTTACCACAACAACCATCCATCTGACCTCCCGGAGCGAGTACAAACTTTGTATCGTTTAGTGCCAGCTTTGAACTATGGGTTTGCACCAATTAAGGATTAGACTGACACAGCTCACACTCATTAGGTACAGGACCCAGCAGATAGAAAAGCATTTCATCCCAACAATTTGGATGGATTCAAAGCCAGGCTGTAGGTTATGGAAAGATCAGCATGTTATCCATTGCACCAATCAAACCATCAAGCATAAGAGAGGCATAGATTTCATGTTCCTCCCATGAAGGGTTAGATGTCATGAGCAGAAATTCACAAAAGCTACCAGTATGTTTATTCAGTCATTGTAAGTTTTAATTCATCCTCAAATTGCTTTTCTTCTTTAACGAAGAGTTAAACCTGCAGTACACAAATACCTAATACAGGCCACTTGTAAATCATTGTGATGATTCCTTGTACTATGATCTTAACCTCACCCATATCACCCTGAATCCCTGCACTGAATGGTTTGCAGGATTAAATCCAGAACATGTATGAGTGGTATATGAATGAAGTTGGATTCCCCAGCAATTTTTTCTTCTTACCTCTGATTTCCTCGTCGGGAGTGATGAAATTCCGCCTCTGTGGAAGGCCTTTTAGGGGATGCTCTCCCTTCTTGTATTAATCAAGTAGAGGTGATCAGATCACAGATTAAACACTAGCTGGTGTTAATGGAGGTGTCTGCAAGCTAAGCCATTTCTTCTCGAGTAAAATGCCTAGCAGAAGAAATTGTGATGGTGGGAGGGGTTGGGAAAATACAAATAGAAAGTGTTTCACAGTCTAAATTTATTAGGATTTGAAATTTGTACTGACATATTGAAAAAAATTGCAATGTAGCTGAACAAAACAGTAGCTGGCTCAAATTAATTTTTAACTGAACTGTTAGCATAGGAGGAAAAACAGCTCATCAACATGGGGTAGAATTGCAATAGGAATCCCAGCATTGTCATTATTGCAGACTGGGTTTGTTTTTGGTAGTTTTGTAATATATAAATTTTCAATTTGTGCAATTTCCCAGCAGAATTATGCATTAGATAAAATTGCTTCAAATGTTATGTAACAGTCTGAGCCACTGAGGCTGATATGCCCTGCATCATCAATTAGATCTACTCACGCAATGTCGATATATTTAAAGGAAACTTAACTTAACCATCACATTTTAAACAGTAACTTACCTTTATTTTCTGCTTCTTGTGCAATTATGAAGCATTTAAAAGAAAACGAAGGAACTTAGAGAGGAAGACCAAAGATGCAGTGAAGAGAGAAGTTTATCGGAGGCTTTTGAGGGTAAAACCAGATGAAGCAGGAGATTGTGGATTGGGAAGACATCCTAACGTGAAGGTAATAATACTGAAAGATTAGCCTTCAATGGTGGAGCAGGGGAATGGAGGAAAAAAACAATAATCCAAAGCAATGGAAGGTGAAGGTTGGGAAGCATGGCTGGGGAATATACAAAGAGGGTGGGATAAAGGTTGGAACAGATTGCAATCTATGAGGAAGATCTTGAATTCAATTTGCTGAGGCAGAGGGTTGGCAGGGAGGCAATGTAACTGGGCAACAACAAAATTATCTGACATTTACCCTTGTATTAAATAGTTATGTGAAAAGATATAACAAATAACAGTCATTTAAATGTCACATGACTGTTCTATTTTTTTTACCTTAAGTTATGTTAATGTTAATATATAGATATTTTATAAATGCAAAATATACATTCAATTCTTAACTGCTCTTAGACATCTCAGCAGTTTCACATTTCACTGTTGAGACATAGATAACAGAAATCCTAAGGAAAGTGAGCCAGTGTTTTGTTTATTTTCATAGTGGGTATTTTACAGAGGTGTCTGGGGTCTCGCCTGCTGGTGGGAGCGCTTGCAGGAGACCTTCTTTGCCTGCTCTGGAAATGTTTGCTGCTATTAAGTGCCACTCAGGCACTTATGTGGCCAGCGGCAGGCCTTCTCTGGGATCAAGGACCCTGGGGGTGGGAAATCCTGCCCACTGAGGGCTGCCATCTAACATGCACAGGAGCATCAAAGGCTGCTTCTGGAATGACATGCCCCGGAGGTCCAGGATCAAGGGAGTAACCCACACCAGAGGTGAGTTATGGCAGGAGTGGCATCAAGGGCCCACCTTTCCGACTCAGATTCCTTGATCAGGCACTGAGTTCCTTTCAACAAGGGAACCTCCAGCCCTGGGAGACCACATACAGCCAGCACGGGCTTGCTTGTTGTGCTCTCCGAGTGGTGAGAAACCCATCCACCGCTGGGTTAATACCAGCAGTGGTGGGATGAGCTCCTTAAGTAGTCATTAATTGCCCACTTAAGGGCCTTAATTGGTGGCTGGGTGGGAACTCAACCACGGGCCTTTCCACCCTGGACTTAATTTTGGCGGAGGTGGGAAGGCAGTGGGGTGCTTGCGTGCCACCCTCCCCGCTTCCAAGTATACCATGAGAGAGGGCATAAAATTCCGCCCAGTAGTTTCACAGCATCTGGTCTTATCCATTGCAAGTCCTCTGTGATAATCAATAACATTTAAAAGAAAATACTTCTATAAATTTCATTTTTACTTTAATGGTGAGACTAGGGTGAATCCAAAATGTGTGAGATTGAGGGAGGACATCGATAATGCTTGCCTGCGACATTTTCCACTTTGGTTTTTCAGTGTTCAGTGTTGTTCAGCAGTTTTAATAAAAAATACAAGTTCAATTTGTTTCTATATAACCAGGCTATATTAAACTAGCACCTAATGAAAGTCTCCCAACACATTCAAAAGAATACTGAGTGGATACATGCTGACACATTTTGCAACAGTTATCGGGAAGGGAGAAATGGGGTGTGAACATAAATATAAAAGATCAGTGTGGGAATGAAAAAACTCATTAAATATACACAGCTCACTCCCTTATCCAAGTACTGGTCTAGCATCTAAGCTGGCTATTTTCATCCTTTTACAAGATATTCTAGTAACCCACCCAAGTGAGCAAGTTTGGTTCAGGTGGTATGTAAAAATAAATGAAAGCCAACGCCAACCCACCTCCAACCTGATTTTAATAGAAGCAGGAAGGGAGGGTGGGGTTGGGGTGGGGACTGGGGAATGGGAAACCAATCCACTTACAGGAGGATGTTTGTTCCTTTAAATATTAAAATGAAACTGTGACTCATATTTTACCACCTTTTAAAATTTTACTTGGCAGCTATATAGACGCGAGGACTGCTGGATCCAGGAAGTAGGTGCCCTTTCAATTAACAGCTGGACTAGTTTACCTCACCCATCTCCTGTGATTAGACACATCGCTTCCAATCCCACCCAGCACTAATTCTTCTAATCTTCTCCCCCATGAGGGTCTTCCCATCTCCTCCTGACTCTTCCCATCTTTCTGAGGCCCTTCTGGTCACTCCCATCACTGACCATTCTGATCTCCTCCCTCCAAGGTTCTTCCAACCTCTCCCATCTCAAGACACTTCCAATCTTCTCCCCAAATCTTCAAATCTCTCCCAGCATTGACCCTTCCAATCTCCCCCCAGCCCAAGGCTCGTCTAATTTCTTCCAACTCTTCCGATCTCCCCTACCATAGGCTCTTCTGATCTTCTCCATCGAGACCTCAGATCCCTGTCTCCCTCTTTCTACTCCACTCCTCATCTTTGGCCTGGTGCTGAAGGCCTGTCAGCCCAATAGCCATCCTCTTAACCTGGCTGGCTGTGGCCGAAAACTGAGCCAAAGATGTTAGTCAGGACCTGCTATTCAATTCAGAACGGCATGAGGGAAACCCTGGTTTCCAGACCCCAAATAGCTTCCCTACCTCCAGGCTAGTATTGGAGCCTGTCTCTTCACTCTTTGTTAAATTGAAAATTTATCCAGTTCCCCATTCCGTTCCTGCAGTCAAAATTCACTGTCCTAATTGGCAGTGCCTTCTGCAATTCAGCAATTTTAAATATGAAGAAGTTATTTTTCAAGCTAGGGAGATAAAAAGTCTTGGGAATATTTTGTTCAAACTACTGCTTCACTTTATAAGAGGAAATATCAACCCAGGGGAATTTTGATGTTTTTATTCAAACTATCTCAATTTTTTTTTTTGCATGCCAGGCGATTCTAGCAAAGAATTTCCCAGAGTGGTTTTCCAGTAAATTAAGTGCAGGTTAGTCTGAAACATACCCTGCAGCTACCCAGTTCTGACTGGGGATCCTGCAATCCCAGCCTGTCTTCCAGAGTGGATCTCAGGTTGGCTTGAAGGAAAAACCAGTTCCAAATTTTCAAATCAGTAAAAATCAATAATACTGGCAAGGCAATACTGGAGTTCCATTTTAAGGTATACACAACCAGTTCAGACAAGTTTTACTGCTACCCTTCATTTCCAAGTTTTACTGGTTTTTCCTTCTGTCAGTGACATTGCTGAGGCAGTCAAAAAAGGCAGCAGGGAGATGTCCTTACTTCATGCTGATAAATAGTTGCTCTAAAAATATTACCAAAGTTCTTCGTGACATAATATAATCTATGAGGAAATAGGGGAATCATTTCAAACTAAACATACCACTCTACATATTTCACCCTTTACATTTGGCCTGTAACTTCCTTGCTCTATTGTGTCCTTCTGCCCTGTTTTTCACAATTTCCACATCCACATTATCAATTTCCTCCATTAAATTAAAATCTTAGGATCATATCCATCCTTAATCTGTTTCACAATGAGATTCATTTAGCTTTTATGACCTCTCATCATAACTCAGTGATCTAAAGCCTGTAATGGTTTTGGTACTTTTCTCTGATTCCTTCCATTGTATATTTTCAAAAATGCATTGATTGTCATTTATCCATAGCACACCACAAGGGATATCACAAGCATTTTGTACAATTTATTTTGTTTTCTTCTCCAGAAGATAATAACTAATGATTAAACAGTTGAGATCTCAGCACCTCACCTATTGGCTAATCTTCATCTTCAAACCTTGAGAGTGAGTGTCAACCATCATGGTTAGATTCCCTCTTCACCAAATCAGTGCACCAAGAGCAATCCCACTGGATAGTAATCATAAGCAGGTTGACTTTTCCCTTAGCCCAGCAACAATCCAGTTCTAGTGTTAGCCTGACAACCTGAGCACATCAGCTGGGATCTTTCCAGATTTATACCCATATTTATCCATTGAACTATCAATAAAACAGCTTCAAATAAATGATATTTTTGTTGCCCAACATTGGCTGGTCTATGTTGCAATATCTGAATTGGACCACACAAGGCAGGGAAACACAAGAGCCCTCAGTTTATTTTTGTACTCATGTAGTTCCTCTAAGTTACAGGCCTAAGGCCTGTTCAGGATGCCTCTTCCAAATTAGATACTCCTGAGTGCAGCAGGTGTTAGGCCTGCTGTGTTAGCCCACTCAACAAAAGCAAGCACATTTTTAAAATGCAGCCAGGAGGTGATGCTGGCCGTGATCAGTTCCTCTTTGGTTTCCCCTCACCACCTCCGCCCAGATTTTACTTAAGGGCCTTCGTCTCTGAAAACAATGAAACTACATCAATAATAGCAAAAGGAATGCCTATAGTTGATGCAGGTGCACCAGGGTTAGTCACAGATACGGGGACCAGGATTTCTGTCTCTCCAACCGCATGTTAGTTGGCTATCCAGCCATCTATTAATGCTTATCCATCAGCTAGGGAAACATTTATCTGCGGAGAACATAGAAAACCAGCATGGCATAGAAGGGACAAGAATGGGCACAAAACATACACACAACAATAAAATGACAGTAATTCCCCCTCACTATATCTTACAGGGAAAAGGTTTCCTCCCATCGGGGGTGGGGGGTGGGGTGGGGGCGGGTGGGGGTGGGCGTGAACCCAATGGATGCCCCCAATCAGGTGTGCGCTGCCATTTTACACGGGCGGGCCAATTAAGGCCTGCCCAACGTGATGCACACCCGCTGTGCACTCCCTGTGTGGGCAGAGGGGATTCCCTGAGCTGAGGCCTGTGCAGAGTACAGAGGTCAGTTTAAGCTCTGGAATATTTAATAAAGGTGAAAAAAAAATTTTAAGGACGCGTCCCTCATGTGAAACTGTCACATGAGCTAGGACATGTCCATTAACTTTTTCAAAAAATTTTATTTAAATAATAAACCCTTCATGAAACCTCATCCCGCCCGTGGATGAGGTTTCATGAAAAATGCAAAGGCCGCCTGGGCTCTTTGCCTGCCGCCAACCTTAAGGTTGGACGGGCAACATTCTTAACAACTTTAATTACTTCATTAATGGCCTTAATAGACCTTTGACAGTTCAGCGGGCGCACAGCCAACTCAGCTGCGCACCCACCAAACTGAAAATCTAAGTGACGCACAGTGATGTCGGGATGCCCGCCCATTGTTGGAGATGCTGTTCTTTGGATGAAGCATTTAGTCAAGGCCCTATCTGCCTGTTTATAAAAATTCCATGAGATCTTTCAAAAAAAAATCTGAGTTCTGCTCGTTCCCTGGCCCACATTTCTCCCTCAGCTATCAAAATGGATAATTCATCGTACAAACATTTGAATTAGGAGCAGGAGTAGGCCACTCAGCCCCTGAAACCTGCACTGCCATTCAATAAGATCATGGTTGATCTGATTGTAATCGCCTGTGTACCCCCAATAACAAGTTCACCCCTTTGTTTATCAAGAATCTAGCTACCTCTGCCTTAAAAATATTTAAATACTCTGCTTCCATTGCCTTTCGAAGAAGGGAGTTCCAAAGACTGACTATCCTCTGAGAGAAAACATTTCTCCTCATCTGTCTTAAATGAGTGACCCCTTATTTTTAAACTGTTACCCCTAGTTCTAGATTCTCCCACAAAAAGAAAGATCCTTTCCACATCCACCCCTCAAGACCCCTCAGGATCTTGTAGGTTTCAATCAAATCGCCTCTTACTCTTCCAAACTCCAACAGACACAAGCCTAGCCTATTCAGCCTTTCTTCTTAAGACAACCTTCCCATTCCGGTTATTAGTCTAGTAAACCTTCTCTAAACTGCTTCTAACACACTTACATCCCTCCTTAAATAAGGAGACCAATACTGATCTCACCAATGTCCTGTACAACTGAAGCATGACCTCCCTACTTTTATATTCAATTCCCCACGCAATAAATGATAACATTCTATTAGCTTTCCTAATTACTTGATGTACCTGCATACTAACCTTTTGTGAGATATGCACTAGGATACCCAGATCCCTCTGCATCTCAGAGCTTTGCAATCTCCCACCATCTAGGTAATATGCTTCTTATTTATTCTTCCTGCCAAAACGGACAATTCACATTTGCCCAATCTTTGCCCACTCACTTAACCTATCTATGTCCCTTTGTAGCCTCCTTATGTCCTCTTCACAACTTACTTTCCTACCTATCTTTGTGTCATCAGCAAATTTAGCAACCGTACCTTCAGTCTCTTCAACCAAGTCATTCATCTTAAGTGTCACCCGGCTGCGTGTAAATTGGCTGCTGCATCTGCCTATGTACCTGCACTTCAAAAATATAACTCCTGTGAAACATTTTGAAGAATTTCTCAGAGATGAAATGGAGCCATATAAATAGAGATCCGATTGGTGCACAGAGATCTTTCCCAGTCCAATCCATGCGTTCATAAATTGAAGTTTTTTTTCCCATTTATTTTTACTGTCCTCAGGAAAGAATATCAATATTAATCGCAGCTGCAGAATGTAGTGTGAGTTAATTGCTATAACCATAAAAAAAAAATCAAAATTGAATTTATTTCTCCCTCTTTGGCCTTTCTTGGAGAGGTAAGCATCCTCAGAGCAGTGATCACTTTAATCTGATGGCTCTTTCTTTTGACATTACATCCATTTTCACTTAGATCTATAGTTTTCTAAAAAATTAGCAACAATAAGAATGTTAGGCTGGTAATTAGCAAAAGTGTTGGTTCAGTCCAGTTACATGTCTGATTACTTTGCCAATCTATAATGAATTGGACTACGATGGCATTCAGTTCCTGTAAGAACAGTCTCACAGAAAATTAAAAGCTCTCTGGAAGGAGCCCTGAAATGACCCTACTAGCTGGAAGTTTCCTTGCACCTTTGACCAATTCAGAGAGAAGAATTTCAAATTGATCCTTCCAGATATTCAAGCAATGGGAACGGAAAGGATTGGTCCCTGGAGCTTAAAGCTTTTGAAACAGTGCGGGAGTTTTAAATGAAATGAGGCCCCACTGTTAGTGTAAATCTACTGTTGAAGGCTCTAAATTTTCCTTCTGTGCTCAAAATATTATGGCATTAATATTTAACTGTACATTCCTAATACCTTATTCATGTTCTTCTTCCAATGATTTGCATCTTATATTTTCATTGATATGAACAAATTCTTCCCATCATCCTTCATACCAAACCAGGAAGTGAAAGCAGAGGTGCTAAAAACTTAGGCCATGACAGAAATTTAGTCGAAGCCCTGATCGTCCATATTTGCACCAAGGGAGTGAAGCAAATAAAGCTCCCTATTTGCAGGTGTAGTTAATACAAAGACAGGCTGAGGTATTTCAGTTAAATTATATTTTCTATGTTGGTGATCCTTAATTTTTGAAACAATGAGCATGTCTGTATCAACATTTCCTTTTTCACATAAGTTGCCGGTGCCTATTTTTAGTTTCACATTTGATAGAAGCTATCATGTTAGATGAAATGAAAAATAACAGAACCCAAATACATGTAATTGTTACATTTTACAATCATAATTGAACAATATGAAGAGTTTTGATTTAATCAGTGCACTTCTCTGGCATATCATAGTACATGTCATAAATTATCTGGAAACCAAAACTCATATCATGGCAGAATAATATTCTGACTTGAATCATGCAAGTTAATTGTATCTGACTTTACTTAAGAACCTACAAAAGGAAAGAAAGTCTTGCATTTATACAGCATCTCTCACGACCTCAGGAAGTTCCAAAGTGTTTTACCATCAATGAAGTGCTTTTGAAATGTAGTCACAGTTGTAGTGCCTGGAGTTTCCCTTTATTGTTGAGATGGATGAACTGAATTGGTTTGCATGTTCAACCCTGTCTGAGCTAACAGAGACCAACTGAACCGGAAAAGAATCAAAACTCTATCATCTCAGTTTACTACATCAAAATAAAGAAAATCGAAATAGGAATAAGGTACTTGGAAAGTGTTATTATTTTCCTGAGCAAAGTAGACAAAACCGTGGGGTGGCATCATCTCAGATTTGCACAAAGTGCAATAGCACTCAGGAAAAAAGGACATTTTACCTGCCGGCTGCAATGGCGGGTTTTTGCGCTGCATCGTCCCGTTCCTTAGCCTCATTAATAATGCATTCACGGGAAACACTCCTGAACGTTGGCAGGTGGGCTTGGATTTGTCCGCCAGGCTGTGACCTCAGCCCTTTCTCACTCCGGGTGCCATATTTAAAGCGCCCCAGCCTACTTCATGTCTACATACCAGGACTGCTCCATGCGACAGGCAGCCCCTAAAGCAAAAGAAGACGGCAGCCCCCAGATTTAGTGATGCCTCTCTGGGGTGCCTTCTGGACACAGTGAAAGGTCGCCACAGTGAAAGATGTCCTCTATCCTCGCTCTGGCCGCAGGAGGTCCTCCAGAGTCACCAATCCAGCCTGGGGGGGGCATGGCAGTGGCAGTGGTGGTCAGCGCCAATGGAGCACAGGGGATGCCAGCCTTCCAGTGCTGGAAGAGGATGAATGGCATCATCCGTTCTGCCAGGGTAAGTCAACCACCTCATCGCTCTCAACTCCCACACTCTCAAACCCATCACACATCATAGGGATCTCACAACTCAAGGGACAACACCACTAACTCTCACACTCACCCTCACATCTCCATCAGGCTTATATCCTCTTGGAGCTCGCATCCTCAGTCTGTCCATGTCTCCGTTCACCATACAAACATTCCACGCAGTGCCATGTGTCCTGCTCACATTCTTTCCCTGCTTTCATGAAGGAGAAGCTGGCTCACAACAGGAGGGAGAGGTCTCAGAAAGAGGATGGAGTGGCCCACGTTAGGCCCCTCACTCACTTCGAGGAGCGTGCTATCACACTGACTGGTGAGGGCGAGGACTGTGCCTGCGGCGACAGTGAGGTCAGTGGTGAACACCGGCATGAGGATCCCTCTCTCAGCTCAACTAAGTGCTCTCTCTCCTGCTTTTGACTCTGCTGCCATGCACTAATTATCTCTACTGTGGTTCACAGGGAGCTCTGCCAAGTGACCGACACCCTCAGCCAGTCAGTCCCTCAGCTCCATCCAGGCCCTCACCTCCAGCCAAGAGGACACCTCCTCCATTGAAGAGCTGGAAATAAGCAGCCTGGAAGACCCATCACAGTGCTTACCCACACCCTGCACCAGTGCAGAGACACACACCTCAGTGGGACCAAATCTAGAGCAGGCTCGGGTTCACAATTTGATGGTCACCACACAGACATGTGTCCGCAGCAGGAGGAGGCAGGTTCAGCTGAGCTCCCTGTTCGGAGGACTACTGGGGAAGAGGCATCTGTGAGACTGGAGTCAGATGACGAGCCTCTGGATTCTGCCTCCATCTCATCCTGGAGAGTCAGCAGAAGTTAGGGGAACATCACGCAGAGCTGTTGGAGGCCCTCAACAGAGTGGCATGCGAGTTGGAGGAGAGAGACCACCTGTTCTCTGACGAAGTGGTGCCCACATGTGCATGTATGGAGGTCTCCATGGAAAGGATGGCGGATGTCATGGAGACCCTGGTCCAGCAGATGTTGAGATGCACACAGACCTGCACTACATTGCGGTAGCCATGAGAGAGCTCCTGCAGTGGTGACGTGAGGGGAAAACGGGTACCTCAACGTCCTTCCAGCTGCTCCTTCCCTCAAGGAGTCAGGCCGGTGCCCTTGGGCACCCGAAGGGAGGAGGAGGGGCAGCTGGACACCCCTGGGTCATCCACTTAGGAATTTCAGAGGCTGTCCATTCCCTCTGAGTCCCCTTTGTCTGTGATCCCCTTAACCTCATCCTCCGTCACCACAGGGGGAGCAGCTGGCCCACAGGGGAACAGCCAAAGCAAGCCAGGCCCCTCAAGGCCTCGGGTCTCCAGAGGACGCATGCTGAAGTCATCAGAGGCAACAGGCCCAACCGTTGCGCAGGCTGTCTCCACCCCTCCTGCAAATGTCAGGGCAGCACCTAAGGTGTTAGGCCTAGAAAAGTTAAGAAATTCTGATCACAAGTGATTGCATGGGTGAACACATTTTGTCATTTTATAATCTGAAAATATATTTACTTTCACTGAATAATGTGTAATATTGTCTTTGAGCTTCATTTACAGGCTTCGTGAGTCCTCCCCCTACAGTACCCACCACTGGCAGTTCAGCTGCACACAGCTGGATCTTGAGTGATTCTGGAGGGAGAAGTGTATGTGGGGCAGGGCCTTTCATGCAAGCACTCACCCACGCACACGGAGCCTTCATCCATCACACTCATCTCACTGTCCTGAGCGTTTTCAGTGCTGCTTGCTGGGGATCGCTTTCAATTGTCCATCTGAGCTGAGCTGCATCTCCGTCCACCCACTGATCACACTCCCATGCAGCGTCTGTGCCCGTCCAACGAGCCCCTGCTCACTTTTGATTTTCACAATAATGGTCATAGTCAGATTTTCGCTCAACTCCCCTGTCCTTTCCCCCATCACTGTTGACCACCCCACCATCACCTTCCACCTTCCCCCGCCATCTACCAACCAGAACCCTTATCTTTCCAGGATGTCCAGGTTAACGTGCACATTCCCTACCTTCCTGAGAATTCCTCCCAACCATATTGACCTTCCCGACCTCCTCCTTCCCACCCCCAGGGTCCTTGTCTGCCTCCGAGTCCCCACTAACCATCCTCGCTACCACTTCTACTGATACCAATGCACCCTCACTCTCCCACCCTACAGGCTCACTCTGCCCCGTCTCATACTCACTATTCCCTCCTACCATGTCCACCCTCAGTTCTCTCCCCAGGAGGCAGTCATTGACTTCACAGACCCCTCCCTTGCATATTCACCTTGACATCCCCACCCTTACTCCCTCCTCCACCCTTACTCCCTCTTCCCAATGGACACCTTCTTCCCCTAAGACACCTACCCCCACTCCGAACTCCTCCTTCCCCTCAGACACCTACCCCCACTCTGAACTCCTTCCTCCTCCTTGCCCCTTCCCCGAGACATTTTTCTCCCCTAGAATCCTTCCCCTCTCCAAAATCCCTCCTCCCCTGGACTCGTTCCCCCCTATGAACTCCTCCCCCGCCTCCAAACACTTTCCCTTACACCTTCCTTCCCCTATACACCTCCCCACTTAGTTGTCACATTCTCTCCTCTTACACCCACCCCCCTCTGTACTCCCTCCTCCCAACCTCAGCCCTTGACACCTTCGATCCCCCACCCTCTCAACCTCACACTCCCGACACCTTTGTCCACCATCTCCCAACCTCATCCCCAACTCCCTCAGTACAGCTTCATCTCTCAAACAAACCTAGACCTTCCTCTCCCAATGCAGCCCCCCTCCCAACCCCCGAACACCCCCTGCCCCCGCCCTGTGCCTCTTCCTCTCCCACTCACAGCTGGACCTCCTCTCCCCCACCAATCATCTGTAACAGCCCATGACCAAGACTGTGATGTTCAGAAGCAGACCTGAGACATCAGCAGAGACCTCCCAGCTTCCGTGAGCTGCTTCGCGGCGGAGCCATATCCGTGAGAATCCACCCAGCATGCACTGCACGTGTTCCAGGGTCCACTAGCTGTCCGGCTCCAGCATCTCCTGCTCCTGACAGGATTAAGTCCTGGCTTCTGTACGTCACACTTATCCAGATGTGTTGTGAGCCAGTGTGTTTTCCTGCCAGCATAACGGTAAATCTGGCATGGTTTGGGGGGGGGTGGGGGGATGATTCCAGTTGGGCCTTACTTTGCATCCCATTAGCAGGATGCAAAGTGGGTTCACACTGGGCTCCAGTGGGACTAGCATTCCACCATGGCAGACACCATCAGATGACCCTGCTGTACTTTCACACCGGCGTGAAACCGATTTTCAGTCTTCTCACCATATTGTCCCCCCACCCCCCCACCGGCCATGATACTAATGCCAACGGGGCTGGAAAATTCCGGCCGCGACCTTTCCATAGTGTGCCCCAATTTCAAATTTTGACCCTTTCTTTGAAGCACAAGCAGTACTATGTAAGCAATTAACAAATCTCTGCACATTTTAGAATACAAGTATAGCATTTCCGGCATTCAATATCAAAAATTCTGCTGGAAATTGCTTAACCAGTGCTGACCATTCCTATAATTCAGAGGGAAGGGAACTTGTTCACACCATTGGCTTCAGAATCATGAAATGTACAAGAACTGATTTTAAACTTTCAAAAATGCTGACCAGCCCTGCACAATGATTTTTCTTTGATAATAAGGGTTAAGTAAAGCATTTCAATTAACCTCCCTATATTTAAATGACAGGAGGAGAGAGGTGAGTAGCTGGTGAGTCTTTATTGTTTTAAGTAGTAAATTTTATTATCTAATATATAGAGGAATGGCAGATCTGTCACTTGCTTGTCCTGCTTTCTACCCTTAATGTCACCATTAGCATATTCTTTAGATAATATCACTACCGTCAACACCCTTTTGTCTATGACATTTTTGGCAATCTCTCCTTTGCCTCCACTGACCCTCTATCCAGTTCTACCTGTCCCACCCCCCTCAACTAGCTTATATTTCACCTTTTTTCTCTATTTCCTTAGTTCTGATGAAGAGTCATGCGGACTCGAAACGTTAACTGTGTTCCTCTCCGCAGATGCTGTCAGACCTGCTGAGTCTTTCCAGCTATTTTTGTTGTCGTCGTTGTTGTTGTTGTTAGAGGGATGGCAGGGTAGCTTTGAGCCCTGCAGTGAATGTTCGGCTCCACTCAGAACTCTAAGACATTTCCTGTGTCCTGGATAACCATATGTGCAGGATGTGTCATCAGCTGCAGCAGCTTAAGCTCTGGATTTTGGAACTTGGGCAGCAGCTGGCATCACTGTGGCGCATCCATGTCATTGAGAGCTTTGTGGATAGTACATTTATAGATGTGGTCCACTCACATCTCAAGAGCCTGCAGGGAGAAAGGGGAATGGATGGCCATCAGGCAGTCAAGAAGAAACAGGCAGGTAGTGCAGGAGTCCCTTCAGTGTTCAGTGTTCAGTTCTGGATACTGATGAAAGTGATGGGGTGTGCAGCCAGAACCAAGTCCATGGCACCACGCCAGCTCAGCTGTACAGGGGGACATGAAGAAGAATGGAAGAACAACAGTAATAGGAGATTCAATAGGGGAACAGACAGGCATTTCTGCAGCCGGTGTGAATTTAGGATGCTATATTACCTTCCTGGTGCCAGGATCAAGGATGTCCTCTGAATAGCTTCAGAGCACCATGAGAGGGATGGGCGGGGGCGAAGGGTCAAAAGCCAGTGGTCATGGTCCACATCAGTACCAACGACATAAATAGAGAGAAGGATGTGGTCCCAGTCAGAATTTAGAGATCCAAGTAGGAAATTAGCAAGCAGGACCTCAAAAGTAGTAAGCTCCAGATTACTCCCAGTACTACGCAAGTGAGTATAGAAATAGGAGGATAGAGCAGATGAATCCATGGCTGGAGAGATGGTGCAGGAGGGAGGGCCTTAGATTTTTGGGACATTGGGATCAGTTTGGGGAGAGATGGGACTTGTACAGGCTAGTCAATGGGACCAATTTCCTAGCAAGGCAATTGGCTAGTGCTATTTGGCAGGGTTTAAACTGACTTGGCAGGGGTGTGGAAACCAGGATGTAATACCATAAAGGAATACCATGGTGCAAAGAATATTGGGGAAGACAGATAGTACTGGAGTTGGAAATATTAGGCCAGTTTAGTGTAAAAGAGGGAAAGTAATAAAGTCTAAATTAGAGTTACAGTGCATGCATGTGAACATGCAGATTGTGGTGAATAAGATTAGTGAATTGCAGATAGTCATGTGAAAGATGATTTCAGAGACCTGACTCAAAATAATGGCAGGACAGGGTATTATTCCTGGATACAAGATGTTTAAGAAAGATAGGAAAGGAGGAAAGGTGGCAGTATTAATTAAGGAAAACATTGAAGTGCTGTAGAGAGAGGATGTCCCAGAGTGGTCAAGAACATAATCTACCTGGCTATAGCTAAAGAACAAAAAAAGGTACAATTACATTGCTCAGTGTAGTCTATAGACCATCAACTAATGGGAAAGATATTGAGGAACAACTTTGCAAGAAAATAGAGAAGTGCAAGAATTATAGATCAGTTATAATGTGGGACTTTAATTATCCAAATATAGACTGGGATCGTAGTACTGTAAAGGACAAAGAAGGGCAGAAGTTCCTTGAGAAGCTCCAGGAGCATTTTCTACATCAGTGTGTTTCCAATCCAATGAGAAAGGAGATATTGCTGGACCTGATTCTCAGGAATGAGGTGGGCCAGTTGATCAAGTGTCAGTTGGGGAACATTTAGGGGACAATGATCAATGTATCGAAAGGTTTAGGTTGGCTATGGAAAAAGGACAAGGAAAAAACCAGAACAAAAATAATTAACTTAGTAAAAGCAAACTTCAATAGGGTAAGAATGAACCTGGCCCAGATAAATTGGAATCAAAGATTAGCAGACAAAACTGTAACTTAAAGAAAAGGTAGTTCGAGTGCAGTCAAGGTATAATTCCTTGGAGGGGAAAGGTAGGCCAAACAAATCCAGAGCTCTCTGGATGGTGAAAGCGATTATGATGATATAGAGAAAGTGTGCTTATGACAAAAGTCAGCTGTATAATACAACTGAGAACCAGGCTGAATATAGAAGGTTCAGAGGGGAATTGAAAAAGCAGATAAGAGAAGCAAAGAGAGTGTATGGGAAGAGACTGGCAACAAACATAAAAGGGAATCCAAAAGTCTTCAAAAGGCATATAAATTGTAAAAGGATGGTAAGAGGAGTGGAGCCAATTACAAACAGAAAAGACGATTAATGCCTGAAGACAGGGGGCATATTATTACCAATAATAGGTAATAAATGAATTCTTTGCGTCTGTCTTTACCAAGGACAAAGGAGCTGCCCAGATCATGATGAAAGAGGAAGTAGTTCAGGTATTTGAACAGCTTAAAATTGGCAAGAAGGTGGTCTTGGACGGACTGTCGGTACTTAAAGTTGATAAGTCACCAGGGCCGGATGAGGTGCCTCGAAGAATACTGAGAGAAGTGAGAGTAGAAACTGCAGAGGCACTGCCGTGATTTTCCAATCTTGCTTAGACTCAGGAGTGGCAGTAGAGGACTGGAGAATTTCAAAGATTACATCCTTGTTCAAAAAAGGGCATAAAGAAAAGCCCAGGAACTAGAGGTCACTCAGTTATCCTCAGGGTGGGGAAATGTTTAGAAGCAATAATTCAAGACAAAATTAATAGTCACTTAGCCAAATGTGCATTAAATAAGGAAAGCCAGAAAGAATTTGTTCAGGGAAAATAGTGTTTAATTAATTTGCTTCAGTTTTTTTATAAGGTGACAGAGAGGGTTGATGAAGGTAATGCTAATGTAGTGTACATGGACTTCCAGAAGGTATTTGATGAAATGCCGTACAACAGACTTGTAAGTGAAATAAAAGGGACAGTAGCAATATGAATACAAAAGTGGCTGAGTGACAGGAAACAGAGGAGTGGTGATCAGCTATTTTTCAGACTGGAGGAAGGTTTATTGTGGAGTTCTTTGGTATATAGGGCACAGTTTAAACACTTGTGTATGATACAAAACTTGGAGATTAGTAAACCTTGAGGAGGGTAGTGTAGGACTTCAAAAGGTCATAGACACATTGGTGGAATGGGTGGACAATTGGGAGATGAAATTCAATGCAGAGAAGTGTCAAGTGATTAATTTTGGTAGGAAGAATATAAAATAAATGGTACAATTCAAAAGGGGGTGCAGGAGCAGAAGGACCTGGGTGTATATATGTGCATAAATCATTGGAGGTACTGGCAGGACAGGTTGAGGAAGCTGTTAATAAATCATACAGCATCCTGTGCTTTATCAATAGGATCATAGAGTACAAAAGCAATGAAGTTTTGTCAAACCTGTATAAAATGCTGGTTTGGTCTCATCTGGAGGATTGTGTCCAATTCTGGGCACCACACTTCAGGGAGGATGTGAAGGCATTAGAGATGGTGCAGAAAAAAATCATAAGAATAATTCCAGGAATGAGGAACTTCTAATATGTGTAGATTGAAGATGTTGGGAATGTTCATCTTGGAGAAGAGAAGGTAGAGAGGTGATTTGATAGAGGTATTCAAAATTATGAGGGTTCTGGACAGAGTAGATAAGGATAAATTGTTCCCATTGGTGCAAGGATTGAGAACTAGAGGGCACAGATTTAAGATAATTGGCAAAAGAAGAAACGGTGACACGAGGAAATTTTTTTTCACACAACGAGTGATTAGGACCTGGAGTGCACTGCCTGGGAGTGAACACAAGAAATAGGAGTTGGAGTAGACCACATGGCCCGTTAAGCTTGCTCCATCATTCAATATGATCATGGCTGACCTTGGGCTTCAACTCTGTTTTCCCATCCACTCCCATATCCCTTAATTCCCTGAGAGACCAAAGATCTGTCTATGCCAACCTTAAATGTATTCAACGATGGAGCATTCAAAACCCTCTTTGGTACAGAATTCCAAAGGTTCACAACCCTTTGACTGAAGACATTTCTCCTCACCTCAGTCCTAAGTGATCGGCCCTTAACCCTGTGTTTTAGATTCCCCATTCATTGAAACAATCTCTCAGCATCTACCCTTTCAGACCCCCTTCAGAGTTTTGTAGGTTTCAATGAGATCGTCTCTCAATTTTCTAAACTCCAGAGAGAGGAAAAGTCCAATTTACTCAGCCTCTCATTATAGATGAGTGTGGTGGAGGCAGGGTCAAATGAGGCTTTCAAAAGGGAATTAGATCATGATCTGAAAAGGGAAGATTTGCAGGGCTATGGGGTAAAGGCAAGGAGGGGCATTAGGTGAAACGCTGCTTCAGGAGGGGTAGACAATGGGCTTAGCTGAAATCATTCTATGATTTTACGTGGATTAGCCAGTGGTCCTTACGGATGGCAAGCTTGACTTAATCAATGAAAACCTATGACAGAGATTGGTGCCACATCATTGGATCAACTTTAGGGGCAAGTAAAATGCAGTGCTTAGATTCTTCATAAAGGCAAAGAGAATACTGTTACATGCAGAATGTTGATTATAATTAGAGCTGCCTACTGCAGTTGTAGGTATTTCAATATTATGCAAGTACTAAAATAAACTTCTCATGTATATTGTATTAGGAATTGAGAGGAATTTGATTATATCAGGGTCTTTCTTTTTACACAATAAAGTCTTATATAGAGATGTTTGCAGAAAAGATACTTGCAGATATCTGACCTTGCTATAGACAAGCCCCACTTAAAATTTGGTTATTAAATATATGAACAGGTGGATCATTGCAATCCCAAAGGGTGGCACCATGGAGTGTTGCAGTCAGAGCCGCTGATCTCAACAGTACTATTGCAAAAGGCACCAAATAGAACCAAAAGGTGAAGACATCATAGAAAGACCATAAGACATAGGAGCAGAAATTAGGCCAATCGGCCCATCGAGTCTACTCCATCATTCATTCATGGCTGATAAGTTTCTCAGCCCCATTCTCCCACCTTCTCCCTGTAACCTTTGATCCCCTTACCAATCAAGAACCTATCTCAGTCTCAAATACACTCAAAGACCTAGCCTCCACAGCCTTCTGTGGCAATGAATTCCATAGATTCACCACTCTCTGGTTAAAGAAGTTTCTCCTTATCTCTGTTCTAAAAGGTCTTCCCTTTACTCTGAAGCTGTGCCCTCGGGTCCTAGTCTCTCCTACTAATGGAAACATTTTCCCCACGTCCGCTCTATCCAGGCCTTTCAGTATTCTGTAAGTTTCAATCAGATCCCCCCCTCATCCTTCTAAACTCCATTGAATAGAGACCCAGAGTCCTCAAACGTTCCTCATATGTTAAGCCTTTCATTCCTGGGATCATTCTCGTGAACCTCCTCTGGACACTCTCCAGGGCCAGCACATCCTTCCTGAGATACGGGGCCCAAAATTGCTCACAATATTCTAAATGTGGTCTGACCAGAGCCTTATAAAGCCTCAGCAGCATATCCCTGCTTTTATGTTCTAGTCCTCTTGAAATAAATGCCAACATTGCATTTGCCTTCCTAACTATCGACTCAACCTGCAAATTAACCTTAAGAGAATCCTGGACTAGGACTCCCGAGTCCCTTTGCACTCCAGATTTCTGAATTCTCTCCCCATTTAGAAAATAGTCCATTCCTCTATTCTTCCTACCAAAGTGCATGACATCACACTTCCCCACATTGTATTCCATCTGCCAGTTCTTTGCCCATTCTCCTAACCTGTCCAAATCCTTCTGCAGCCTCCCCGCCTCCTCAATACTACCTGTCCCTCCACCTATCTTTGTATTATCTGCAAACTAGCCAGGATGCCCTCAGTTCCTTCATCTAGATCATTAATGTATAAAGTGAAAAGTTGTGGTCCCAACACTGACCCCTGAGGAACTCCACTAGTCACCAGCCTCTATCCTGAGAAGGACCGCCTTATCCCCACTCTCTGCCTCCTGCCAGACAGCCAATCTTCTATCCATGCTATTACCTTGCCTCTAACACCTTGGCTCTTATGTTACTGAGCAGCCTCCAGTGCGTCACCTTGTCAAAGGCCTTCTGGAAGTCCAAGTAGATAACATCCATTGGCTCTCCTTTGTCTAACCTACTCGTTACCTCCTCAAAGAATTCTAACAGATTTGTCAGGCATGACCTCCCTTGATGAAACCATGCTGACTTTGCCCGATTTACCATGCACTTCGAAGTATTCTGAAATCTCATCCTTAATGACGGACTCTAAAATTTTACCAACGACCGAGGTCAGGCTAATCGGCCTGTATTTTCCCATCTTTTGTCTTACTCCCTTCTTAAACGGGGGGTTACATTAGCGATTTTCCAGTCCTCTGGGACCCTCCCTGACTCCAGTGATTCATGAAAGATCACCACTAACGCCTCCACTATCTCTTCAGCTATCTCCTTCAGAACTCTGGGGTGTAATCCATCTGGCCCAGGTGATTTATCCACCTTCAGACCTTTCAGTTTTCCTAGCACCTTCTCCTTGGTAATGGCCATCATACTCACCTCTGCCCCCCGACTCTCTTGAACTTTGGGGATGTCACTCGTGTCTTCCACTGTGAAGACTGACGCAAAATACCTATTCAGTTCCTCTGCCATTTCTTTGTTCCCCATTACTACTTCTCCAGCATCATTTTCCAGTGGCTCAATGTTCACTTTTTCCTTTCTCTTGCCCTTTATATATCTAAAAAAAACTCTTGCAATCTTCTTTTATATTACTAGCTAGTTTACCCTCATATTTAATCTTCTTCCTCCTTATTTCTTTTTTAGTTGTTCTCTGTTGGTCTTTGTAGGCTTCCCAATCCCCTGGTTTCCTACTGCTCTTCGCCGCATTGTATGCTTTCTCTTTAGCTTTTATGCTGTCCCTGACTTTCTTGTCAGCCATGGTTGCCTCATCCTCCCTTTAGTATGCTTCTTCTTCCTAGGGATGAATTTTTGCTGTGTCTCCCAAATTACTCCCAGAAACTCCTGCTATTGCTGTTCCACTGTCTTTCCTGCTAGGCTCATCTCCCAGTCAATTCTGGCCAGCTCCTCCCTCATGCCTCTGTAGTTGCCTTTATTCAACTGTAATACCGTTACATCTAATTCCAGCTTTTTCCTCTCAAATTGCAGGGAAAATTCTATCATTATGGTCACTTCCTCCTAAGGGTTCCTTCATCTTAAGCTCCCTTATCAAATCTGCCTCATTACACATCACTAAATCTAGAATTGCCTGTTCCCTAGTGGGCTCCACCACAAGCTGCTCCAAAAAGCCATCTTGTAGACATTCCACAAATTCCTTTTCTTGGAATCCACTACCAACCTGATTTTCCCAGTCTACCTACATATTGAAATCCTCCATGATCACTGTAACCTTGCCTTTCTTACACACCTTTTCTATCTCCTGGCGTATCTTGTGCCCCACATCCTGACTACTGTTCAGAGGCCTGTACATAACTCCCATTATGGTTTTTTTAACTTTGCGGTTCCTCAACTCTACCCACACAGATTCTACATCATCTGACCCTACATCATTTCTTGCTATCGATTTAATTTCTTACTAACAAAGCAACCCCACCCCCTCTGCCAACCTGCCTATCTTTTCGATAGGATGTCTATCCTTGGATATTTAGCTCCCAGTCCTGATCCCCTTGCAGCCATGTCTCCGTAATGCCCACCACATCATACCTGCCAATTTCACCCTGCGCCACAAGCTCATTTACCTTATTTCGTATACTGCGTGCATTTACATACACCTTCAGTCCTGTATTTCCCATCCCCTTTCTTATTGTCATCCCTTTATCTGATGTGCTTGAAGTTAGATTCCTAGCCGTTTCCAAACACTCTGTCCTGTTTTGTGTTCTGGAGATTTTAATAGCCTCTCCTGGGCTCTCCTTTCTTTTCAGAATTTTTCATGAAGTTGAATCCACCACAAACCACCCCCCCCGCCCCCGGGCTAACCTGCTGCTTTGCTTCCCATTAGGCAAGCTTCTTGGAGTTTTACCCTTCCCTCCCCCCCACTTTCTAGTTTAAAGTCCTGTTGACCCAGATTAATACAGATGTAGTTAGCAGATGCACAGGAGAAAAAAAAAATTCTTTTGCTTGGCACGTCAGTGTATAGCTCTGGGAGACCAAGTGATGAACTATGGATCAAATGGAAATTTTGCACCATCAAAAACAATAGAGATCTAAAAATAATGGCTTAGCATGAATGATCATATTAAACGATTGTCAAAGTGTGACAAATGATTCACACTCAACTTTTTTCTTAAGTAGTCTTCAAAGAGAAAGGATGACGACTACAATTTAACAAAAAGCTTCAAAATAATTATTATTGACTTAACATCATTGCATTTTTTTCAGTTAATTGCTCTTGATCTATTTTTAATAGATCATCAAGGAACTGGCTGGTCGATGTTAGTGACTCAGACTACAAGAAGGAGTTCATTAGCACAGATAGTTGAAATGACAAAATTGCTGAATCACCCTGTTTATAACTGATTTTAAATGATGTACAATCACAGTAAATTCTCCCAATGAGGTCCCATGATGATCGCATCAGTGCTCACTGCTTTTATTTTAAGAAAGCACAGATATGGGTGGAAAAAAAAGGAATTTAAAAGTAAGTAATTTTATTGGTTATTATTAACTGTACTTATGACAATTGCCCATTACATATCACAGTATCATTATGGTGCAGAAGGAGGCCATTTAGTCCATCGTGTCTACACCAGCTGTCTGGGTGAGCATGATGACTCTGTTTTTTACTCATTCATGGGATATGGGCATCGCTGGCTAGGCCAGCATTTAGTGCTATTTTCCTGCTTTTTTCCCCATAACCCTGCACGTTATTTCTATTTAAATAATCATCTGATGCTCTCTTGAATGCCTCGATTGAACCTGCCTCCACCACATTTCCAGGCAGTGCATTCCAGACCCGAACCACTTGCTGTGTGAACAAGTTTTTCTTTTGCAAATCACTTTAAATCTGTGCCCTCTCATTCTTGATCCTTTTATGAGCAGGAATAGTTTCCCATATCTATTCTGCCCAGCCCCCTTGTGATTTTGTAAATCTCTTCTGCACTCTCTCCAACGTGTTCCCCTTCTTTTCCTAAAGTGTGGCACCCAGAACTGTACACAATACTCCTGCTGAGGTCTAATTAGTGTCCTATACAAGTTCAGCATTGCACTTCTCCATACACTTGTACTCTGTGCCCCTATTAATAAAGCCCAGAATGCTATATGCATTATTAGCTGCACTCTCCACCTGCCCTGCCAGCTTTAATATTTGAATGTTTTTCTACAAGAATGCATTGATATATTACGTGGAGTTGATGCTTAACTTTGTTTTAGAGAACACATTGGTACTTTGAGGCTTGTTGGTACAACTGTCTTGTACATCCTGTGAACAGTACATTAGTTGGAAGTTGAAATAATTTGATGGCGATGCTCAGGATTCAGCTGGATCTGGAAAGATGATCACAAAAGATTTTAGGATCTTGTACGATTGGCTCATCACATTTCGTGGGTCACTGGGAAGGATTTACTAGTTTTTGTCCCCATTCCAACACATATGCATGAGAGTTAAGTCTGGGCTCTAGATTGCCTAATTCCACATGTTCGGCTATGGCCATATCTCCCATGATTTGTGTGGAAGGAGTTGGACTTATTATCATTATTATGAATAAGTAATACAGGCATCAGTTAGAGTTGCACTAGCTTGTATTTTGATGTTAAGGGTGGAGACTCCAAAGGGTGGATCCACCAAACATTAGCTTGATATACAGGAATTATAAAGTAAACAAAGAAAAATTGGACAAGATGTATAGCTCACATCTAATCTGATATCATCCACTTTACTCCATCACTGCAAGTTACAATTATACCCACTGTCTTTGCTTCAACAGGAGCTATCCATTGTGACCCTATCTTCCTGCCTTTTCTCCATATCATTTTATATTCTTCCTTTTCTATCACAATCCAGAGTGGATTTGGCTCTTTAAAGAAAGATTAAAAGCCATATTGTACAAACCAAACCCTAGCTGCTATTTCATTATGAATTATCTAAATCTACTGCACTGTTGTCATTCACAGATTGGAGAATATCTGACCATACCAATTTGGATATTTATATCCATGCTCCCTTTGTTCTTTCTTTCTCCTTGAAAGATGCACGCTCTAAAAGAAAGCTAATGAATGTTTATTCTCATATTGTGTTGATCAGTATGCAGAATCACTAATGAATCGGACAGGTGTGGAATCATGTGAGAAAGTCAAACATTTATTTCAGTGCAAGTACAAAACGAATCGATTGGATTCACCTTTATCTCTGGGTCTCGACAAGCTGACCCAAATCCTGCAAAAATCACTTGAAGGCCATTACTGAGACCACAGGCACGCAGCTGGGTGTCTGCATGCTTTCATCAATGTGTCACAATGACATACAACAGTGATTCAAAACCTTTTCTCTGCTCCCTTTTTATTATGGTGAGATATTTCTTGCTGCTACATTGCACGACCTCATGCATTCTGTACATGCAAAGCAAATTCACAGGCCACTGAATTCTGGTGTAGAAAATCGCATCATTTTTCTTTCACTGTTGTCTACACTTGGGTGAGGCAGGAAGCTGAAAGGAAGACAGAGAAATGACCTCTTGGACTCCCATTCGTTTAAAATCGGTGCAAATGAAAGTTTTCCATCTGGCACATTTCCAACACATCCAAAAGATCCATAGGGCACACACCATGCTTTTTAGAGAGAAACTTGAGCTAATCGAGATAAATCAAATGTTTATTCCAATGCCTTTAAAAAACAATCCCATTTGTAAGAGAAGACTAATCATCCCTGCTATCGCTTCAGCAGCTATGTGAGTTACCTTTAGTCATTTCACTATATACCTTAAAAATAAATTTGTAATAAGTACATAAAAATCAACCACACAAACAAAAGCACAAAACACTTATCCTATCCCACAATGGGGATTATTTTTATTTTATGTGATAGAGCAAAATGGGAAATAACAAATCAATGGTTTTATATATCTCCTATTGACTTTAATGAAAACAACAAATCAAGAGTGATGTAAAATGGGCTGCCAATTCATCATCCCCCATATAGGTCTTTGTAGTCACTCAAAGCTTTCTCCAACCTGTGTAACATGGACACGTAAATCCCATTTAGCAATGTCGATGCAGCTATATTGGAACATCCAACCCTCCTTCTAAAATCTCACTTATTTACCGATGTGTCCACATTTTGTTTTTAGGATGTCCTCAGATCCCAGGCATCCCTGCTTTCTTCTGGGCCTGGACTCTACTGTTCCCTTCCAGGTCTAGAATACAAACATGCCTAGGCCTGAACTCTGCCATTTCCTTTCAGATTCTGCCCAACATGACATAAATGGGTGCCAGACAACAAGATCTTCAACTTTTGCCTGAGTCAGGCATGAAGTCAGTAGAGTTATCCCACTGCCCAAATAAAGTTCAGAATTTTAAATGCCCTTGGCTGTTTTCTGAGCAGCAACAGTCCTTAAAAACTATTTATTAAGCTGCTCAATTCCTGGTAGAAATTGGCAGAACATATTCCACATAGCCTCTGCCAATTTATACCTGAAAATTGCAGTCAGAGTTCTGCAGCCAGTGTATGACCCAGATTTGCATATTGAAGAAGCCTCCTGCCAGATACAAGGAGGTGTACTGCTCACCCATTTACAAGTTTGCCTGAAAATTACATATGGTGAATATTGGACATCAGTGGGGCAACTGAGATGCCCACAGGTGAGAATTGGACTTCTCAGAATCGAAAATCGTCCATTAATCAGGATAGAACAAGGAGCTAGACAGAACCAAGCAGGATATGGAGAAACTAAGTAGAGTGCAATCAGAAAGAAAGACAGTAAGAGAAAGAGATCAAGAGAGTGATAATGAACAGACAAAAAGAATCAGAGACAAAGCAAATAAATTATTGGGCAAAATGGTAGGAAAGAAAGAGAGATGGGAAATTAATGAATGAGTCAGAAAGAAGAAATGAGAAAATAAAACAAACAAGGGAATATTTGAGAGACACACAAAGGACCAAAGTAGCAAGGATACTAAGAGAGTAAAAGATAAATAGAAAACAGAGAGAGGAAACACACAGAATTACAGTGGGAGAGATGAAGCAGAGAGACAATTACATAAGTACTTTAAAAAGTACTTGGATAAGCAGTTGAAGTGCTGCACCTAAAAGGATTTGAACCAAAGGCTGGAAAGTGGGATTAAACTGTGGCATTGGGGGGGGGGGGGGGGCGGTGGGTGGGGTATCATGGTGGAGTCTTGGTCGTGTGCGATTGGGGAAATTGGGATGCTGAGGGCAACTGTCGCCACTGTATTTTTGTGTAGCCCTGTGATTCTCCTAGCCCCACTCAAATAACTCCAACACCTACCTTTCCAGGTCTCCTCTGCTGCTCCACCATGTTTTATTGAGGGAAGCATCCATGGCAGTCACTCTATCAAGTGGGCAGTTAAGATGGCACAGGGTCCAGTGTACACTGCGTGACCCTGGAGATTAATGAGGCTCCTGCCTGATTCAGGTTGGTGCCTTGTTCACCCCAGCAGAAGACCCTGGAAAAATGTTGGTGGGGCATGAAGGGTCAGGAAGTCCAACGCCTCCATTTTAACTTGGCTACCATCCTCTTTCTGCCAGGCAAACAAAATTCAAATCGCCTCCACACAGGAATTTTATTTATCTTTATGGATGATGCCAAAGGAACAACTTCATGTAATATTGCACTGACAGTGTTAAATATAATTTCAGCATCTCAGTCTGTCTCTTTTCATGATGGTACACTAAGCATTGGCCATCAGCTGCATTGGGAAGAGTTGAATAATATACCTCCCTCAGTAACACCACCGAAATCTACGAGTGCAAATTGAAAATCAGCTCATGTGTCAGGTGGGTCATTTGATTCTAAAACATAAATTGAGTCAGGACAGTTCTCACTAAAAATGTGTGGAGGAGGTGATGATGTTTCAGTTCAGTCAATTTCAAGAATGTTCATAAGATTAATACAGATGAGAAAGACCATTCATCCACGCTGGCTCTTTCAGTTAGAATGCTAAAACCATAGTACACCATTTCAACAGTTGAATGGCTCCAATACACTTCCTAGAAATCTGTTCCCAATTGTTCATTATTCATTCTATGAAGAAATTCTTCCAGACATCAATCTCAAACTTTGAACCTGTGCCCTACAATCATATTTTACCTTCAAGTAATATTCTTGATGAACTCTCCTGTACTGTTTGGTATATATTGTATAGCTCAGTGGAATTTTTCCCAGTTTCCATGTTTCAAGGCTAAAGAACACCAATTTGTTCAGCCTACCAACATGAGCTTAATGAAATGATTGAGTTATGTCTCTTAACTGTTCCAGGGCTAACATATTTCTCTTGTTTTTAGGTGCCCAAAAACGACACTGTACTAAACAATGCATGGTACAGTTTCAATATGAAAGGCTATAAATTAGAGTCATAGCCCTAACATTTCCCCCAATTGGAGGGGAGGGTTGGGGGGTGGGGGGGGGGTGGGGAGGAGTGCAGGACCGGGCGCGGTGGGTGGCCCTCCGATCGGCGACACAATTGGGGGCTGTGCACTCCCTGTGTGGGCGGGGGAGCGGGATTCCCTCAGATGGGAGGCAAAGTGCTGCCTCAGGGAGATTGGCTCTGATGTAAAAGTTGAATTTCAGGTAATAAACAAATTTCCCTGCCATGTCCCTTCATGTGACATTAATAGGCCACTGACAGTTCGGCAGGCATGCAGCCGAATTGGCTGTGTGCCCGCTGAACCGAAAATCTAAATGACGCGGGACGACCTCGGGACCCATGCCCAATGTATCCCTGCATCATTTTATATGTCAGTTAGTGGACCCCGCCCCTGCTCGCCGACCGGAAAAACCTGTCCGTAGAATTTTACAGCACAGGAATAGGCCCTTTGGCCAATCGTGTCCGTCCTGGCCATCAAACACCTATCAATTCTAATCCCATTTTCCAGCACTTGGCCCCTAGCCCTGTATGGTGTTTCAAGTGCTCATTTAAATACTTCTTAAATGTTGTGAGGGTTCCTGTCTCTACCACCCACTCAGGCAGTGAGTTCCAGATTCCCACCACCCTCAGCGTGAAAAACCTTTTCCTCAAATCCCCTCTAAACCTCCTGCCCCTTACCTTAACTCTATGCCCCCTGGTTATTGACACATCTGCTAAGGGTCACCATGGGTGGATTTCTCTGGCCCCGCTTCAGATGCAGCAAGCCAGGCAAAATTCTAAGGGGAAATGTTTCTTCCTATGTACTCTATCTATGCTCCTCATAATTTTGTATATCTCTATCAGGTCCCCCCTCAGCCTTCTCTGCTACTGCTTTAGCAATATATAGCTCAGCATACAGTGCGTTTTATTAATTGCCACTCCAAAGTAGCCTGACACTATAAATATGAAATCAACTCATGTCAAGAATGCTTTCAACATCATTCTTAATTACTTGCACATTGGAAAAAACCTATGACTATCTTTATTAAATTGCGCAATTTAACCTATTAACGGTTATTCTTGAATTCCTATGTATGACATAACTGCTTCATCTAACTTGGCTTCTCCTAATTTGGTGCCATCTATAAACTTGACACGAAACATGACCTCAAGGAGGCTTTGAAGTATAAAAGGCCATAACCCTGGGATGAATAAAGCTTGAGTGCCTTACTGATACATATTTAAATACACATTACTTTTTTATTTATCCTTTCATGGGATGGCCAGTATTTGTAGTCCATTACTTTTTTTATTTATCCTTTCATGGGATGGCCAGTATTTGTAGTCCATTCCTATTTGCCCTTGAACTGAGTGGCTTGCTAGGCTATTTCAAAGGGCAGTTATGAGACAACTACATGACTGTTGATCTGGAGTAATATGTGGCCAGGCCAGGTAAGGATGGCAGATTTCCTTCCCTAAAGGACGTTATTGAGCCAGATGGGTTTTTACGACAATCACTGATAGTTTCATGGGGTGGGATTATTTGGTCTCGGCCACTGGCGGCATTTGCCAGTGCTGCCAAAGTCAATAGACTTTTGTGGCTCGTTGCATCTGACGCAGGGGAACCTGCCACAGCAGGTCCAGAGAAACCCGTCGATGGTGACCATTACTGAGAGCTTTTATTAACTGAATTGAAATTCCACCAGCTGCCATGGTAGGAGTTGAACCCATGTCCCCAGACCATTAGCCTGGGCGTGTAGCCCTGTATGCTGTGGCGTTTCAAGTGTTCATCTAAATACTTCTTAAATGTGGTGAGGGTTCCTGTCTCTACCACCCCCTCAGGCAGTGTGTTCCAGATTCCCACCACCCTCTGTGTGGAAAACCTTTTCCTCAAATCCCCTCTAAACCTCCTGCCCCTTGCCTTAACTCTATGCCACTACCACTATGCCACCATCTTCTTGAATTAGACCCCAAAGCACCTTCATTGACAAATTCCCAAAGCATAAAACTATGTACTATGGGTAGGATTTTTCCACTCCTCATGCAGCAGATATCAATGTAGGCAGGACAGGAAAATTTGGAGAGTGGCCATTGGCAAGACTGGAAAATCATGGAATATATCTTTAAATATGTGCATGTGTTTGCATTTGCAGCCTCCAGCTACAGTAACCTGTAATTTAACAGATAGCAATGTTACAGATATGTAATAAAATCTGTATTATGAACATGGTATAAAATATATAAAGTAAATTTGGAGAATTCTCAATTCATTTTCCAAACATAAATTGCCAATTCAAAGAATTACCAATTTTAAAAAAAGTCAAAACGTGGTAAATTAAATCAAAGGTTACATGAATTACTGAACAACTCAACACTAAAGCCCAAGTTTTTGTACCGAAATAATTGCTACCAGGACAACTCTCATAGGACTAAAATTAAAACTTGTTTCCTCTTCCTGCTTTAGGAGCTGTTGCTTATTTGCTTCAATGCATCTGCCTCATTAATGAAATACTATATTCCTTAAAGAAACATAAAGAAAGGTTTTCTGGAGGTACTTTCACTACAAATTGAAAAGGCTTACCAGGTACAGGCACAGCATGAATGAAATGACGGCTGGGGTCCAAAAATGTTCTGTAACTTCCATGAGGTCACTGACTGAATAAATTATCTCACAGGGCATTAATCAGGTCACAGTCTGTTTTCAGCACCTGCTTAAATGGCTTATTAGATTTAATCAAGATATTTAACTTTAATTTTACATCATTCATCACAGAAAGTCCTAGTAGTACAGTCAGAGCAGTAGAGTATGAAAATAATGGCCTCTCATTTGATTCATTCGCCATTGCACTTGTCAAATTTTGAATCTTTCAACTTCACTGGCATTCAGTCAAAGGAAGCTACATATGGAAACAGAGGGCTTGATGATCCAATTTACCTGAACTCAAAGGCTGAACTCTAATATAAAGCAGCAGCTAGTTAAACCCTTGTGATGTGCATGGCTCTAGGTCTTGGTGTCCTATACATTTCAGACAACTAATCTCTAAAAACTGCTGGTATTTCTCTGGTGCCTTTTTTTTGGGAAAACATATGGACCTCATCAGTGTAAGCAATTAATTCTCCTTCGAATAGCAGTATGCCTTTCTAATGCGTAAAGTTGATGAAAAATCACGTGTAAGCCATACGTGCTTGTATATTAGTGTAAACTATAGCTAATTTCCTTCAGATAGTGTTTATTTATACTCTTTTTATTCAAGCTCCCAGAATTTTGTTCATGAAATACCTGGGTTAAAGATTACAATACAAAGCTTATCAAAACTATGGGGTCGAAATTCATCTCGGGTGGTATATGCAAAACAGGTGGTCTGTTATACATAGTAGCTGGTATTCAGTTCCATTGACTGCAACGGAATTAAGTATCAGGCGCTTTGCAAAACGGGCGGTCAATCCGATGCCACCCGTTTCATGTCACTGGCCGAGACGGCTTTCTACCCGTGTGTTTTATTAACACACTAATTTCTATCATGCAGAATTCAGGTTAAATCTAATTTTAGAATATTGCATGACTTGATCGAAAACTTATAAAACAAAAAGCTCGCATTGAAACCTTTAACTAGTAACCTCTAAGACCATGGATTATTCAATGTTAAATTCCATCTCTATGTTTTATCATATCAAATACTGCTCATGTTTCAGTTTATATATAACACATTTATGCAATGCACACATATAAATATAGAAGCATACATATTAAAACTTGAATCTTAATGAAAATAAGAATGATATCCTGATACAATGCTATAACACAAAAGGAGTATACAGAGTGCATCCAGGCATTAAATGAAAACAGGAGTTTATTCTGTTTAATTAGCTGTATTTTCAACTCCATTCCAATGCTCTGCATTCTAAGTTATAAGATATAACATAGCTTTATGTCTTTTTACCTTGAAGTGAGCAATTAGGTGTGAAGCGATTGGTCCTTCAGCATCTCCCAAATGCCGAAAGGATTCAGGTGTAGTGCACTCCCCAGCTTTAATACCATTCACTTTCACTGCAATGAGCAGCTTATGGCACTGTCTGTTCCAAATAACAGCATCAACATCAACCACTTCATTATCAATTAATCATTTCCAGTGACCGTACAGTGATCCAGCAAGAGATACATATTAAAGTGGAACTCGGTTAAGCTGCATAGCTTTCTAAGCTAAAAGCAGCTTGCATTTCCCCTTCTGCTTCCGAGCTGGAATGCTTGTCACTTCATGAACGGCAAGCTAATAAAACCCTGGCAGAGGAACCACGAGCACAGACTCAGCTTCACATTATGCACTGGGAGGAGTTTTGTCAGGTGACAACAGCGATTCAAACACTGGTTTCTGTGTGAGAACCTACAGAGAGATGTAGTTATTTTTATGGTGTTAGTTACTCATTGATATCCTGGTAACACAATATTATTCTGCCTTGCTGTTAACAATTAATTTGTTCAAGCCTTGGTAAACAAGAATATGTATCACAAAAACCCAATGAATGACTCTTTCTCAAACAATACTTGAATATCTGTACATATTTTATTATAAAATATAGATTGCTACACAAATTCCATTATGAATTAACTTAAAAAAAACATTTTTTTAAAAAAAGGGATTAAGTACCCAGGAGTGGAATTTCCACCTTGAACATAATTGGCATTCTGGGCACAAAGGGCACACAGGATTACTGGAGCTCTTCAAATTGAATCTTTTGCTAAAGTTTTTACTCAAACATATTTGCATACTACCAAACCAAGGGCCAGAAATTTAGTTCAGATGGTGGTGCAAAATTGCACTGGATTGGCTGCCGGTTATCCACAGTGTCTGATATACAGTTCCATTGCAGAGTAATGATCTCCATAGGGACCATTAACTTTGCAAAGAAAAAATCCAAATTTTCCATGGTCAATTAAAAGGAAGTGCACAACAAGGTTTCAAGTTTTAAGACTTCTACTGTAACAAGCAAACTAAAAGCAACATTGACCGTTATTTGTTAGGCAACTTATGATTCAAACTACAGAAAATAACTTTTCTTTTAACTTTTGCCATAACCAAAAATTCATGCTATGGTTATACTTCATTCTGTTCCTGAAGTACACATTCAATTCTCCTAGAAGCAGTCTAACAGAATTCCTAGCTTTGGAAGGTTTACTTCTGTTCTCTTCCTTTTCCAACGAGGTAACTTTTAACCCTAGAACTGTCTTTCACAGTGGGGATTTTCCTGGATATTCTCCCACTAGCTTAAACTAAACTAATTTTCCAGTCTCAATTTAAATCGTCACAAATTTGGTCTTTTCAATCCAAGCACGAGATCCATCTGTGTTATGGACCATTGAGACTGGCTGCCTCCAGCTCTCTCTCTCACCTACCCCCACCCCCACTCGGATCCCCACAGACTGACCTGAAATTCAGGGATATCTTTTATGAGATCCTTGTAATCCTATCCTTCAATGGCTTCCTATGCATCCTACCCCTCTCAAAACTCATCTCCGTGGCTATATAAATCACATGGGCCTTGCAGCCAGGTAGAAGTAGTCATTATCTACCCTTTACACCCTAACTTCACTCTATCTTGAAATTAAATACACATTTAAGGTATAGTCGTTTACAACTTGATATTTTTAACACCTCCCTGGGACTTGGAGACCATAGGCAGGCTATTCATTCTCGAGGTGGGTAGTGGGAGTCAGGAAATTTCCTGGCTCAGTGCGCCTGCCCCAGGAGAAAGTGCCTGCAAAGATTGGATTTTTGTTCCAAGGGGGCAGTTGGGTGCAGGAGGCAGGCCCACCACCCTCAGAAACAGTGTGGAGCTAGCCACAGGAGCCGCCGGCTGTTTAAAAGGTCTGCCTCAGTGCCCTGGGACTTTGTCCTGGTTATAATACAAACCATGGGTGGAATCATCCCTTCCCGCCATCAGCAGGCTTTGTGGCGGGCGGGGGTGAAAGATGTGGTGGGATGCAAAAAACCTGTTTCCCAACATCAGATGAGGTCAGGATCTCCCTCTCCCGACACTCAGGGCAGGCTGATGGTGAGTTGACTTTCCTGCTGACGCTCGGTGGGAGCCCATTTTGCAGCTCATGCGTGCTCATTAAAACCCCAACGGACTGGAATCATGCACCCTCTTCCAATCCTCCACCAGCGGGAATTTTCGCCGTTCCATTACCCGACTGCACATACCTGGCGAGGGAGATTTTAGCGAACTTACCTTACAGTCCGCGCTGCCTGCACCACTGGAGCTGACTGCAGGTATGATGCACGTGAAGACACAAGGAGGGGAGGTCCAGAGGAGACAAACGGGGTTGGGGGTGGGGGGGTGGCAGGAGGGCAGTGGTGGAATTCATGATGGGGGACTGGATGGAAGACCTGAAGGATGGGGGTGGTCCAGAGGAGCAAGGGGAGGATCCTGAGGAGGCAAAAAGGAGGGGTTGTGTGGAGTGAGGGATAGAGAAGGCATGAGGAGGGAGTGAAGAAGACATGAAGAGGGAGGGAGGAAGGCATGAAGAAAAAGGGCATGGAGTAAAATATGAAAGGGAAGGGGAGGGAGGAAGGTAGGAAGGTGGCAGAGTGTTTCAGAGGGAGGGGTCAGTTGAGCCAGTGTTGGAATCCTGGGGGGAGAACTGAGGGTGCTGATGATAGGAGGGGATGGTGATTGTGAGAGAGGAAGCGGGATGCAGTAGGTTGGTAGGGCCAGGGTTTGGGTATGGCAGGTTTAGTTTGCATCCGGAGGGTCTTTGAGGTGGACAAGGGTGGTGGCACAAGGGTGGGAATGATGAAGGTGGGCATAGGCATGGTGACTAGCGTGAGCTCAGCGGGGAAGGAAGGAATGTCCAAGTTGACCGCGATAGGGTCCAGGGTGATGGGGGGAGGCTCAAGAGTTATCAAGGGGAAAGTGAAGTGACATTGGTGGGGTGGGGGGTTGATGGTGATGGGGGGGAAGTTGGTGGGTGACAGGAGGAGGGTAATAGGTGGTGGAGGCAGTCTGATACATGACATACACCATCCAGAGACAGAGGCAGCTACAGACCAAGGCAACACCCTCAATGTCCAACTGTAAAACATTGAGGTGGGAGGAGGTCTTCTCGGGTGAGTGGAGTTGAAGGTCAGCACAACTGCACAACTAAAGGGAAACCCTAATAATCATGGGGAGACTGTCTGAGAGCTTTTTGCTTTGCAAATCCTCACAATCTAGTGAAGGTCACACAGCAGCAGGTCTGGCCCAGAGGGCTTTCATTATGAGATGCCAGCAAGGTGTAGAGCTGCCGTTCACTCTGAGCCATTTGACATTGGCTCCAGTCACAGTTAGGGGAGAAGGGAGGGAGGCAGGGGAATGTCTACAAAAGGCATACAGGTGAATGGCAGCCAAACTGCGACTGCAAACCTCCATCCTCCCAGGGGAATGGTCCTGCCTGACAAGTGCTCATGTGGTTAGTCTTTCCATTGTGACAAGGTCTCCCCATAGAGTCTTGAGGGTCAAGTGGAATAGTGTGAGTGGGAGGCCTTCTGCACATGGCAGCCATGATCCTTGTCAAAAAGTGATGTCTCCATGTGCAGCCATTTATTAGGGGGATGAAGACCCATTCTTGCCCCCAGCCCCCCAAGGGGTGGAGTGCACAAAACCATTAAAACAACCAGCAGCAAGAATGAATCCAGGAGACTTCCAAACAGTGCAAGCTAATATACATTTAGAAGTACCTCTTGCTATGTCTAGGAGCAACCCTAACATCTACAGAGGAGGTGGAGGCAGCCCGCTGACTACTAGGCCATCTTGTCTGCGATGACTTTGGCGGACATCCTCTGGAGGTCCGAGGCCTGGAGGGCCCTAGTCTGCTTTGTGTCTGCTGCTCAGGACATGCACACTCTTCTCTGCCTGAGCAGCTGGACCTGATGAGGTCATAGGCAGAGGGGATTGGGAATGCCTGGGCACTCTCGGAGTTACCTGGGTGAATGCCTCCATGGTGTCCACCTGATGCTCCTCCTCCCTTTGGGTGCCCGAGGGTCCCTCCCTGACTCCTTGAGGAGAAGGGGCATCTGGAGGGAAATCGAGATGTCCCGTCCCCCTCTCGGGTAGAAGCTCACCCATGGCTAGAATGATGGAGTGCAGTTCCAAGCACATATCTGGCATAAACTGGATGCACTGCTGGGCCAGGGTCTCGATAGTGTCTGCCAACCACTCCATGGAGACTTCCATATGCTCGTATGTCAGAGTCACAGCATCAGAGAGCATGTGGACAGATTCCTCAATCTCTTGTGCCACTCTGTTGTTGCCTCTGCCTGATGTTCCTCTGTGTCTCTCTGATACTCCAGCGTCTTTTCTATCACCTCTCCAGAGGCTCATCACCTGACTCAGACTGAGCAGGGGTCTGTTCTCCAGCAGTCCTCCGAGTGCCAGAGAACTTTCTTTGGTGTACAGTAGCCACTGAAAGGCCCCTGCTGAGTCAGAGTCAGGTGATGAGCCTCTGGAGCGGTGATAGAAAAGACGCTGGAGTATCAGAGAGACACAGGGGAACATCAGGCAGAGGCATCAACAGAGTAGCTCAAGGGACGGAGGAATCTGTCCACATGCTCTCTGATGCTGTGGCTCTGACATACGAGTGTACGGAAGTCTCCATGGAGTGGATGGCAGACACCATGGAGACCCTGGCCCAGCAGAGCACCCAGTTTCTGGCTCGGGAGTGTGTCCTGCCGTCACTGCGCGTCATTCAGATCTTTCGTTCGGTGCGTGTGTGCCAGAGGCGCCTGAGCGCCTGCCGAACTTTCAAAGCCTGTTAGGGCCTTTACAAAATCGATTGAAGTAATTATCAATGCTGCCTGCCCAACCTTAAGGCTGGCGGGCAGGCGAAGAGCCCAAGAGGCCTTCGCGGTTTTCAGGAAACCTCATCCACGGGCGGGATGAGGTTTCCTGAAGCTTTTATTAAATAAATAAATATATTTTTTACAATTCACAAACATGTCCCAGCTCATGTGACACTGCCACATGAGGGGACATGTCTAAATAATTCTTTCTTTAATTTAAAATGTCAATCTGAACTTTTGGCCCCGACTCTCCTCCACCCCCCCCACCCCACACAGGTAGTGCTGACACTACTGGCCGTTCGCCGCACTGGGTGGGCTTTAATTGGCCCGCCCACATGAAATGGCGGTGCGCAGTCGATCACAGGCGGCGATCGGCTCCACGCCCGCCTGCATCTGCTCCCGACCAGCACACCTGACAGGCAGAAAATTCTGCCCCAGGTTCCTATTTTTGGTGATTTGAATGGCTCCCCTTATGAAATTGGTGTTGTGGGTGGTGGGTGGTGGGTGGTGGGTGGTGGTGGGGGGGGGGGAGACAAATTTGCTGCAGACAATATTTCACTATCAGGGGATGCTCAAAAATCAATTTTAATTAATTTGTAATTAATTAAATTCTGTTATTTGAAACAGAATTTTTTCACATCTAACACCATTTAAGTGTATGTAACGTTGCTGGAGAAATCATTACTTAGAAGGAGCAAAACACATGTACACTTTTCTTTCCTTCTCATTCTTTCAAGGTTTAACCTTTTAACCTTAGAAAGTATGGACAATCAGAAGGCAGTGAAATTACCTTTATGGCATCTTTTAATATATATTAGAGAAGTGCTATTTCCACTAAATAGCAGTAAATATAAAAAAATGAGTAACTGAGCTGTGGAGTATACAAAACGGGATAATTACTCCACCGAAAATCTAGAAAATCCCAATCTAACTATTACATAAATCTCCCACAAGGCAAGGGTCTTTAAAATTCTAAATAAAATGTCATGTTTAAATGTGAATTGTACTAGTATATCTGTATGCATTGTTGTTTCATTCTTTAAACAACAGATTGCAAAATACCTTTTCTCCAAATTAACACCTCCTGAACTGTAATAATGTTGAGTTGAATGGTTGATGTGTATGTCTTGAATTAAGACTGCCTCCTTTGATATCAAAGCCGTAAAGGTAATTTCACTGCCTTCTGATTGTCCATACTTTCTAAGGTTAAAAGGTTAAACCTTGAAAGAATGAGAAGGAAAGAAAAGTGTACATGTGTTTTGCTCCTTCTAAGTAATGATTTCTCCAGCAACGTTACATACACTTAAATGGTGTTAGATGTGAAAAAATTCTGTTTCAAATAACTTTCTTTTTATCATCCTAGAGCTTTAATTAAAAAGAAGTAGCTGAGAATTGATAAAACCTGTAATTGGGGGGAGTAACTTTGCACAATGTGCATTTACAAATGGTAAGGGCATCTACTTATTTTCTATTCACTGGCAGCAACATAGAAATTGTTAGATGAAAAAAGACCAAGGTCCTTTCTACTACCCTGGCATCACGTGGTACAGCAATAAGGAGCTGACTAATCATAGCAATCAATCTCTATCAATTAGTCTACAACAGATCCAGACATGAGGCAAGGAAAACCCCAGTGGTGCAAAGCTGTGGGAGCCATAGGTCTAAAGTCATTGTTTTCCTCCCAAGCATGCTACGCTTACCACATGTTATGTCCCAAGTTACTCATACAGCTTCTCCAGTTCAAATGTGCTTTTGATGAGCTCTGATTCATGTGTACCTAAGTTTTAAATTTGTTGATTTGCTTATAAGAAAACTATTAAAAATATGTAATGAAATGCTTTATGTCAATATTTAAAAGCTTGTGAGTTGCTAAACCTTCACTGGAATACTCTTTTAGAGTCTTTTTAGTTTGTATTTTAGAATGCGTTAAGCATGTGCTTAGGAGGGAAATTCAGATGTAAGAACGATTCAGCCATATGAAATTGGGCTCCATAGCACCTGTTTTTTTGAGTATTTCCAGGCCTCTTAAACTACCAAAATGACAACTGTGACAATAAGTGTGCTGGGTGCCATATTCGTATCCGTATTAAGTGTTTGCGAGCACCTAGTGACTGCTGGGGCATGGAGAGCAGGCAGATTATAACATCATTAACATCATTATAACATCGGCAATGCTGACTTGACATCAGCGTTGCCATTTTGGAACTCCAAAGCCCTTGCTCTTAGCTTCACACAGCTGAACACAATGTTAAATGACATGAAGGACCCCTACCAGCACTCACAGCCAAAGCAAGTGTTTTGTTACTGGAACATATCACTAAAATGAAACAGAGCAGATTAACCTTTTTGAGTACCGAATGTCTTTTGAAACTTGCATGTTTGTCAACTTCTAAAAATGATTAGTTGCTGCAATATTTATTCTGTTTGTTCTGCATATTTTTGGAACTTTCCTATGTTTGTCTATAGTTTGAATACTCTACAAGGAGTAGTCCAGCTGGTTCTGAAGTACTTTTTTGTTCATTTAAAAACTGGTGCTGAAATAAGTTGCTTATAGACATGAGTGGCCTGGAAGGGCTTTCTGCTGGAACTGTGCATAACTGTTGGTTAAGTGTGGCTGGGAGAATTTGCAGAGGCCATGCAGAGCAGGACAAAGTGCTAGAAGAGGGAGTTGGAAGAGGGAGAAAAGACCTCTCAGCTGGACACCAAATATGTCCAAGGGTTTTCGAGGAACAATTCTCCTACCTGAACCTCAGCAACGACCAATGTTTGCGATACCTATATTTCACTGAAATCTGCCTCCTACTGCAATTGCAACTCGAATCTCAGAGCAGGGCAAGGACCACACTACCTTTGGCTATGAAGATAGCCATGGCTCTGAACTTTTATGCATCTAGCTTCTTCCAAGCTGGTGCTGGAGATCTTGCAGTCTGCAGTACACTGCTGGATAAGGGAGATTACTGAGGCTCCCTCTATACACAGAAAGACAACTTTATGTCATTCCCTTTTGCCAGAGACTAACAGGTGGTGGGTGGCTGAGGGTTTGCAAAGGTTTCAGACTTCCTCATGGTGCATGGTACAATTGGCTGCACACACATTGCTTTACATACACCTAATGTGAACTTGGCCATGTACCTGATGTGAAAGGGATTCCACCCTCTCATTGTGCAGCTGCTGTGTGACTGCAAGTAGTGTATCATGCAGATCAAAGCCCAGTATCCTGGCAGCAGTCAGGATGCTTTCTTGCTGTGGCACTCCTCTGTGCTATATGCATTTAAACCATCACAGCAAGCCAAAGACTGACAACTGAGCAACCAAGACTATCCACACATGCACAGCATATGAGTGCCATGCTGCCACAAGGAATCCTATGGAGCAAACCACTGGAGTCCTCAGGCAATGTTCCTGCTGCTGGACTACTCTTGATGAACCCTGCAGTACTCAGCTGAACAGGTCTCAAGATTTGCCATGGAATGTTGAATACTGCACAACTCTGCCAGCATGCAGGAACAGACAAGAAGGCAAATGGCAAGAGCACCAGATGAGGTGAAGGAGGAGATAGAAAAGGAGGAAATGGTCAAGAGGCTGCAACTTAGATAGTCCCTTTCTGCCTGGGCTATATGTGAACAAATAATCCACTAGTCATACCAACCTCAACACCAATTCCCCATTCACCAGCAGTCACACACGCTTTCCTTTCCCTCTGTCACCCAAAATTACAACTTTCACTTTTCTCACAATGCAAAAACAAGCCAATCCAAAATAAGCATTCCAATCCAAATTTATACATTAAATCATTCAATTCTACATACAACATTAAACCAATCATGCTTAGGCATTTCTCTAGTGTGACTTTGTGTGCCTTTTTCTGACCTTCTGTTACTAAGCAGTACTGCCCCAGTGGCTGTA
The DNA here is from genome assembly GCF_017639515.1 of Carcharodon carcharias. Lineage (NCBI taxonomy): Eukaryota > Metazoa > Chordata > Chondrichthyes > Lamniformes > Lamnidae > Carcharodon > Carcharodon carcharias. Next base: position 93,188,337 of record NC_054483.1, read on the forward strand.
GCATGGCTGCTTTAAGGCTGCTGATTTTTGGTGGAGGAGGCTGGAGATGGCCTTAGAGTGTGACGTTGAGCAGTTCCAGCCCTAGAGGACCCAGCTTCAAACTGCAAAACTCAGCATGGGGTCTAGCAGTCTGGGTTGGCTGGTCAATAGGCAATAGCAAGGGCACTGGCAGGGTGCCAGGGGTGGGAATAGGAATGCTGTCATCCTGCGAGCGCGCAGCACATTTATGCTCCATGAAGCCAGTGCCACTCCCTTGGGACGGCTCCTCATCAATCCCAGTAATTTGTTGGAGAAGAGGTTGCTGGAGTCCTGTGATGCCCTTGAACCCCCATTGCACACGGGCATCCAAAGCAACAATGGCAGCAATCAGAGTTTCCATCGCAGCACTCAGAAGTAAGATAGCTTCTGTTTGTGCTGCAATAGGAGCTGAGACATCGGCCATCAGATGCTGCATCGTGGTTGTGTTCACAGAGATGGCCACCATCTCTATGAACACAACCACGATGCAGTTTCTGATTCCACCCTGAAAGGATGGGCTCCAAGTTCTGCACAAAGGTTTGTTGGTGCTTTATTCCTGTAATTGCCTTGAGGTTGAACACAAGATTTTCTGCAGGCATCCCAGTGCTCCAAGCAATTGGCTGTATCCACCCTGCATGCATTCTGTAGCCTGACCATTGACATCTTCTTCAGAGTTTTCTGCAGAACTAGTGTGTGATCTTACCCTCCAATAAGCAGGTGCCAGTGCTATCCTTTCCGCCAGTATAGCTCCAATGCACTTGTGTTTTGTATCTCTCTATGTGCTGACACAGCCTTTATGCTATTCTTTAAATTGTGCAAAGTGTCAGTATCTGAGCTGGTGGCTATGACTGTGAAATCGAGTGGTGATGGCCTTTCATCTTCATTTTCTTCTTGTTCTTCCTCCACAGCTGAGAAGCTTCTAGCTCCTGAATTTTGAAATGAAAACAGGACAAAGGCTCAGTTGTTGAGGGAAGAGGAAAAAGTCAGGAATGGATACTTATAAATCCGAACAGATTGGGGGATGGGAGAGACGTGGGATATGAGAGCTAGGATTAGGTATGAGGATCTATCAGTCTACATCATGTCTTCGATTGCATCAGCCTTACAGATGGCCATGGCCTTAGCAATCGCCAACGCTTTCTCCTCCAAGGAAATTAAAACATGTGGACATGCCTCTCTCACTCTGCTAATTCCTGCTGCCTCCTGTTGTGCGCCCCTTCTCCTGAAAGGAAAAGGCAAGTGTGTCAGTGAGTGTTGTGCAATCTGTTTGTGTAATGTGGCTGATATGGTTGAATAGTTGCTATTGTGTACATGTTTTGAGATGTGAGTGCGATACTTGCAACAGTGTGATGCATGTGGGGCTGAAGTGAAGCTATGAATGTATGAAAGTATGAACCCTGGTTAATAGAAAATGTTGTTGGGTGAATGATCAGAACGTAGTCAATTCAGTAGTGGTTGAGGTTACTACTGCAATTGGTAGGGTATGTCTTTTGAAGATGCCTTCACTGACCTTGACAACTTGTGTGAGATCATTAAACTTCTTTCTTTTCATCCATATGTGGCCATCACTGGCTGGGCCAGCATTTATTGCCAATCCCTAATTGTCCTTGAGAAGGTGGTGGTGAGCTGCCTTCTTGAACCGCTGCTGTCCACTTGGTGTAGGTACACCCACAGTTCTGTTAGGAAGGGAGTTCCAGGATTTCTCCTGCATGACATCCAGATCCTTGGGGCTACAGTCCTGGCATTGATCTTCTCCACTATCTCTTGCCATTCTGAGTCTCTTTCTGCAGGACCTTTGCACCCCTAAGAGTACAGGACATCTCTCTCTCCTTCTATCTCTTCCACCAAGGCTCCAGTACAGCATCTGAAACCCTTGGTGCCCACTCCCCACATGGTCAGTCATTGTTGATCCTTCCGCAGTGCAATATTCAGAATGATCTTGGCAGCACGGGCTGTCACAATGCCCCTCTCCTTTAGAAGGATGTAAACAGCCAATCAACTTCGTGGGAGCACTACCTGTTCAGAGATATCATGGAAGGACCACGCAGCATGGCGTTGGCATCTGGTCTGGAGATTGGGAATCGCAGATCATGATCCATTTTCGGGGGTTATCCAATTTAACACCCATTATCTGTTGGTCTCCTTGAACTGCAGCTTGGCATTTTATTCTTCTCTGAAAGTGCCCAGGTCCAGCTGCCCAATCTTAGGTTGTCCCAGGCACAGCTGACTGTTTTCCTTCTCTCAGTTATGTGACGCAATATTTTATTTGCAAAGTGCATAATTGGCCCGGGGGTGAGTTTGGTATGGTACTGGAGGCAGGACATTGAAATTGATATGAAAAGATGAGCAGCAGCCATTCACTGAGGAGATGGCACAGGAGGGTGGCATTAACCAAGGGAGGTGCTGAGAGGCAAGAGGTATTGTTCCTGGCATCATGTAGAAGGAATCTCTTCAGGGACACCAAAGGACTTGGAGGTCAATAGTAGAGGAGTGATCAGGAGGACGTGGGTCTAAAGTCGTAAAATATGAAAGGACCAGATAAGGCCTGGAAAGGTGACTGGCAAGCAACATCCAGGTGCAGCAACATGCATACCAGCTGAGCAGAGTGCCCATAGGTTTGCCTAATATTGACAGAGCAAGTGGCCCAGTTGCATTACATCAGCCACCCTCACCTATAGGGCACAGCTAAGGAGTTGGCATCACTAAGGAGCACAATAGCTCTTCTCAATGTCATGCTGGAATGGGTGAGGGAGGCCAGACTGTTCTTACATTATTCTCTCCTCATCCAGCAGGAAAAGAGAGCTCACAACAGTTGCGAGATGTCTGAGAAGGGTGGTGTTGTGGTGGACCTGCACAGCCTGACACCAATGGGGGAGGTGGCACTGGATATTGCAAGGGTGTCATCGAGGCAGGCCATGGGCAATGGCAAGGTGGAGGCTGTGCAGAACAGCCTCATTTGATAGCTCTGATTTCAGGCAAAAGGCCTGGAGGAAACTGCTGCCCAGTGCATGCTGTGTCTTTTGTACCATTGTCATGTATAGGATTGATTGTGCTGATGCACCTGCTGAACAGTCTGAGTTCTCATCACCATCTTCCTGTAATTCTAACAGGACCTGCAGAGAAGGCTGAGCAGACAGTCCCACCACAATTGTTGCCAGCTTCCTCGGTGAGGGTGGGAGGGGGGTGTTGGGAGGGGGGTGCAGGGGTGAGGGTGGGGATGAGACTTCACAGAGCCTGCTCCATCACATCGCACATCAGCACCATCCACTAATGCAGACACACTCAGCTCAGTTGGGCCAAAATCTAGCTTAGAATTGGGAGAACTTGGTGAGCAGCAACTCACAGCTGAGCAGGAGGCAAAGAGTGAGGCAATAATCACATTGGTGATTATGGTATTTGTTGTAGTGATTTCCAATCATTAGTTATGTAGATCATGAACAACAAACAAAAAATATTGATTGCTGGGGGCTGCTTGTGCATCTCCAAAAACATCTACTTGCTGTTGTTGCCATGGTTTTATTGGCCATGGGGTTGGTGGTAGAGGTGTGGGACAAGGTTTAACAGATTTTTCAATTAGTGTACAAGCTACGCAGTTTCTAATGAACTTTTCTACGTGACAGTTTGTTGTTTAGGGTGGTTTAATTTAAATAAGGTCCTTTAGTTTTGTGTTTAGTTTAGTATTCGGTTGTTCAGTTATTTGCTGTTTGATTATGTGCGCCTATTGACTGTCCTCTGTTTGCTGTAAGTCAAGCCTGGGCGTGGTTACAGATAAACAGAAACTAAACTGAAGCAAGATGCTGTAGGTTTGAGAGCAGCCATTTTAAAGGCACTCTAAATAAAGCCCCTCAGACATACAAACTGATATGTCATCTCTGCATATCTCTGAGATATAAAACATAATTGTGCAGAGGTGCTTGGAGTGGATCCCAGCTAGTGGCCTCATTCATTATGTCAGAGTGCTATAAAGAGGCTGAAGTAGTTGAAGAGGCTGATGAGGGGGCCACCCCACTGGGGGCACTGGCATCATCCCTTGCCTCCCGACCCCTCCGACTCTGGATTCATCCAAGCCACAAGGCCCTGTGACAGAGGCTGCCCCTGGAATGACACAGGTGCAGTAACCTGTGGAAGAGCCAACATGGGCACCTCCACAATGCAGCAGAAGGTACATGCATCACAGCCAGATGTAGGTGCAAAGGAGCAGGCTGCCTCTGGCTCTCCATCAGCCACAGGGGGCTGCAGCATTGAATGAGGATCACCTTGGTGAGACTCACCATCTTTGTTTGGTCATTCATTTCTCCTGTACTAATGATGTCAAAAGTGAGATGAGGGTTAAGTAGAACGGGGAGCGGGGTGGCACTGGCACACTGTCATATGAAGGCAGCTGACTCTTGGGCAGTACAACCTATGTCTTGTACAATGTCTTCTTCCCTTTGCAGCCCCTCACTGTGCTCTTCTGGCCTCAACCACCTGACCAGGAATTTACATCTTCTGAAGCTCCTCCTCGCTGCTCTGTCTGATGTCAGTGTAGCCTTCTCCCATTTCACCTCCCTCAGCTGGTGCTCACTTGTTGCTCTGCCAATGTCTGCTGCCCAAGTGATCTCAGGTGCTTCAAGCCCCTCTCAGGAGTCCAGCCTCTCACAGGGCACGGATACATCGCTCTCAGTTCCAGTAATGGCAACTCTGTGCCACTGGTTGAGCAGCTGAGCGTTATTCCCTGTTTCTTAAATATGTTGACCATTGTGCCCCTTAGACATCATGGCTCTGCACTGTGTGCACGACAGCTGCTCCATGACATGTCCCTGACACTGTGTGTCCCCCGTGTCTCCCAATTGAAAATTCCAAAATGCTGTTCTGAGGCTAGTCGATGAGCTCCACAAGCAGTTAACTGTAGGCAGATTCCCATCCCCACCCTGCCACCCTCCCTTTTAAAATCTCACTACTTTCCAGAGGTGTTAGGATCCTGTGACGCTCTCCAGGACATGATGTTCAATACAAGCCTGCACATGTTCTTGCAACCACCCATCCTCTGCTCCCAGGAATTAGAAGACCCAGCTTGGTGTGCATCTTTAATTGTGCTTGTACTCACTAAATTGGGAGAAAAAATAAGGTGACTTGCTAAGAATGAATATCAGAATATTTTTTGTATTAAATTGCCAGATTTCTTTTTGATGCCTTTAATGCATTTCTATTTATAAGAATTAGGAAGTGGAAGGTGAGCAGTGAGACGATAATGGAGTAATATAATACAAATGTTATGCTTTCATCTGAAAGAAGTCACAGGAAATGAAATAGTTAATAGCAATTAATATTGAAAAATACTGCAGAACAGCACCACTACTGTGTCCTTTAATAGATTTTTCTGAGTGTATTGACATTAAATCAGCAGCAAACACAATTGAATATTAGAATATGGAAAATTGATAAGAATTCAGCCACGCTGTGAAATGAGTAACTGTGGAAATGAAAAGTGACATAATTAATTAATTGATAGAATTTATCTTTTTGCATATTAATTCCACTAAAACTCTAGAAGCTTTAAAATGCTCTCAGATCACCACCAGTTTTGACAATCAACAGCCCATGAAATGCCTGCCCCCCTCACACAAATGCTTTAGACTGGGAAAGCTCTGGGTTGGTTTTTCATGTATAAACACAGATGTATGGTGCACATTTTAATGGAAGCTAGATTTACCTATTCATTATTTAAAGTAGCCGCAGCTGCACTGCCTGTTATTCATTGTTTTTAACTAATGGCAACCTTAAGGTTGAGTGGTGTTGTGTTAATGTGTCCCAATCTAGGAACAGTACATGAGTAGGTCATTCAGCCCCTCGGGTCTGTTCCACCATTCAATTAGATCATGGCTGATCTGTACCTCAACTCCATTTCCCCACCTTTGCTCCAAGCCCCTTGATACCATTACCGAACAAAAATGCATCAATCTCAGTGTTGAAATTTTCTTAAAATTGTCCTCGATTCTTTCCCATTGTTCGAGGTAAACTAGTCACAACAGCTGTGTACTGCAAGCAGAGCAATAAAAAAAAGACACACAGACAAAGCAGGTGTTTTCCCACAGGTACCCATCACAGAAATGAAGTGTTGCAGATTAACCCTTCTGAACACCGAATGTCCTTCAGCATTTTCACATTTGGTAACTGTCAAAAATGATTTCTGTCCTGTTAGCTCTTCATTGTTTTTAAAGAATGATAAAATGACAGTAAGCTTAAGGTACTGTGGTGTTGTTTCCAAATCTAGGAACATTAAGGACAGGATTGGACCAATCACACTGGTCAGAATGAGCAGATGCTCGGGTTTGCTGCTCTGGTTATCTTCCCACGGGAACAGGGCATCATTGACTGCACACATTGTAATCCAGATACCTACAGGTCACCCAGGAGTGTTCATGAACATCCAGGGCTTCTACTCCATCATTGTGCAGCTGCAAGAAGATGCTTATGCAGATGTGCGCAAGATTCCTGGACAGTTGCCATAATGGTCCTGTGGCAGCCCACCTTCCCCGATCTCTTTGAAACTCAAGGAGACTTACTTGACCGTGGGTGGAAAATTGGAAGAGCCAGATGCATTGATGCTATGAAAAGGGCTAAACCAGACCAAAGAGTGGGAGTCTTGGAGAAGACAATTTTGAGTTTGCAGGAGACTTACAAGATTAAATAAGGAATCAGAAGAAGTACAAGTTGGTAAGTTTTTATCTGTCTTTGGTTCATTTGCTGGTGAAGCACTCCACAGTCAATGTGCAAATCAATACTCAACAGCATTTGGTGAGACATTAAAAGGCTTTGACAGATATTTTAAACTCTGCCGAGGGCAACAAGAGATCCCAGGGAGAGGCCAACTCCACCAACTCCAGAGAGAGGACAACTTCCAATAAAGAAGACAGAGTGAGGGTAACAAAAGACCCCAGAGGGAGGGCAAGCAGAGACCCCAGAGGTAGGATGTCAAATGACCCCGGACAGAGGGAACCGAAGATCTCTGGGCATGAGGTAACTCAAAAGAAGCAAAATATACAAAAAGTAAATGAAGTGTTCTACAGGAAAATGTTCGCATCAGAGCTGAACTGGAAGATTTAAAGCACAAGATTCAAGCTGAGTATATACCTTTGAAAATGCGCGATAAACTGAAGTCTTCAATGAGCCAAGCTGTTCAAGCTCTGAACAAACAAATTTCAGAGATGACACAAAGGACCAAGAGGAGATAATGACCCTCAATTCCATAGCTGGCAAATCAAAGCAGGAGTTGGCAAAACTCAACCAGATATACAGCCAGGCACAACAGTAGTTGCGACCCTTGAAAGACTCCTTGAAAAATCAGTATGTAGTGTTAGGATTGAGAGATAGTTTAAATAAGTTGTACTTGTATTTGTGCGTGTTAGGAATGAGTTTTAGCTTTAAGTTTAAGTTTAATTTATATTTCTGTATTTGTGTGTTAAGAAAGGGGGGAGCTTGAGTTTTTAATTTCACTTTAAAAGGTGCCTGCATTTTAATGAGGTTTTACGTCTCTTGAAGGGGAGTTAAAACTGGGCTGCTGCCTAGCAGCAGGAGGCCCACACAGAGACAGGGAGAAACAGAAAACAACTTTAGTTCAGTTGAAGCCAGGGAAAGTTGGACCCAGCAGAGGGAACTGCAGTAAGCAGGAGAAGGTCCCAGAAACCAGGGAGCAGGCCCTAAAGGAAAAAAAAAACATCCCAAGAAGATCTTCTGGTCAAAGGAAGAACAGGAATCTGGAACAAGATCCTGTTCAGAGGATGTGAAAGTAAGAAGCTGAGAGAAAGTCTCCAAGCTTAAAGGGAAAAAGCTGCAGGATGCAGACTTAGCGCAAAATAGGCTTGTGAGAAGCCAGAAGATCCAAGGAGACAGCCGAAGGTCTGTAATTCTTTAATATGGGCATGTGAAGTAGTGGTGTTCTTTTGGCATGGCTGAGTCTGAGAAAGAGTGCGTGAAAGGCAAAGGTTGAATCCACGTGGCGATCCAGGGGAGAGGAACAACGGAAGGAGAGATTTAAACCATGGAGGTGGACCCTTGTGGAAGACATCAGAGAGAAAGCATCATTTGGAAGAAGATTCCAAGCGGGTTCTTTGAGATTGGAGATTGGAAACCCTCATGTGAAAGACAGAGTTCTGTAAGACCATTTGGCTCACGGTGTGATAAGCAACTAGGGGAAGTTGATGAAAGATCCATTGCATCTGCTTGGGGTGGCATCTGTCACTTGGTGCGGATCGTCCCAGATTTGCACTAAGCGCAGTAGCGATTGGATGAAACATTGCCGGCTGCGATGGCAGATATTCACGTCCCAAACCTTCCATGTTATTTATGCATTCCCAGGGAACATGCTGTTTCCGTGGTGGGCAGGCTTCGATTCACCTGCCACGCTGTCACCTCCCTGCTTTACCACACTAGGAACCACATTTAAAGTACAGCCGCACTCAGTGCTTCCAGCCCAGGACTGCAGCAAAGAAGACATGGCCCCAAAAGGCAAGAAGGCTGCAGCCCTCAAGTGCCTTTTGGATGCTGTGGAGGCCCGCTGTGATGTTCCCTACCCCCGCTTTGGCTGCAGGAACGGCAGCAATGTCACCAATCTGGCTTGGTAGGCGATGGCAGTAGTGATCAGTGTCAATGCTGCACAAAGAGGTTGGCCATCCGTGCAGATAGGGGATGAATGATCTCATCTATGCATCTGGGGTATGGCACCCATCTCACCACTCTAAACTCACAGACTTAAGCCCATCACACATTGACTGGCATCTCATTCACTGCCAGCTCAAGGGACATCACCACTCATTCTCACACACACCCTTACATCTCCATCTGACTTCATCTCCTCTAGACGCTGCCTCCTCAGCCCTCACCATCTTGAGGCCACTTGCACAGATCAACATGTGACCCCACACACACCCTAGGTTACCCTCCTCTCCCAGTACAAGCCCTCATACTGCAGCCTCTTCCCTTGTCTGAGGCCACTTCTCCCCCTTCGCCAAGTAAGCCCTAGCCCTGCAGCCATTGAAAAGCCTCCCACATATTGCTGATCTGGTAGTTAGGGACCTGCCATGAGCCCCCCTAAAAGTGATGTGGTGCTGTCTGTGAAGCCTGGAGCTGATGACGGCGAGTGCAGAGGTGAGGTAGGCGAATCATCCTTGAGGTCCCCAGTGAAGTTCAGCCTGCCAGGTTCATGTCACTTATGTGCTGTTGTGAAACACCCGATGTGATTTTCCACTGATGTGGATGGACAGTCCAGCTTGGGGAGGGCACAATTCCATCAGGCAGGCCTAATAATGATATACTGATGTATTAAAATGAGGTTCCCAATGTCTGATGGTGGGGAGTGCAGACCATCATCGGCAGTCTGAGTGGACGATTGCGAACTGGTTTCATGCTGTCATGGGACCAATCGCACAATAGTGTCCGCTCATACCACCGAACATGCTTGACACCGGTGGGCATGGAAAATCCTGACCTTCGTTTCAGAGTGTGGTGTGCCTGACCACAGGTCGCCTATTGGTTTACATGGACTGTGTACTTACTGTGAGCATTAGAGTATAAGACAGCTTTTGTAACTTGTGTTATCCTTACAAATCTGTACATATCTATAAAGAAATAGTTGTGGGTGAAGGAGTATTGGAATATAGTTGATCTTTTCTTATTTAATAGATGTGTTTTTTTGAGGTAAAAGTTCATCAGCTAACTCCTGTGATCCAGTTCAGTAGCGGCCCTCACTGTTTCTAAACAAAATAAAAGTTAAGATCTATCAAGCTGGGTTCCACCCTGGGATGTCTTTCCCAGTAGTAACATCAGCTGGGATCTTGCAGTAGCCATGGAGAAAACATGAAGAGCTAAAAAGGACATTGAATGTTACTTCAGAAAAAGCTACATTGGGAATATCAGTAAGAACAAAACGATGCACTGAAGCCCAGACTGAGTTGGAAAGAAGTCAACAAGAAAACAAACAGTTGAAAAAGCAGTTGATTGTTCTTCAAGATCAAATGCAAAGGGAAAGTGTAACCATTCAGCAACATGAAGAAATGAAGACTGTCTTAAACAGCAGTTTGGAAGAACAGCAGAAGAAACTCAAGTTCTAGATGAAGCAAGCAAGCTTTGCAAAGAAAACAAAATCCAGTTGAAAAGGCTTCATGTGTTACATTAGTCCCTCGGATCAAAGTTTATCCCTCTGGAACATTACGAAGAGAAGCATAATAGATTTAATGTCACTCTGAACAAACTGAAGAACTAGTTGGAACAGAAGACTCAGCAATGTTCTGCATTCCAGAAGGAAGCAGAAAGCCACAAGAAACAGACTGAAGAACTGAAGAAGCAGTTGAATGGCAAAGAGGAGGCATTAAACGGAAAAGCCATAGAACTTTCCAAATTGCAAGTGGATAATGAAGCCATGAGTAGCACCATCACAGAATTGAAACAATTCAAGACATCCCCAGAGACAGAGCTGGCTATCATTGAAACCAGCATGAAGGACAAGGGCAAAGCTCTGTTGCAGACAGAGAAAGAAAAGACAGAAATAAGATTGTAAAATGTAAATTCAAAACTGAAGTAAAAGGAACTGGAAGAAGAAAGATCACTAGATGTCTTTGATGTACTGAGAACCATTGAGCTGAATTAAAAGATTCATAAGCTTGCAAAATGGCATGAAAACAAAATAGCAAGCAAATGTTTGGCTGAAATTGTGGAACAAATGGAAATTTGGGTTCCATTTGCAAAATACCCACGTCAAGAATGAACATGGCGGACATCACAGAAAAAGAAATTTCGAGTCCACTGTAGGAATGAATGGAGTACACATTCCCCTTGGAAGGAACAGGACAAATCCACAGTGTCCGAAAAAAGCAAATGGATTGTTAATGAAGAGAAACACAACTTGAAAGAATGCAAACAGTGAATCAAATGGAAATAACCAAGTACCAGATACATAGAGTACCACTACCATTCCTCTAAACATGATAGACTGAGATGTGGAAGAACTGTCAGGCATCAAGACCATCTAAATTTATAAAGTCAGGAGCTCTAGATGGGGGAGAAGGGATAGCAAGTAAAGATTGTTTTACAAATAATTATATTCCATTAGAGGAGAAATTTTCTTTGGACAAGAAAGGGGGATGTTGTGTGATGTGTCTGCATGCCACTGTAATGTAAAGGTGCTTGGCAGAGCAAGGGTTATCATGAGCCAGAATAACACTGCTCATGGTATGATGTATAGAGTCACATGGTAATAGACTCTGAGAGAACAGTCTAGAAAGAACACTTTGGAACTAGCCTGCATGAAGGTAATAGCATTATGCATGACTGTAACCTGAGATCTGTAAAGAGTTAAAGACTAACAATAAATGGTTCATATTTAAATATACAAGTCTCACAATCTCATCATTGAGGCATCTTAAAGAACCCATATTAGAACACCCAATCACTGACACCAACACAAAATAGCCCTGCAAATAAGCAATTGCTTGGTGTCATTTCATGTATTACCATTTATCACAAATGAGAAGGGTTCTGCTAAGACTGATGAGATACACAGCCAATTTCCTCAGAACTTTGGAGCCCATGAGAGACTTGCCAGAGACTGCCCCACCTGCACCTATGCAGGGGCAGACTCAACCATAGGGATACATGGCAGCATGTGTCTACTGTCTAGGATGTTCTGACTGAGGTGGGGGGGAGTGCAATGGATGAGAAGTGGAAGCGCTTTCACATTCATCCCTCTCATGGCCCAGCCACACTTCACTGCTAGCAATGAACTGGAGAGCACTTTGCTGCAGATCAGTGGGTGATGTTCATAGTGTGCAAGGTCCTCGTGAAGGCCTGCATGCACTCATTCGTTTGTTGCATTTGATTGACCATGAGGTAGCCACTTTTTCAATGGGCAAAGATATCATTGCAAAGGCCTGTGAAGTATGCCAGTCATACTTGAGATGGATTCTTCCTAATCTCTCTGCAAGTGTGCACATTTCAGCTGGAACCCCTGCCAGTGTATCGCATATTCTTTGCTACTCAAGCAAAACACTGCAGAAGCTAGAAATCTGAATTAAAAACAAAAAATGCTGGAAATGGTCAGTGGGCTGTAGGGTCATTGACCTGAGAAGTTAACTCTATTTCTCTCCACAGATGCTTGTCTGACCTGTACATTCTTTGCTGTTGCTCCAGAAACATCTTACTCATCAACAGCCCACGAGGTTCAGCATCTTTGTCCAGCTGAGCGGAGTTTGAAGAGTCCTGCTGCCTCCAGAGTGGATTCTCCCCTGTTGTCTCTCTCTTCACCCTCTGCTCATGCTCACTTGTGATGTGTTAGCTACCAGGTGCAAGAAACTGGTTGCCTTACTGATCGCACTGAAGTGTGAGTATCTGAGCTGGTGCATAGTCTGAATGAGTCCTGTGATGGTGCATCATCAGAGTGAGTGACCGTCTTTGAGGAGTTGTTGCCATCTTCCTGGTCTATCTCCTGTGAGACACTTAAAGGCCTTGTTGCTGTTTAAAGACTTGAATTGGAACTGTCAAGGTAAGAATGTTTTTAGTGAACATTAAGCACTTGATCATATTTCACTTGCTGAAGACTCAACATGAATGAGTGTTGTATGTCATGTAACTGATATTCAATTCTGTTATTAGGTAGCTGAGAGACTCCCAACTCCTTATGTCCAATGGGAAGGCATGATGAGAATGTACTGAATTCCAGCATCTCCTTCCCTTCACTTGTTCGCTTGAGATTACTGGAGGACCTCCTCTGGTTCTCTGTCCCTTCCACCCCCCCACCCCCTCCCCAACCTTCTGTGTTGTGCTCTCTTCTTCTGTAAGGAGGGAAAGAAGAAACCTATGGGCCAAGATTTTACAGTGCTGCCACTGTGTGCCACCCCTGGTGGATGCGGTGAGCCATTTAAAGCTCCATTCAGTTCGGCAGGATCGTAATATCCTGTTGGGTGTAAGGGGCTGTAATATCCTGGCCTATGACTGAGAGTAATGGCATGTGGAATTGAATGGATGGGGAGCATTTGTTGAGAGTGACTATGAGGAAGAGGCATGACATTCTGTAAGGATGAGGCTGAGTGTCAATGTGGATGGACAGATGGGGATGTGAGAAATTGAATAGACAGAGAGGGGTGTGAGTATCTGTAAGATAAGTGAGTGTGAGGAATGAGGTGCTGGAGCAGACTTGAGAAAGCAGAGTGAGGGATATGAGGTGATATGCAAATCAAGACTTAGATAAGATCTCACTATACTCACCTTTCCTGGCCTGCCGAGGTCATTAAACCACTTTCAGCATGGAGTTCACACAACACACCTGCTGCTGGCCTCATGGGCAACCTCCAGTCAATCCTTTTTGTTTCCCCAGCCAGCCTCTTTCTCCTGTGTGGTAAATGGATGTATAGTCACTCCCTCCTGTCAATCATGGGTCATGTGATGCACTGCGGTCAGTGAAATCTTAGTGTGGGCAATCTGTGGGGTGGGGCTTTTCCGCTGTGAGTTCTGGTCGAGTGTGCAAGCACTAAAAATATCTCTAATAAAGTTTAACTGTTTCTTGATGAAACCAGTCTGCTCCAAAGAGTCATCATATTTTGTAAGTAGGAAGAAGTATCTCCCTGCCAGCCCTTGCAGCTTCTAACAATGTCTTCATGGAGACGTCACCAAAATGAAATGCAGCATTTGAACATCTCGTTGCCACTGTGCAAATTTCTTCTGTTGTTTTTTCAACTCCAGCTCCATCAAATTACATGCTTGGAGTGTCCCTTTAAATACTGGAGTTGAAATTGCCTCATGTGAGACGTCTCCATGCCTGCTAATGTTTGGGAAAAAGCGAGAATGATATGGTAATGTAGTGACTGAGTTTAAAAAAAAAGCCATTGAGAGACATGCAGCAGTCGCCCCCCCCCTCCCCCAAGCTTTCCCACCTGTTAGGGAGCACCACACCTCCCCAACCTGAGCAGCCCCACCTGCTCCCAGCATGTCTCAAAATTAAAGTCCTGCTCTTCTGGCTATGGGAGTGGTTCAGATGGGCATTGAAGATCCAACCTTGAAAGAACAGTAGGGAGCTCTCACAGAACCCCCTTCCCATGTTTCTTCCTCAGCCAAAGCAGAAAAAAGTGTGATTAGCTACTCATTCATTTAGTTGTTATTTGTGGGATCTTGCTGTGCAAAAAATTGGCCATCATGTTTATTGCCATAACAACAATTACTCAGCTTCAAAGTCATTGACTGTTATTGAAGCCACATTGTGAATTTCTGAGAGGAATAAATGCAATATCTTCCAGAGGGATAAACACATTTCTGACTGATATTCTCCCTGGTTTATTTATGGCTATTTTCTCATTAAATTTAACACGGATATAAAAATATAACCCATAGTTCCTTGGTACCAAATATGGAAAGAACTGTTATTACTAAAGAATGATTTCTATGTTATTTATAATAAATGCATATTTATTATGTTACCTCTGTCTTTTCACAGATCAATCAGTATTGTTGTACGGTATTAAGCAACTGCACTATCACCATAGTTTATTATTTAAATGCTCAAATTATTGTTGCTATCTAATTTTAATTGCTCCTGCTATTTTTGGCTGATGTCTTATTATCCTTTGGGACTAAAAAGAGTTACTATTGCATAATGATGATCAAACCTCTACTATCTGACCAAAAATGAGTATCATCATTACTTACCGTGCACCTCAAACTGGTACTTATGCACATTGTGTATTATAACCTTGCTTATCCCTTGTTCAATAGCCTTCACCTGGTGCTCCGATTGCTATTAGTCACTGGTACAGCTGTAGCTCTTGATGGCTCAACCCTGTATGGGAATAGACAGCAATGCCAATTAGATGTTCAGCGTGAGAACTATTACTAATAGCCATATTGCATTTCGTGGTGACATTTTATTATCATGTATTACAGTCAACTTCACAAACAAGTGGGTTAACTAGAGTTTTGTTTCCTTCTATAAACCAGGCTGTGGTTGAGTTGCATCAATACACAGCCACAATGTGCTTCTTTTTCTGTAATAAAATACCTAATGGTGCGATGCTCTATCACAGCATTAAACTCATATGGGGAAGATTTCCTATGTGCTACATATAATGAAATTATAAACCTGCTTATAAGGAGCAGGTTGCAACACAGATGAATTCTTCACAAAACAGATCACCTAACAGCAAACATACTCACTGCACTCTTAAGTCATATTTTGCAATTTATTGTTAATCTTGCCTTTATTCTTATTGTGAAAACAAAGATGAAGAATCTTTGAATGGTATTGAATCAGAGACACACAAAGGATTGAACTACAGCACTTCAGAAGGAGAGGTGATCAACATTAATGCCATGTGACATTCAGAAACTGTCCTGTACACCTTGCCAGACAAAGAGTCTACTTGGCACACTGAAATAGTTACAGAATAGACCATCAGGCTCCCCAGAGAACATGTCATATGAATTTTTCTTGTGCACTGTTAGATATGGCATAGCCGAGACGTGGCAAGAAATCAAGAAGTAGCCCTCTCCCTGGCCTGTCACTGGTCTTTTTTCTTTCACTAAAGACTTGTACGCACAGTTCCATCAGCTGCTGCAGCCTCAATATACCTCTCATTTTAGAGGGACAGCCTGCCTTTAAGAAGTGCAGGGTAGCTGTTAGTCATGGTATTCATGCACACATGGGCCCCCTGCTGACCATGCGACCAGTTAGCAGTGCATTTCACACTGGCCTGCACACCACAATCATTGAGATGACCAAGCAGAAAGGAGTTTGCTGCTGCCTGCTTCACCTCAGCCAGGTGTGGGATAACTACCCTGCGCTTGCTAATGGGCCTAATCAAATTTTTACATCAAAAATTTTCTATTAATTCAGTGCAGATATCATTTGTAACTTTATTTGTTGCACTAAAAACTGACACCTCTTGGTTGCTGGAACAATTAATTACATCAAAAGGATTGATGGTCATTTCTCATTCCAGCAAACTAGCCCAGTTATTCAAAATTATCAGCTAGAAACTGTTCAATATTTAACGAGCTTCTTTAAGCATCTAAAACATGGAAAAGTAATGATGAATCCATTTGTTTAGGGAAGTATTTTTGGAAATAAAATTAATAACTTGATAAAGTAGCACATGGTGACAACACGCAGCAGCTTTAACTGATTGCCCAGATCTGGAAAATATTTAATAAGCACCCCTAAATTGTTATTTTTAACACAATTACCATCTCCTTTCAACTATTTGTTATGGCACTTCTCATGGGCAAATATTACTAAAAGTGATTTTTAAATATTATTTGTGTCTCTTATTACATTTATTTGTTTTAGCATCTGAACAGATTTTTAATCAGTAAGGGAATCAAGGGTTTAGGGGAAAAGGCAGGAAAATGGATTTGAGGATTATCAGATGTCATGATCTCAGTGAATGGTGGAGTAGATTCAATGGGCCAAATGGCCTACTGCTGCTCCTACGTCTTATGGTCTTATAGTTAGGCCTCATAGCTGGAAGTTTAGCTGACAATCAATGCACATCCATAAGATGGAGCAGATGGATTGTAAGCTTTTCTCTCATCATGGAACACTTCTATCTAGCAATCTAATTAATATATTGGCAGACGGATTGAAATGATAGCCTCCATTAGTACTGGAATTTATCTCCCATTGTCATATGAAGGCAATATTGTTTGATTTGTTTCTCTTTATTCAGCCTTCTAAAGGAGCATTCTGTGCCAAGTTCAAAGTAAATAGCCACGTTTCTTACATTACGACGGTATCTAGACTTCAGAGGTCCTTCATTGGCTGTAAAGTGCTTTGGGACATGCTAAGGTTGTGAAAGCTGCCACAGGAGTGCAAGTCTGTGTTTGATAGAGCCATTACAGCACAGAAGGAGGCCAATTGAGTCCATTGAGTCCAGCTCTTTACAGAGTGAACCAGTCAGTCTCATTCCCCCACTCTTCCCCGTAACTCTGCAAGTTCATTTCCTTCAAGTGCTCAACCATTTTTCTTTTGAAATTATTTATCCATCTTCTGCTTCCTTCCCCTCCCTAGACAGCAAGTTTCAGGTCATTATCACTTGCTGCGTTACAGAAAAAAAGTTCTTTCTCACATTCCACCTGCATCTGTTGCCCAAAATATGAAATCAGTCCTTGTATCATTGACTAATGGAAACAACTTTTCTTTAGATTATCTAAACCTGTCATAGCCTTATGTAGACTTCTATTAAATCTTCCTTTTAATCTCCTCTGGTCCGATAAAAACAACTCCAGCTTCTCCAACCTGACCTTGTAGCTAAAATTCCCGATCCCTGGAGTCATTCTGATAAAGCTCCTCTGCACCCTTTCATGGACCTTCAGCTGCTTCCTAACATGTGGTGACTAGAAGTGGACGCAGTACTCCAGCTGTGTCCTAACTAGAGCCTTATATCGGTTCAGCAGAACTTCTCTGCTTTTATGCTCTGCCTCTTTTTTTTAAAATTTGTGCATTAAGCAGCTGGAAGTTCAGTTCTTGGTTGATGGTAGCCCCAGTTGAATTTTAACATGGGTTTCTGTGTGTCCAGCAACCAACATGAAACTTCAACAAAGACAGAGCTAAAGTCCATCTAACTTGATTGACTCTCCGTAAATTCTGAGGTCCACAGTAGCAAATTGGATCTTGCCTCACTGGCATGGAATATGGGCAAAATGGCTCAATTTCACAAGGTTATGCTGAAGGGTACTTGAAACACACCACTTGCATTCATGTCATGCTATATTGGCTCGGGTTCATACCATTTTGGATTAGGTGATATTCAAGTGGCCCTGGCAACCACCTTAAACATGTTAGGCCCTTATACAGTGCTGTTAGGGAACTCCCTCCCTAACAACACTGTGGGTGTACCTGCACCACGTGGTACTGCAGCGGTTCAAGAAGGCGGCTCACCACCACCTTCTCAAGGGCAATTGCAGATGGGCAATAAATGCTGGCCTAGCCAGCGACGCCCACATTTTAAAAATGCTAATAAAGGGCATTGATACCTATTTAAGGACCTCTTTCTGAAATTGGTAAAAACAAGCTAGCTGCTGCTTACACTTACCTTACCTTAAAGTGGAACCAGGTGGAGCAGATGAACTCTGACTGTGGGCTGCTTTGACCTGTGCTTGCACCCCACCAAACATGATTCCTTGTTTGTCTATGTGAACTCCTTCAGTATTTTCCCCATGTAAAGCAGCAGCAATGTGGGAGAGATCACTGCATTTTTTCTGAGTGGTAAGTTTTCCCCAAAGGCTGGGTAGTATTGATAGCATGCACGAGACCATGAAGGTCCATATCATCAATCCTCTGGTTTCACAAACATTTATGAATAGGGTTTTCACTCCATTAACGTACAGCTAGTCTGTGACCATATGCACAAAATAAAAATATCAATATTTGCTGGCTTGAACACACCACGGCACCATTATTTGAATGTGCAGAAAGACTGAATAGGCAAACCCTTGTGGACCAAGGATAATCTCTACTCCCCCTGTCTCATGGTTCCCTTGAGACAGTTATTGTCAAGACTTGAGAAGCAACTGAATGTAGCACATAGAGACACCAAGATCCTGGCCATACTTGCCAACTGAGTGTTGACGCAAAGGTTCAAATACATGAACAGATGGCTGGGGATGAATGCTTCACTGGAGTTAGCTCATCGCCGTTTTACACTTCAATAAAAACAGAAAATGCTGGAAATTCTCAGCAGCTCTGGCAGAATGCATGGAGAGAAAAACAGAGTTAACATTTCAGGTCAAAACGTGAACTCTACTTTAATCTCCACAGACGTTGCCAGACCTGAAGTGTATTTCCAGCAGTTATTTCAGATTTCCAGCCTCCATAATATTTTGCTTTCATGACCATTTTACACTTCATATGCTTACTTTTAACTACTTTGTACTGACTTGACCAGAGCTTTACTGTGTTAAAAAATCTCAGAGCCTCTTGATAAAAAGAGGTTTAATCAGTAAAGGTAACCTTTCCTGTTTATGCCATACAGGAGAATAAGCAATGTCCTTTATTGGTGTTAGATAGTTAATTTTCCAAGCAACTCTTCTTGGTGGAAACATTGAATTTTATTTACAAGACAGCAGCAGCAACCACATGTGTGCATCCAACGCTATAACTAAAGAAGAACTCTCTCCCAGAGGTCCCCCACACTGTTAACTGATTGGTTTACACAGATCATGTGACCTTACAACACAGGATTATTCTTAAAGCTATAGTGATATGCTGACCAGAACTATAGGGAAGAATTTTCTCCCGGTTTGGTGGGAGGGGGGGGGGGGGGTGGCGGAGGAGGAGGTGAGTTGCTTCTGGGTTCAAGTAAATATTGGCCTTTAGGCCCTCAATTTTCCCCAGTTCATCGTTGAAGATGGTGTCACTTTTTTTAGCAGTCTGGCAGTCCTGTTCGCAACTGGAAGATTTCAGACCAATGTAATTCAATCTCTTTCAACCAATCATGACCTAGAAGCCTTCTGCCACCATCAGTGGTAGTTGTGCTGTTTGGTGTCTATAATAAACAGTTACTCTGGTAATACCTTTTTCCTGGATTTAGTCATCTGTCTGCGTTTTCAACTTGGCAGAGGTTTGTTCCAAATTTAATCGTTTAAATTTATTTAAATATCTGAAAGTGTGTTCTCCTATTACAGTGGTAGAAGCATTCATGTCTACTTCCATTTTTAACGGTTTACCATTCACTTGCAACGTTGACAGTAATTGGCTCTATCTTCCCAACTTTTATGTTGAATAAGGAATAAATGTCAGAATTGGTTGTTTCTGGCTCTTCCACACAATATACTTCATTGGACTTCGATTGTTGTTTGAAGACCTGTTTTAATCTCACTTTGCAATGTTCCAATATGTGTCTACTTTTGTGAAAAAATAACACTCCCCCTTTTAAATTGCCAATAGTTAGGAGTGTGATTGTTTCTACTTCGATAAAAATTAGTTTTCAAATTTGCCGCTAAGCTGTTTCCTCTAAATTTTTGATTAGTGGGGGCTGTTTCCCACTTTGTGGCAGAGTCCCAACTTTTCACATTACTTTCAGTTCCCAGCCAAATAGGAAAACGGCACCATTTTGCACACCTTGAATTGCTTGAGAATCCCTTACAGCGCTTTCCATCACAAGCGCTATTTCTAACGCTTTCTTAAAATCAAGATCCACTTCAGCCAGCAATCTTCACTGACAGCATTTTCTTGAATGCCACAGACCAAACGATCTCTGAGCCTATCAGTTAGGGTTTCACTGAAATCACAATATTCCATCAGTTGTTTTAATTTTGTCACGTAGGTAGCAATGGTCTTCCCCTGGGCTCTATTTCATGAATTGAACCTGAACCTTTGCATTGTGCCTGAGGGCTTAGGTTGAAAATGCTGCTTTACGAGGTCTACTAATTCACTGAAGGTCTTCAAACCTGAGGCATTGGGGGCTGCCAAGCTTTGAGTTAAACTGAAGGTTTTGCTCCCGCAAGTACTCAGGAGAATCGCTCTCCCCTTTTCCTCCCCCGTGATTTTGTTGGCTTGAAAGTGGAATGCAAGGCTTTCTATATATTTGAGACCAGTCATGTGTGGCTGGTTCAAAGAGATCGATTCTGCCAAATGGTGGCATCTCAGATGAGTATATCTTCCTTTCTTTTTAATTATTTTAGATACACACAATCACTGGGTGAGGGACAGTACCAAATCTGATTTATCCTCATCACCAGTTTGTTATAGAGTTGATTTTCCAGGCAACTTTTCCTCGGGTGGAAACTTTTAACTTTACTTACAAGACAGCAGCAGCAACTAAATGTGTGCATCTAACTCTATAACTAAAGAAGAACTCTCTCCTAGAGATTCCCTGCACTGTGAACTGATTGGTTTACACAGATCATGTGATCTTACAACACAGGATTATTCTTAAAGCTATAGTCCTACGTTTATCTGAACCATAATTACTACAATTGGCCTTTCATTATTTACTCAGAAATGTTAGCTAGGATGACAGAGGAAATGTTGACTTATTGCTGGACTTGATAAATGAACAACATTGTGTCAGAAACTTAACTAGATTGGAAAGACATCAGTCAAATACCAAACACCAAAGGTAATTAAGAGGCCTAGAGTGTAGAGTAATGAGTCAGATTTTGCTGGAGGGAAGCATCAAAACTGAAGTGCATCTCATAAGTTAGACTTAGTGCAAGTTTAGGTTTTAAAAATTTATCCCACAAAAGTGCGAGAATTTGGGCTTGATAATGGCGCAGGGAGAGGAAAGATGACAAGATTTTCTCAGTCATATGGGAGTGGGAATGGAGGTGAGGGAGCAGATAATTTTGTGTTGCTGGCTGGCATGCCAGGTTATGGCACCATCCTGCCCCCAGGCCATTTTTGCCAGAGGCCAGATCATGATGGAATGTCTACTTGCTTGCAAGCGGCAGGTAGACAATTGCATTTTGTTAAAGGTCAATTGTCAGAGGCCATTTAGAATTTTCCTGTTGGCCTGTGGGCCACCCACAGCATTGGGAACAGACCAGCTTACTTGGAGGTGGCCTCCCAGTGGCAGACCAAGGGTCAGTGCTCCAGGCAGACTCTGAGGTCTGCCCCCTCCCATTTACCTGGCTAAAACTGTAGTTGCAGGCAACACTGTGTAAGGATCTTCCTATCCACGATGATAGCCCAGCAGCTATGGTCATTTTTTATTTTAGATTTTGTAAAGCTGCTGTGAGGGCACCTCCAGGTGGAGGCAGCCTCTCTCTCCCTTACCCACAACAGCAGGCTGCAAGTCCTTCTGTGCTGGAGAACCTCCTACTGGCCCTTCAGCTTTGAGAGCCTGCCCTCTGTCCTTAACTGGACAGCGAGCACACCCTCAGGCTACAAATTGGCCAATCAAGGCAAAATCACTGCTGGGTGACTGTTTCCAACACAGTGCAGGGTCAGGATCTGCAATTTACTCCAACGTCAGGATCCCAACCAAAATGCTAAATCCTGCCCAGGAGATTTCATTAAGGTCCTGGTGAACACAACAGTGTACTTCCTTAACCAATCAGGTTACAGGATTGAGAAATTCACAGAGGAAGGATTGAAAAGGAGGGTGAATTAGAGTGGATGAATTCAGCATTAATTCAGGTACAGAAAGGGAAATAAAAAGAGGGAAAAAAAGAATGGATGAAGAGAGAGAGAAAAAGGAGACAGAAAGTAAGAAAAAGATGGAAAAAAATTCCTAAAACAATTCACAACCTGAAGGAATGAAATTGTATATTTATAATTGTCCTTAATGGGCAAGGGAGGTGACTGACAGTCATTAACAATGATCACGTTGTTAAAAATGTACTTACACTATTAATTACTAGGCCTAACTTTCTCAGTTGAGTTTGATGGGCAATTAATGTGCAAATACAGCAACGTCATGAAAATGACAAGGAGGTTAAGGGTAAGATGTTGTTTTCATGGGGCTAACAGAGTAGATACATAAATCAGCCAGCAACCAGTATGATTTGCAACTTGCAGGGTATCTTTTCCTCACCAGAAGCTTCTGGTCAATTTGCACCTTAATAAATGCATGGATTATTCGAATCCCATTATGTTTTCAGTAAAATCTGGCCTGTGGACTTTGAAGGTGAAAAGAATGTCTGTAGGGTGCTTAAAAAAACAAGAAAGTTTGGTTCACCAATTTTATCAGCAGACTCTTTAAGCACATTATAGGATATTGAACATCACATTCTTTTCGGGCTAGAACAGTTAGAATAAGCATTGGGGAATCCTCCCATATGTTTAAAAAAGTGCAGCACCGATTTATTCTCCCACTGAGAGTTAATATAGCAAATGATGAAATTGCTTGCCATTATGAACATTACATCAGCCACCTGCTTGACACCTTTATGGACAGAATATTTTGTTCATAGGGCGGGCATGTGCCTGACCTGAATGAATGTAAAGTGATGCGCGATGATGACAGGCAAGCGTCCCCAACGTCATCATGTGCTATTTCGGTCAGCGGGCACACGTGGGAGTTGGCAGCACGCCCACCGACAATTAAACTGCCTATTAAGGCCATTAAAGTCATAATTAAAAGGAATTTTTCACTGCCCGACCAGCCTTACGGTTGGTGGCAGGCGAATTGGCCAGGCAGCCTTTGGATTTTTTGCGAAACCTCCTCCATGGGTGGGAGGAGGTTTCGATCAGTGTTTAAAAAAAAACGTTTTCAAACTAATTTCTAACATGATCCTGCTCTTTATTTTTTATTTAAAAAATCTTCAGCCCCCTGAGGCAGCTCTGTGCCTCAGGGAGCTTTTACTGTGCACACCCGCGCCCATGCGTGGACTTCGTGGCCACCCTCCTCCCCACCCCCGCACCCTGGCAGCGCTGAGCACTGCAGCTCGCGATTCATGTTGCCTGGCCGTTAACAGGTCTGAAATGGCGGTCAGGGCCCGATAGCGGGCGGCTGTCCGTTTCACGGTTGCTCCCGCTCACCCCACTGAGACCATCTGACGTCCCGAAATTCCTGGCCTATGAATTACAGATTAGCTGATATTGCTGATGTCCATGTGACAGTTTGGAATGCTCTTTGGGGAAGGAAATCAGCCATCATTGTACATCTCCTGCAGTCTTATTCTCACTAAATTACCTGCATCAGTGCGTCCTCTGACACTCTACCCTTATATAGCTTCTGCACTTTGCTCGCTTCACCTGTCTCTGAACTCAGGCAATAATTCGTCGATGCTCCATGCTGACTGCAACCTACCAACCTCAGCATTATCCCACCATGGACTTCAGACTTTGACTCTGGACCCCTTTGGATTATCTCCTATCTATTTCCTATTCCCTGTTTCCTATGTTGCGACCTGCATAGAGACCAATAACTTTAAACAAGAGATTTGAATTCCCAGTGAGTAACTTAAAGCAATTGCACAACAGGATTTCAAGTTTTAAGACTTTTACTGTAACTAACCAACTAAAATTGACATGACTAAACATTACCTAGTAAGCAATTGATACTCTAAACTACAGAAAATATATCCCCTCCTTTAACGTTTTGAAAACCGTACACCACAGTTATACTTCACTGCCTGCTCTCTGCTAAATAGCAGCTTTTACAGGAACCAGTCCAACATCACTCCAGCTTCAAATGGGTTCACTTCTCCCTGTTTCACCAAGTTGTAATGTCAAGTAACTGCCAAAATGCTCTTCTCTCAGTTTCAGATGAAGTCTGGAACCAGCAGTAAAATATGCTCTGGCAATTCCTCCCCCCCCATTGGTCATGCCAGGACAAATTTTCTAGATTCCTTAGATTGTGATGGGATGCATCCCTTTGACCAGAGACCGTCTTCTCTCCTGCATTCTGCCTTGGAGTCCACAGAACAAATGCATTCCCATTTCTGCTGACCACACCAGCTGCAGCCTCTGTCTTTTTGTGAGACTCTCCCTCTCTCTCTCCGTCCAAAACTCAGAGACAGAAAGTCTGCCCGCAGTCAGCCCCAGCTGCTCTTGCCTTTGTTTCAGGTGTGAATATTTTGCACATTGCTCTCAGTAACTCTTGCCTTAGGCCCCCCTGTGCCCATGGTAACCAAACCACCCGGGCTTGTTGTCAGGCAGAATTCTGAACAGATCACATGACTCTCTTCACTAGCCCATTTTATCTTGAATTAAAGAGACAGCCCAAAACATAATAATCTTATCAAAACTTACATTCATCAAACCATCAGAAAATTATGTAGCCGATTTTTTATGTACCAGGCCTACTTAACTTGAGGTTTCCCTCCATGGCTGTGCACCTCCCCATCTCTGTAATCTCCACCAGCTGTACGACCTTCTGATATCTCTGTACGCCTCTAATTCTGACCTCTTGTACATCCCTGATTTTAATTGCTCCACCATTGGTGGTATTAGATTAAAAGAAGAGCTTACAATGTTGTAAAGAGTAATAGTAAGTCTCAGGATCAGGAGTATTTTAGAAACCAACAGAGGGCTACCAAAAAGTTTTAAAAAAAAGGAAAAATATAGAATATGGGGGTAAACAAGCCAGGAATATAACAACAGATTGTAAGAGCTGTTACAAGCTTATTAAAAGGAAGAGACTAGCTGAAGTGAAGAAGCAGAAACAAGAAATTATCATGGGGAGCGTGGAAATGGCAGAGCTATTGAACAAATATTAAGGGCAGAATTTCTTAAAGGTGACAGGGGACTCGGCCACCAGCCGAAGAGCCAACACGAGAGATGCCTCCTCTGGGAAGGTCAGCTGGTATTACATGCCATTCAAACAGTTGAGAGCTGACCTTGAGAGGCCTTCCATGGGATCAGGAACCAAGGGTGTGAAGTCCCGCCTGCCAAGGGTTGCTGAACAAACAGAGGCCTGCTCAGCAGCATGACTGGAAAGGAGGTGGTTGCTAATGGAATGACACCCACCAGTGGCCCAGGATTGCGACGCGACCCAGGCCAGAGGTGAGTGATGGCGGGGATGATGATGGGTTAATAGCATTGGCAGTGGGAAGAGGCCTTTAACTGAGCATTAATTTCCCCTTAAAGGCCTCAATTGGTGATGAGGAGGGGAAGCTGTCCACAAGCCTTCTCACCAAAAACTTAACCTAGGTAGAGGCAGGAACATGGTGGGGTCCACACTTGCTACTTTCCTGCCAGATTAAATGCCCTCCCCAGCTCCAAACTTGCCATGTGGGACAGCATAAAATACTGCTGTTTGTGTCTATCTTCACAGAAGAAGACTCAAGTTACATACCAGAAATAGAGGAAAACATAGGTGCTAATAAGAGTGAGGAAATTAAAGTAATTAATTTCACCAGAAGGAAAGGATTGGAGAAACTCAAGGGATTCAAATCCAAAACATTTCCAGGGCCTGATGGTCTGCATCCTAGGACTCTAAAAGAGACATCTACAGAGATAGTAGATGCTCTGGCTATGATTTTCCAAAATTCCCTAGATTATGGAATGGTTCCAGCAGACTGGAAGTTAACAAATGTAACAGCTCAAGAAAGGAGGGAGAGAGAAAGCAGGAAACTACAGGGCAGCCACCCTGACATCAGTCATCGGGAAAGTGCTGGGATCTATTATTAAGGAAATCTTAACAATCCATTTAGAAAAGCACACTATGATTAGAACAAGTCAATATGCTTTTACAGAAGGGAAATCCTGTTTGACAAATTTATTAGAGTTTTTTGAGGATGTAACTAGTCGGATAGATAAAGGGGAACCAGTAGATGTAGTATACTTAGATTTCCAAAAGGTATTCGGTAAGATGCTACACAAAAGGTTAATATAGAAGATAAGGGCTCATGGAGTTGGGGTAATCCACTAGCATGGATAGAGGATTGGATATAGACAGGAGCAGATAATAGGCATAAATGGGGCATTTTCAAGTTGGCAGGTTGTAACTAATGAAGTAGCGCAAGGATCAGTACTGGGCCCCAGCTATTTACAATCTATATTAATAACTTAGATGAAGAGTCAGAGAATAATGTATCTAAGTTTACGGACAAGGCTAGGTGGAAATGCAAGCTGTGAACAGGACTCAAAGAGGCTGCAAGGCGATATGGACAAGTTAAGTGAATGGGCAACAAGGCGGCAGATGGAGTATAATATGGGGAAGTGTGAGGTTATTCACATTGGCATAAGGATAGAAAAGTGGAATATTTTTCACAGAGTGTGAGACTTGTAAATGTTGATGTTCAGAGAGACTTGGGTGTACCCATACCAGGAATACAAAAAGCTAGCATGCAGGTGCAGCAAGCAATTAGGAAAGCAAATGACATGTTGGTCTTTATTGCAAGGGGACTGGAATACAAGAATAAAGAAGTCTTGCTGCAATTGTATGGGGCTTTGTTGAAACCTCACCTGGAATACCATGTGCAGTTTTGGTCTCCATTTTAAGGAAGGATATACCTGAATTGGAGGCCATACAAACAAGGTTCACTAGACTGGTCCCTGGGATGAGAGGGTTGATCCATGATGAAAGGCTGAGTATATTGGATATATATTCTCTGGCGTTTGGAAGAATGAGAGGTGATCACACTGAAGCGTTCAAAATTATGAAGGGACATTGCAGGGTAAACACTGAGAGGCTGTTTCCCCTGCCTGGGGAATCTTGAACAAGGGGCCACAGTTTCAGGATGAAAGGCTGATCATTTAGGACTGAGATGAGGAGAAATTTCTTCAAATGGTTGTGAATCTTTGGAATTCTCTACCCCAGAGGGTTGTGGATGTGCCATTATTGAATATATTTAAGGTCAAGATAGACAGATTTTTGGTCTCTCAGGGAATTAAAGGACACGGGAAGCAGGCAGGAAAGTGGAGCTGAAGCCCAAGGTCAGCCATATTCATATTGAATGGCAGAGCAAGCTTGCCGGGCTGTATGGTCTTCTCCTGCTCCTGCTTGTTTCTTATGTTTTTATGTTTGTCATGCCTCCTTTCACTCTCCTCTCCGTCCTCCAAATTCCCAGACCCAACTTTTCAGTACCCCACAACTTTCCCACTCTAATTCCACTATTGCAGGCTTGACATTCTCTTAGATAAGTCTAAAGCTTCCGGTTGTGTCTGTTTTCACATCCTGCAAAGAGCCCATTGAGGCACTCATCACTGCCTCCTCACAAACAACAACCCCAACTGCCCCAGCTTAATCTCTCCTCAAACACCCCACTCAACATGTCAGCAGGGGGCTAATTTTACATTGTCCTCCTTTTTAAACTCACCCCTCCCAGTGCTGACCCTATGGACTTTGCCACCAAATCAGCTCTCACCACCCTTCTACGCATCTCCTTCTTGAATGTCCATTCACTCATGAGCAAGGCCTTTGCCATTTCTCTTCAGGTGTTGTCCCTCTATCCTTTAAATCTGCTGTCATCATCCCCTTGCTTGCGCAAATCCGGATTAACTCCAGTCCCGCCCCGGGAAGGTGGGAAAAGCTGGGTTTGGGGTGGGACTTAGACATTTCGGCCATTTCCGGGATTCTCACCACGATGGGGAGCCTCTCCATTGTGGCGAAAATCAAGGGCTGCTTTACTGTCCAGACGCTAACAATCAGCCGTGTAATTGAGAACTCTTCTATTCTATTCAAGTTGTTTACGGTCACAAGCTGGTTTAGTTTTGGCTAAGTTCTGTGCGCATTCAGTTTGGCCTAATTCCACTGGGTCACAATTCCTCTAATTGATTCTATATTCTGGCATAGGCCGGAACCACCAAGGGTAATCCAGAGGCTGCCTCTTTTTGGCAAACTGCCAATGTGCTCGCATGACCCACTATGAGAAGGTAGACCCGAGAAGGGGAAGACATGGGGCAGCGAGGAGCAAGGGAGCAATGAGTTTCCTGGTGAGCAGCACAAATGTGCAACTACTGCTCCTTCCTGTTATTTGAAAGCTGTTTCTACTGCTGCCTATTGTGTGCTTGGTCTCTGTCGGTCCCCAGCAGGGAGGGACAACAATTCCTTTCTCTTAGACAGCTTTGGAAGTCATGCTAGGGAGAGTTGGTGACAAGGAAGATTGTAATTTTTGACTGTGCAGTCAGAGCTGCAGGGCAGGTGAACAAAGTGTCTGCCATAGTTATGGCATCCACGCAGATAAGGAAGAAATTTAACACCCTGAAGAAGGTTACCAAGGTAACTGACTCTTGTGCTGGCCTGAGTCCTGAGCCAAAGTTAGCATTGGACCAAATTTGAATGGAGAGCTTGAATGCCAGAAGTACATCCAGATGGGGTTCGCTGGGGCTGACTCCAAAGTGCAGACATGCTGCAGGTAGGTCCTTGAGGGTGTGGAGAGGTGAAGCTGAGGGTGGGGAGTGAGTCCAAGCAGACAGTGGCCTACAGCATTTTGGATCTGTTGTGTCATCTTTGTTGGCAAAGACCCAAGAAGCTAGGAGAAATTAAGTGATCTGGCAAGTGGAGATGGCATTGCTGAATTCTCCTAACATGTGTATCATTCAGATTGGTCAATAAAATTGAGGATTTATGAGATTGTGTTTCTGTCTGGGGTTCAATTTTCAATTTCCTGTCTCAATCTTCTGACGTCAATGTTTTGTAGAATCATAGAATGATACAGCATAGAAGGAGGCCATTCAGCCCATCATGCCTGTAGCTTTGATAGAGCTATCCAATGAATCCCATTCTCCTGCTCTTTTTCCTGAGCCCTGTAATTTTTTTCTTCAAGTACTTATCTCGTTCCTTTTTGAATGTGACTATTGAATCTGCCTCCATCACACTTTCAAACAGCACATTCCAGATCACAACTTGATGTGTGAAAAAATATATCTGCATGGTTCTTTTGCCAATCAGCTTATTTCTGTGCCCTCTAGCTACTGATCCTTCTACCACTGGAAGCAATTGTTCCTTGTTTGCGATCTATCAAAACAATTCATGATTTTGAACACCTCTAGCAAATCTGCTCCTAACCTTCTCTACTCCAAGGAGGACAACTACAGCTTCTCCATATGACTGAATTCCCCCACCCCTGTTACAATGCTAGTAAATCTCCTCTGTACCCTCTCTAAGGCCGGGATTTTCCATACCCGCTGGTGTCAGACGTTTTTGGCAGCGTAAGTGGACAATATGGTATGATCGGTTTCACAATGGCATGAAACCAGTTTGCAATCGTCCGCACAACCACAGATGGCAGACCAGGGTTCCTGACATCAGACGTTGGAAACCTCATTGTAATACACCTGCATAGCATTATAAGGCTAGCCTGCCAGAATCTTCCCCCCACCCCCCGCCCCCCCCCCCCCACTGCCCCCTCCCGGATCATCCGCCCACATTGGCAGGAAAGCACGCCGACGTGTTTCACAACAGCACATAAAAGGTGTGCATTTGGTGGGCTGCACTTTGAGGGTAACCCGGAGGTGAGTGCACAACAACGTAGCACACCAGGGTCGCCTGTTGGACTTTAAACTTGAGGAGTTCGGGGTGGGGGGGGGGGCGGGGGTGGGGGGGCGGCGTCATGGGCAGAGTTGCTGTTGAATATAGCGTACAAGCATTTGGGATGGGGAGTAGGTTGGGCGAGGGAAGCGGCCACACATTAGGGAAACCTTGCATAAAGTGGCCATTCCTCTGCAACTGAGACAGTTCAGGCACAGCCATTGATATGATTGGAGTCGGGCCTCTATCTTATCTGCCCACTCAAGCAACACAGAGACATCAAAGTGCCACCAAGTGCTCTAGAGCTTTTCACAACCCCTGCACAGACTGCAAAGTTATGAGCGTTTTAGTGGACTGCAGAACAGTTAGATGACTGGGCATGTTGTACAATCTCCTTGCTAAAGCTGGCCATGGAGTAGTCACTGCTGGAGGTGCTCACAGCCCCTTGCGATGTTAGCATCCCAATTTGGACCAGTCTCCCCCATGGTTCAAGTTAACACCGCAGCCTTGCAGCGTGGGTTAGGAGAATGCTGCGCCTGAGCTGAGAGCACAGCATGTAGTCCAGTGGGCAAAGCTGCTGCCAATCGGTCGGGTGGAGTGGGCCGGAGCTGGTGGGCTTCTAGGCAGCCATGCAGTGCTTTTATCTCTGGCCATCCAAGTGGTGGCCAGCACTTTCCAGGAAGCATTAAGGGGCCTTCACAGTTAACCAGGACATGTTCTTTGTACACCCATGTTAACTGTGTGTCTCTCTCTTTCATCCTGCAGGAGGAGTACATCAGGATTATGGAGCCTGGTAAGCTAGCTATCCCCCTGATGGCCTACAGAGAGCGAAGATGGTCGAGCAGTGCAACTGAGGCTCCTGGCTGCACAGAGGCAGGAGCAGCAACCACAGGAAGAAGGGGCAGCTAGGGCTCCCGCACACGCCACCGAAGAGCCACAGCGAGTCATCATTGGTCAGCGCCTAGCAACGACCAGGGTCGATAGACGCTGCCTTTCTTTCCTTCAGATGACCGAGAACCAGTGTCGCCAAAGATTGCACATGTCTAGGGAACTGGTCGCTCACATCTGCCACTTACTGCAGGATTTGGCACCACGGGGACATGGAGGGCATCTACTGCCAGTGGTTGTGAAAGTGACTGCGGTGCTCAATTTCTATACCAATGGCTTCTATATGGGCTCCACAGGTGACCTCTGTGGGATCTCACAAGCCTCCACCCACAAATGCATCCAGGAAGTCACGGATGCCATCTTTGCAAGGGCACATAACTGTGCATTTTGCCCGGGACCAGGACAGCCAGGATGCAAGAGCGATTGGATTCGCACTGATCTTGGGATTCCCACAGGTGCCGGGTGGGATTGACTGCACTCACGTGGCGCTCAGATCTCCATCGCAACACACGGTGGGCTACATCAACCACAAGGGCTTCCATTCAGTGAATGTGCAGCTGGTATGCAACCACCAGAAACGCATCCTGCAGGTGTGCGCACGGTTTCCAGGGTGTGTGCACAACTCCTACATCCTCAGCCAGTCACCGATCCCTGGAGTCTTCCAGGGTCCATAGAAGCTGCAGGGTTGGCTCCTCGGGGACAAGGGCTACCCGCAGAGAATGTGGCCAATGACACCTGTGCAGCGGCCTCAGACTGAAGCAGAGCGACGCTATAATGAGGCTCATGCTGTAACGCGCAACTTGGTGGAGCAGATCATCAGGATGCTGAAAATGAGGTCCCGGTGCCTGGACTGGCTTGCGGGAGCTCTGCAATACAGTTTGCAGAGGGTGTCAAGCATCATCATTGTCTGCTGCGCCCTTTACAACCTGGTGCTGCAACAGGGACAGGAGCTGGCTGAGGAGGAGATGGAGGAGCTGGAGGTCGCCGACGGGGCTGAGGATGATGAGATCCTCAGAGGGGACGATGACGGCGGTGAGGCCCTCACACTGGTTAGATGAGGCAGGCACACTGGGGAGGCCCTCACAACTGCTAGATTTGTGGAGGATGATGATGACACGCAGTGAGGTGACACCATAAGATCCTCACATTGCATATGTGAATGTTTGACTCTAGTCTGGCTTATGGCAGCACGCATACCCTCTGTGAGAATGCTCCTGTCATGGAGATGCAATGGAGGCCCTCGCTCGGTTGCAGGATGATGATGATATGATGATATCCTATGTGTCTTCTTTTGATGGGTTTTCTTCTTGGCAGCGCTGACTTTAAGCTCGGCTTCCTCTTCAACTTCCCAATTGGCCTGACTAGGTTCAGGTATGAGCTCAACTTGAGTGAACTCAGTGATTGAGTCTTCCAGCATTTCCTCATCTGTCAGCCCCTTTGAAAACTCAGGGGTCTCTACTTTTAAAGCTCCTTGGCTTCTGTGTAGCTGTTCTTCAGCTCTTCCATTTATCTTTTATATTTGTTAGTTGTTTCCCAGAGAATTAAGCAGTGTTGTGTGTTCTCTGCTAATTTATTCTTCATGTTGGCCAGAGATAGGCTGAATTCTTCCTGTTCTCCCTCATGCCTTTTTAGTGGTATAAGTTGGGATCTGAGGGAATCTTGCAATATGTGAAGGTCCTTCAGCAGGGTTTCTTTTTGGAGGCTACTGACTTCAACTCAGACTCTGCCCTGAAGCATCAGCTCTACGAGTTCCTTTTGTTGAGTCTTTAAATGCTCCTTTTTCCAAACAGCAACATTTCCTGCTTCTAATTGAGATCTCAGTTGTTTCTTTAGATTAATCTCTCTTAACCAAGTTCTTCTGAGGAGACTTGGTCCTCTGCCACCTATGACTAGAAGGGGTAGATTAACAGACTGATTTCCATACTGTGCTGGAACCTTGCTTACTCGTATGGCTTCCCCAGTATACCTTTAATTTAGCATCTGAATTTTCCAGATTTAATGGGTGGTCTCCTCTATTTAGATATTTGAATGTATGTTCCCCTATAACTGTCGTGGATGCCCCTGTATTCACCTCCATTCAGATGGGTTTCTCGTTGACTTTCACTGTCACGTAGATGGGCTCTGTAAATTTTTAATTTGTGGAGTGAGTAAATATCTGACTCTGTTTCTTCTGGATCCTCTATTACGTGGATTTCATGATTTCCAACTTTTTGCTTAAAGGTTTGTCTTAATCTGTCTTTACAATGTCGCATAATGTGTCCAATACAAAGGCAAAAGAAACATTCAATTCTTTTAAATTGTTTTTTGTTTGCAGGCTGTCTGGTTCCGTTTCTGCCGTTATTATTATAGTTTTTCTCTGTTAACCCATTGCTTTTTGCTGGTCTGTTAATGGTGGCTGTTAGCTACCTTTCCACAAAGCCCTGCGCTTTTGTGTCATTTCTAACTGGCTCCTCTCTCCCGACGTGAAGGACAGCGTCATTTTCTGCTCTCTTGATTGCTTCTGAATCCCTGACTGCGCTCTCCATTGCGAGCACCAACTCCAGTACCTTGCTAAAGCCTAATTTTGGTTCTGACAACAAACTATTTTGAACAGCGTCTTAATTAATCCCACACACTAATCAGTCTCTCAACATGTCGTTAATCGAGGTCCTGAACTCTCAGTGCTCTGTCAATTGTTTTAAGGCTGCTACATAGCAAGCGACTGTCTCTTCGGGGACGCGACACCTCGAATTAAATTTAAAATGCTGCGTTATAACCAAGGATTTCAGCTGAAAGTGGCTTTTCACAAGATGTACCAACTCATCCAAGTTCTTGGAATCTGGGACGTTGGGTGCCGTTAGGCTATGAATTAAGACGTATGTTTTACTGCCACACGTCAATAAGAGGATCGCCGCCTCTTCTCCTCCCCGATATGTTGTTGGTCAAAAAGAAGATTGCAAGGCATTCAATGTACTGTGGTCAGTTATCGGTGATCTGATCAAATGGTTCGATACGGCTGAACTGTGACGTACTGGTTGGAGGTGACTCCGACGACTATGTTGTACTTACAAGCACCTGCAAGGTATGGCCAATTTACTTCAGTTTAATTTCTACAGTCTTCCCTGGCATCATCGATTGGTGGTGTTTTGCCTTGTCACTAGTTGTTATATTCCTTCTATCGGGTTGCTTTGCTCAGCGAACACGGTTGCACACCTAATCACTGAAGAGTGAGTCAATAATCTAAATGATGTAGATGAAGAGACCATTGTAAAATGAAGCACATGCTGTTTATTCACATAAGCAATGGACACTAACACGTGTGCTTCTCAAACCCAAAACCCATTCTAAACTACTGATTAACCATGTAGCCTGCACTACACAGTAATTGGATAATACAATCACGTAGCCAATCTGCTCACATTCTCTTTAAGGTTTATTGCACCTCAGATTACCACAGATGTGCTTACCCGGTTGTTATTCTGAGGCTTCTCTAAAGCTAGGTCCCACTGAGGAGTATATTTCTGCGCTGGTGGAGGGTGTGGGTGAGCACTGTGATGGGACGTCAGGGAGGGTGCCTCCAGATTCTTCTTCAGAGGTTTCTTTGGAGCTTGATTGGAGGCCTTGGGTCATGGACTCTGTTGGCTGTTTCCCAGACATGCCTCCGGGAGCAAGGAGAGATAATTAGTGCATGGCCATGGGCTGTGAAAGAGGACACAGTACTCATGGTATGGTTGTCTGATGGATGTTGCACTGCTGGATCCTCACTTGGTAGAGCACCGCCGACCTCATCATTGGCACAAGACCAATCCAGATTGTCGCCGGTCAGCTGGATGGTTCTGTTTTCAAAGTCCGTGAGGGCCTTGATTTCAGGCATTCCTCTACTAGCCTGCGACAATGCTCTGTTGTGTGCCAGCTTGTCCTGTATGAATGGAGATGGAGAAAGTGTAAGCAGGATGCCTGCCAAACCAGATGATAAGTATACCTGGCATATGTGGGTGCTGAGCATTCCCATGCACGGGATGAGGACAATGGCGGTGAGCATGAGAGAGTTGAATGGTGATGTCCCTTGAACTGGCAGTGAGTGAGGGCCCCATTGATGGATTTGTGAGTTTGCGAGTTGAGTGTGATGAGACGAGTGACTTACCCTGGCAGAAGGGAGGAGATCATTCATCCTTTTGTGGCACTTTTTGAAGAACATCGGTGCTGACCACCACCGCTGCCCCCTCCCAACCCTGGTTGGTCATGCTGCTGCCCATCCTGCGGCCAGAGCGGCAGTAGAGGACATTCTGGCGGGCCTCCATGGCATCCAAAAGGCGTTCCAGTGACGAGTCGCTGAACCTGGGGGCTGCAGTCTTTTTGCCTTTCGTGGACATCTTCCCTGTAGCAGTCGTGGTCTGGAAACACTGACATGTGTGCGCGCAGCTGGACTTTAAATAAGACACCTGGTGTGATGAAGCGGCAAGTGTTGGCAGGCGGGTGAATGAGAGCACACCTGCCATAGAAACGGCGGGTTTCCCAGGAATACATGAACAACGTGGCAGGTTTTGGACGATACGGCGTGAAAATCCACCATCACGACCGGCGGGTAAAACGATGCTTTACCTGCCTGCTACTGCACTTGGTGCAAATCTGGGATGATTCCACCCTGAGGCCTTGACACTTTTCCTAAAGTGTGGTGCCCAGAATTGAAGACAATACTCCAGCTGAGGCCTAACCAGTGTTTCATAAAGGTTCAACTCAACTCCCTTTGTCCACAGTTTAGTTCTGTTTCAATCTGTGCAGGCAGAAAATGTAGGAGCTCTGCATCTAGTATATGTCAAAACGAATCTCTGTAAAATCAGAAAATGCATCTCCAATAGAAAAAGCGAAAGGTTACTGGTGTTAAGCTGGCCGCACCAGCCAGATAGAGACAGATAAAATGTCATTTCCATTCCCTGAGATCAAGATAGTTTAAACACACATATCTCAGCTTGATTTTAATTTAGCTTTGCACTCTTTGACATCTGTATTACTGGCCACACCGATGAAAGTAATTAATATTTGAGACCACACTTCAGTATGGACGGAGCTAGTCCTGGCTCGCTCAGAGGTCACTTCAAACCTGGAAGCTAAAAAATTGCTTTTACAAAACCCAGAGGTTTGTAAGTATTTGGATAATGTTACTTGTCAATACTTTAATATCAACAATAAAGGAAGGAAAGAATTTGAGCTGCAGATCAAACCCATCTGGAGGAGGGAGCTAATTGCTTTTGTAACACACAAAGCTAAATCAATAGGAAAAGCAATGTTGAATTTGGAAAGTGACATCAAACATCTGGAGTGACAGCCTAGTTCGAAATTTGACTTCACATTGGTAACAAGTTATAAAAATCTGAGAGTAAATGAAACTTACTGATAGGCAGCACATTAGCCTCTGCAACATGATTCTGAAGAAAGGGTCACTCAGCTGTTAGCACATCCTCTACAAGGTAGAGCAGACAGAAAGATTGATTGGTTACAAATTGAGTTACACTTGGCTGCTGATGTAATTTACTCTATAAACAGACAACCAAGTTAGCAAATGATGACCTGTTTTTTTCAGACTGGTGGGGCAAGTATTTAAGGCACTGTGTGATACCTGTCCTCCCCCTGACCGAGTAGGAATATGGCAATCTGCCTTTTACTAAACGAAAGGAAAAGCTGTGAGGTGTGATGTGATGGTTCAAGAATTGAGCTTCTGGCCTGGATCCCTGCTCTGCTGATGTAAGTACATGGGGTAGAATCTGCACTTCACCTCACCCTATCACCTGGTCCCTCCCCACACCCCCACCCAACCACCACCCCCCACCCCCTCCACCGCCAACTGTGCTCCATATTGAAGACCGTGTCCCAGTTTGGTAGAGATGTATGTTCTTGTTGTTCTTGCATTATGAATGCATCGGACGCAGCAGATAGAAACTGTACTGGCAGAAGGACGATGGGTCAAATGGCCTCCTGTTTATGTGATTCATTGATGCAGCCTATTTGCAGTGGTTGAGAAGTCCATGCTAAGGGAGCAAAGACGTATGGCCAAACGCAAGAAATTTTAGGCAAACGAGAAGAAATCTTGCTCACGCAGAGCATTGTGCAGCTATGGAGTTACTGGTTAAAGCAGAGAATATTCTGTTTAGCTGTGTCTTTCTGAAGTCTCTTACAGCCCTTTTGGCTTTCGCCAAGCCTCCTTTATTTGTGTCGTCTGCAAGTTTAGAGATTTGGGGGCTAATATTATTATGGCATATTTTGGGTGATCAGCAGGCATTTGAAACAGGAAGCCCAAGAACCATCCTAAATTGGTCTTCGGGCTTCATTACATAGTATCTTAGAGAACTGCCTGTGCCAGTTGCACCTTTTGTGTGGCCCAGTCCAATTTGTGGTCCCAGCCTCAAGGAAATGCGGGAGGTGGGAAGGAGATTAGGAGGGTAATTGAAGATGATAGTGGTCCCCACTGGTGCTGTACGTCTGGGAAGAACATTCCTGACCCAACCAGCTCCATACCTTGGTAAAGATGGGAAAAATACATTTTTGCAAACGGCTTCCAGCAGTCCCTTTAAAGGTCATTGATGAGGCCATTTGTAGACCAGAAAATGGTGAATGGAGTGGGCTTAGTGTTCAAGTCCAAGCATGCATTATGATATTTTTGCTAAAATATGGGGTCCACCAAGCTCTGGTGTTTTCATTGTTAAACTGAGATACACTTACGTATCCTATTAGATGATAGTCAGTAGTGCATGTGTCCTCCAGCAGACTCCAGTGAGTAAGGGCGCTCCCCTCACTGAACTGTTGGTGATGTAACAAAGATGAAATGCCCCCTTTAAATTGCAATTATAAGAGCATGCTGTACTCACATTAATAATTAATAGCTCATAGAATTTGTGCATTTTAACAACTCTTCTCTAAATATAAGACTGGTTGCCATGAGAACATTTTATCCTGAATTTTCTTTGAGGGCTAAAGTGGAAAGCTCCTAACAACAGGCATGGGATTCACAATGCAAGATTACCCCATGCCCGTTCAATGTAATGCAGGCAATGCAGCAACTTCATGCTGCCAGCTTATTATTATTATTTCTGTTGTGCAGCCAGTACTAACGATATTGTCAATTGGCTGTCTCTAAATAGCACATCTGAAAGGAACGGTGCATTGTGGCTGGAACAGGTGCTGGGAACCCCTTGTGAACCGAATCTGATCCGGCAAAGAAAAGAGAGTGGCTGAAGGTAAGAGAGCTTGGGCAGCAAGACTTTCTATTAGTGGACAAGGAGGTCTTGGTGGTGGAACAATACATGAGGAGTGATGTCCTGTAATCTTCAGGGGGCCAGGATGCCCTCCAGACACACCATGGGAAGGCAGTGGGACACAGGTGGCTGCAAAGGTTAATGACAGGAATGTAGCCCAAGGACCTGGATGCAGTGTTGCACAAAATTTAATGTCTTTGCATGAATGGTCAAGATCAGTGAATGTATCTTCAAGTACCACATCCTTTCAAATGAACCACCTGCCTCACACACTGTCTCAATTCACTCCCCCTTTCACTCACCTACCAACAATTTTTTTTAATTCATTCACGAGATGTGGGCTTTGCTGGCTGAGCCAGCATTTATTGCCCATCCCTAGTTGCCCTTGAGAAGGTGGTGGTGAGCTGCCTTCTTGAACCGCTGCAGCCCAAGTAGTGTAGTTACACCACAGTGCTGTTAGGAAGGGAGTTCCAGGATTTTGACCCAGCAACAGTGAAGGAACAGCGATATATTTCCAAGTCAGGGTAGTGTGCGACTTGGAGGGGAACTTCCAGGTGGTGGTAGTCCCATCTATCTGCTGCCCTTGTCCTTCTAGATGGTAGCAGTCGTGTGTTTGGAAGGTGCTGCCTAAGGAGCCTTGGTGAATTCCTGCAGTGCATCTTGTAGATGGTACACACTGCTGCTACTGTGCGTCGGTGGTGGAGGGAGCGAATGTTTGTGGATGTGGTGCCAATCAAGCCGACTGCTTTGTCCTGGATGGTGTCCAGCTTCTTCAGTGTTGTAGGAGCTGCACTCATCCAGACAAGTGGGGAGTATTCCATCACACTCTTGACTTGTGCCTTGTAGATGGTGGACAGGCTTTGGGGAGTCAGGAGGTGAGTTACTTGTGACAGGATTCCTAGTCTCTGACCTGCTGTTGTAGCCACTGTATTTATATGGCTAGTCCAGTTCAGTTTCTGGTCAATGGTAATTTCCATCAACCAAGATTGTACCTGACATTCATATGCTCCCCTGCACTCTCACACACTTAGCATTACTACAAGCCCGACTCGTACAACTCACTTTCACACAATGACAATCATTCAACCATGACAACCACATTAATCAAACATTGCACACCACTCACTGACGCACTTCCCTCTCTCTAGAGAACACAAAAAAGTTACCAGACCAGACCAGTCATAACTGTGCATTGGGACTGTTGAATCCCAGCTGATCCATGGTTAGCACAAGTGGCTGCCCTGCAGATTGAAGGCCTGTTGATACCCAGTTAGCGAGCAGTTGACCTCAGCTCGTTGAAAACCAGTTGATCCATCTAGCGGGTGCTCGTCCTCCATCAAGTTGAAAGGCTATTGGCACTGGTTGTCAGTTCATTGGCTGCTAACAGTTGGAGGCAGCAATCCCGGTTTGACCCACGAATGAGCTTTATGAGCTGTAACATTACTGTTAGTGACCCTGCTCCATGGTGAAATTTTGTGCTTCGCCACATCATTGCTGGGTGTGATTGTGAAAATCCAGTGAAAGCACTGGCTGAGCGAGGTTTAATCATTATTGGGGAAAATTTGAATTAAGTCAACATAACCACTGTATGAATCCCTCACCTCCCAGAAGACCCAGCCCAAATGGAGTAGGCCTTAAGTGCGCAGGAATGATGTGCAGAATTGTAGCGAAACTGTTGATCAAAAAACCAAAAGAGACAGTAACTGACTTCAAACTTTTATTGTAAAAAGAGAAATTAAACAATGCAAGACTCAGCTGGGAGAAACATGTTTTTACAAAATCAGCCACAATTAAAATAAACACTTTATCTATAAAATGAAAATGTATTAAATGCCCATGGAATATGTCCACTTGTTCAAATTCTGATTTCATTCTCTCCCGGAGCATCTCAGTGCCCCAGGTGCTAACAGCAGGGGCTTTACAATTTTGTCCGCTGGCCATGGACTGAGTCCCACAGCTGCTCCAAGATCTCAACCCCACCCAGCAATTAAACCTATAAGTGAAATAAGGGCAAAGAGTTACTGCACATCTTGAAAAAACTAGGTAAAAGTCACATATCCCATTAAGGTTCAGATTGCAGTCAGTGCTGTTGTATTATACATGCAATTAAGCCCCAGATGGTAGGAATCATTTAAGATTGATTACCTTGCCATCACTTGGGTAGAGGTCCATGGCTGTGTCTCCACCTTTCTTCCATCATAAGGTCAGAAGTGGGAATGTTCACTGATCATTGTACAATGTTCAGCACCATTTGCAACTCCTCAGATACTGAAGCAGTCCATGTCCAAATGCAGCAAGATCTGGACAATATCCAAGCTTGGGCTGACAAATTGCAAGTAACATTTGTGCCAGACAAGTGCCAGGCACTGACTATCTCCAAAAAGAGAGAATCTCACCATCGCTCCTTGACATTCAATAGCATTACCATCACTGAATCCCCCACTATCAACATCCTGGGGGGTTACCATTGACCAGAAACTGAACTAACCATGTAAATACTGCTGCTGCAAGAGCAGGGCAGAGGCTAGGAACCTTGCTGTGAGTAATTCACATCCTGACTCCCTAAAGCCTGTCCACCATCTACAAGGCACAAATCAGGGATGTGATGGAATACTCTCCACTTGCTTGGATGAGTGCAGCTCTGAAAACTCTCAAGAAGCTTGACATCATCCAGCACAAAACAGCCCAGTTGATTGGCACCACATCCACAAACATTCAGTCCCTCCATCACTGACAAACAGTGGCAGCAGTGTGTACCATCTACAAGATGCACTGCGGGATCTCACCAAGGCTCCTTTGATAGCATCTTCCAAACCCACGACCACTACCACCTAGAAGGACAATGGCAGCTGATAGATGGGAACACCACCACCTGAAAGTTCCCCTCCAAGTTGCTCACCATCCTGACTTGTAAATATATCGCCGTTCCTTCACTGTCGCTGGGTCAAAATCTGGGCCTGGGGCAGGGCTCAGAGGTCCAGGGGAGTGAGGGGTGGATGTCCGGGGGATGGTGAGGGGTCCAAGACCTCGGTTGGGGGGGTGGGTGGGTGGGGGGGGTGGGGGCGGGGGGTAGGTGGGGTCAGCTGTCTCGGTGTGGTCAGAAGTCCGAGGTAGGTGGGGGGGGAATCTGTGGTCCTGGAGGGTTGGGAAGTGTTAGAGGTTGGTCCAAGGTCCAGGGTGAGGAGTCAGAGGCCCAGGTTAGCAGGCGGAATCCGAGACCCAAGGTGGGGTCAGAGATCTGGGAGGTGGGGGGAATCCAAGGTCCAGGCGTGTCGTGGGTGGGTGAGGGGTTGAAGGATCGGTGGGGTTGGGGCATAGTCCAAGGTCTAGGTCGGACGTGAGTGTGATTGGATGTCCGGAGGGGGTCCAAGGTCTGGGAGAGTGGGGGGGCTGTTAGAATTCTGGGGGTGGTTGGAGGTCTGGGATATGTGGGGGTGGGTCTGAGGTCCAGGAGGCCTGGGGAGTGTTGGAGGTCCAGTTGGGAGGAGGATTAGAGGCCCTGGAGGGTTGGGTAGAGTCCAAGGTCCAAGGTGGGGGGTCGGAGGCCAGTCGGAAGTCCAGATGTGGATGGGGCCGGAGCGCTGGAGGGGTGTCAGAGGCCCGGGAGGGTTTTGGGGGCCTGAGGTCTGTAGGGTGCGGGTGTTGGGGGGGTCCAGGGAATGGGAGGGATTGGGCGTCCAAGGAGTGGGACATGGTCCAAGGATGTGGGGATGGGGTTGTTGGAAGTTGGGGTTGGGGTGGTGGGGGTTGGGCAGATCAGGGAGGGGGTGGTGTGTGTGGGGGGATGTCCTGTAGGGAGGGAGTTCGGGGGTGTGTGGGGAGTCCCGTGAGGGTGGTCTGGGTCTTAACAATAATTACCCAGAAGTTAGAAGAGGTTAGAATTCTTCTAGCTTTTTCTGAACAACTATTGGTGTAACCCCGGCAGAACCATTGAAGTTTGCAATTTAAACCACATTCTCAGATGGTTCCCAGTGCAAGGCATTTGCCCAGAGGAAGTGCGCAATTCCGGACAATTGCTGTGCAAACCCTTTCCTGGGAACTTCCGAAAGGGATTCCCCTGTGCAGCTTTGGGCTTCCCCCACAAATCCAGCACTGGGGAGCTCAGAAGTTACTGCCCCCATGTGAATGGTTCCTTACAGGCTGTGGATTTGAAGTGACCGTCCCTGCAGAGAGCCATTCGCAATGGCCAATCAGATTTCAGCTTTTCTGAGGTCTGGCCAATTAGCATAAAGCAGGGGCGGGGCCCCCAATTTCGATATTTCAGGGTGAGGTTGCGATCGGTCTCCAAAATCTCCGTGAGCCAATGAGCTTCCTCCGATTGGAAGCCATTTCCTGTATGGTTCCAGTACGCAAGGAGGTCTCTGTGCTCAGCACCACATTGCTTCAGGGACCATAATTATTAAATTGAATAAAATCAAATGCTGAATGCCTTGTTGGGCCCCATCTTCCTTCTGCGTCACCCCCATTGCCAGCTCTCCCCCGCTTCTCCCTGTTCTCACCCCCTTCTACTCATAAACCCCACCTCTCCCCGTGACTCTCGCTGCTCATGCCAGCACGTGCCTACATTCAAGCACCGCAAGGCCTCAGGCCTCCAATCGTCCACACCCCCGAGTGAGTGAGGATGAGTGAGTGAGTGTAAGTGAGGCTGAGTGGGCGAGTGAGTGTGTGAGTGTGAGTGAGTGATTGAATGTGAGTGAAGCTGTGTGAGTAAGTGAGGATGAGTGCGTGTATGTTAGTGAGGCTGAGTGGGTGAGTGAGTGAATGTGAGTGAGGATGAGTGGGCGAGTGAATGTGAGTGAGAGTGTGAGGATAAGTGAGCGTGTGAGGACGATTGGTTGTGTGAGGC
Organism: Carcharodon carcharias; assembly: GCF_017639515.1. Taxonomy (NCBI): domain Eukaryota; kingdom Metazoa; phylum Chordata; class Chondrichthyes; order Lamniformes; family Lamnidae; genus Carcharodon; species Carcharodon carcharias. The sequence continues at coordinate 93,231,137 of NC_054483.1, forward strand.
TGAGTGGGTGATTGTAAGTGAGGCTGAGTGTGTGAGTGAGGCTGAGAGAGTGAGGATGAGTGACTGAGGCTCAGTGGGCGAGTGAAGCTGAGACGGTGAGGAAGTGGAAGTGAGTGTTGAGTGTAAGTGTTGAACGTGAGTGGGGTGAGAGGGTGTGAGTGATGGGCATATGCCATAAGGGGTGAGTGCAGATTGGGTGAGTGAGGGTTGAATGAGTGACTGTGGGTGAGTGAGTGAGTGAAAGTGAGTGTAAGAGTGAGGGTAAGTGCAGGTAGAGGGTGAGGGTGAGTGTGATTGAGTGGGTGAGGGAGAGTGAGTGTGTGAGAGATAGTGAGTGGGTGAGGGAGAGTGAGTGTGCGAGGGAGAGTGTGAGTGGGTGAGTGTGTGAGTGGGTGAGTGTGTGAGTGGGTGAGTGTGTGAGTGGGTGAGGGGAGTGAGTGGGTGAGGGAGAGTGAGTGGGTGAGTGTGTGAATGGGTGAGGGAGAGTGAGTGGGTGAGTAGGTGAGTGTGTGAGTGGGTGAGGGAGAGTGAGTGGGTGAGGGAGAGTGAGTGAGGGAGATTAAGTGGGTGAGTGCTTGAGTGAGTGAGGGAGAGTGAGTGGGTGAGGGAGAGTGAGTGGGTGAGGGAGAGTGAGTGGGTGAATATGTGAGAGGGTGATGGAGAGTGAGTGGGTGAGTGTGTGTGTGAGGGAGATTGAGTGGGTGAGTGAGAGTGAGTGAGGGAGAGTGAGTGAGGGAGAGTGAGTGAGTGAGGGAGAGTGGGTGGTAGAGTCTGTGAGTGGGTGAGTGAGAGTGAGTGGGTGAGGGAGAGTGAGTAGGTGAGGGAGAGTGAGTGGGTGAGTGTGTGAGTGGGTGAGTGTGTGAGTGAGTGAGGGAGAGTGAGTGGGTGAGGGAAAGTGAGTGGGTGAGTGTGTGTGTGAGGGAGATTGAGTGGGTGAGTGAGAGTGAGTGAGGGAGAGTGAGTGAGGGAGAGTGAGTGAGTGAGGGAGAGTGGGTGGTAGAGTGTGTGAGTGGGTGAGTGAGAGTGAGTGGGTGAGTGTGTGAGTGGGTGAGTGTGTGAGTGAGTGAGGGAGAGTGAGTGGGTGAGGGAGAGTGAGTGAGTGAGGGAGAGTGAGTGGGTACGTGAGAGTGAGTGGGTGAGGGAGAGTGAGTGAGTGAGGGAGATTGAGTGGGTGAGTGTGAGTGGGTGAGTGAGAGTGAGTGGGTGAGGGAGAGTGAGTGGGTGAGGGAGAGTGAGTGAGGGAGCGTGAGTGGTTGAATGTGTGAGTGAGGGAGAGTGAGTGAGTGAGGGAGAGTGAGTGGGTGAGTGTGTGAGTGGGTGAGGGAGAGTGAGTGGGTGAGTGTGTGAGTGTGTGAGGGAGATTGAGTGGCTGAGGGAGAGTGAGTGAGGGAGAGTGAGTGAGGGAGAGTGAGTGAGTGAGTGGGTGAGGGAGAGTGAGTGGGTGAGGGAGAGTGAGTGAGTGAGGGAGAGTGAGTGAGGGAGGGAGAGTGAGTGGGTGAGTGTGTGAGTGGGTGAGTGTGTGAGTGGGTGAGTGAGAGTGAGTGGGTGAGTGAGAGTGAGTGGGTGAGGGAGAGTGAGTGGGAGAGGAAGAGTGAGTGAGTAAGGGAGAGTGAGTGGGTGAGTGTGTGAGTTGGTGAGGGAGAGTGAGTGAGTGAGGGAGAGTGAGTGGTTGAGTGTGTGTGGGTGAGGGAGAGTGAGTGGGTGAGGGAGAGTGAGTGGGTGAGGGAGAGTGAGTGAGTGAGGGTGAGTGAGTGGGTGAGTGTGTGAGTGAGGGAGAGTGAGTGGGTGACTGTGTGAGTGTGTGAGGGAGATTGAGTGGGTGAGGGAGAGTGAGTGAGGGAGAGTGAGTGAGAGAGGGAGAGTGAGTGGGTGAGTGAGAGTGAGTGTGTGAGGGAGAGTGAGTGGGTGAGGGAGAGTGAGTGAGTGAGGGAGAGTGAGTGGGTGAGTGTGTGAGTGGGTGAGTTTGTGAGTGGGTGAGTGAGAGTGAGTTGGTGAGGGAGAGTGAGTGGGTGAGGGAGAGTGAGTGAGTAAGGGAGAGTGAGTGGGTGAGTGTGTGAGTGGGTGAGGGAGAGTGAGTGGGTGAGTGTGTGAGTGTGTGAGGGAGATTGAGTGGGTGAGGGAGAGTGAGTGAGGGAGAGTGAGTGAGTGAGGGTGAGTGGGTGAGTGAGTGAGGGAGAGTGTGAGTGAGGGAGAGTGAGTGGGTGAGGGAGAGTGAGTGAGTGAGGGAGATTGAGTGGGTGAGTGAGAGTGAGTTGGTGAGTGAGAGTGAGTGGGTGAGGGAGAGTGAGTGAGTAAGGGAGAGTGAGTGGGTGAGTGTGTGAGTGAGGGAGAGTGAGTGAGTGAGGGAGAGTGAGTGGGTGAGTGTGTGTGTGAGGGAGAGTGAGTGGATGAGTGTGTGTGTGTGTGTGAGGGAGATTGAGTGGGTGAGTGAAAGTGAGTGAGTGAGGGAGCGTGAGTGAGTGAGGGAGAGTGAGTGGGTGAGTGAGAGTGAGTGAATGAGGGAGAGTGAGTGAGGGAGAGTGAGTGGGTGAGGGTGAGTGTGTGAGTGAGGGAGAGTGAGTGGGTGAGTGTGAGTGGGTGAGTGTGTGAGTGAGGGAGAGTGAGTGGGTGAGGGAGAGTGAGTGAGTCAGGGAGAGTGAGTGAGTGAGGGAGAGTGAGTGGGTGAGTGAGAGTGAGTGGGTGAGGGAGAGTGAGTGAGGGAGAGTGAGTGGGTGAGTGTGTGAGTGTGTGAGTGAGTGAGGGAGAGTGAGTGGGTGAGTGTGTGAGTGTGTGAGGAAGAGTGAGTGGGTGAGTGAGAGTGAGTGGGTGAGTGAGAGTGAGTGGGTGAGTGAGAATGGGTGAGTGTGAGTGTGTGAGTGGGTGAGGGAGAGTGAGTGGGTGAGGGAGAGTGAGTGGGTGAGTGTGTGTGGGTGAGTGTGTGAGTAAGTGAGGGAGAGTGAGTGATTGAGGGAGAGTGAGTGGGTGAGGGAGAGTGGGTGAGGGAGAGTGAGTGAGGGAGAGTGAGTGGGTGAGTGTGTGAGTGGGTGAGTGTGTGAGTAGGTGAGTGAGAGTGAGTGGGTGAGGGAGAGTGAGTGGGTGAGTGAGAGTGAGTGAGGGAGAGTGAGTGGGTGAGTGAGAGTGAGTGAGTGAGGGAGAGTGAGTGAGTGAGGGAGAGTGAGTGAGTGGGTGAGGGAGAGTGAGTGGGTGAGGGAGAGTGAGTGGGTGAGTGTGTGAGTGGGTGAGGGAGAGTGAGTGAGGGAGAGTGAGTGGGTGAGGGAGAGTGAGTGAGTGAGGGAGAGTGGGTGAGGGAGTGAGTGGGTGAGGGAGAGTGAGTGGGTGAGGGAGAGTGAGTGGGTGAGGGACAGTGAGTGGGTGAGGGTGCCCACGTGCACCAGGTTCATCGAGGTGACATTTCTCCGAGTGTTGGGATCTCCACCTCCTCTCCCTCTCCACCACCTCCATCTCCTCTTCTTTCTCTTCGCCGCCACCTCCTCCTCCTCTTCCACCTTCCCCCTTCCCCTGTCCGCCACCTCTACCTCTTCCTCTTTCTCTCTGTCGCCTCCACCTCCTCCTCTCCATCATTCTAGTTCCAACTCTCCGTATTGACCAGCTTTCAGTGACATCAGGCAGCAGTGCTGCTCACTGGCTGACCGCTTTCCCAGTGCCGCCAGCCCCATCCCCATAGACGCGAGGCTAATAATTGTTCAGCTGCCAAAGCTCACATCTAAATCAGAGGTACAGGGACACATCGGAGCCCAAGCGTAGCCCTAATGGAGCATGGGTCATGTTCCACTTCAGCCAGTCCTCATTCAAGCTCCCTGTAAATCACAACCGGGTGTAGCTTAAAGTCAGCTGACAAAATCGGGGGCGAAATGCTTTCTGGTTGCTCTGGTTGACCCCAGGTACATACAAGTTATTCTGTTTAGGATGTGACCTGGTTAAAGCTGTTTTTTCCTGCTGGTAAACAACCAGAGTACTAGCACCTAACTAGGGGAGCAGTGTGCCTGAATGCTATAAACCACGAGAAAACAGTGCTGGTGTTTACTCAAAGGCCCATTGCTGAGGCGATGGTCAGCGGCAGAGTTGAATCCATTGAAGATGACTGTACCCTTGTATTTAATCCTCCTTCTCACATCGAACATCCCACAAACTCTTCCGACTTGGAGACCAGGTATAAAGAGCTACTGAATCCAATTCCTTGCCCAAAATACCTATGGAAAGGTGAAAACAAAGTAATGAAAAATGCCGTTGAAACAGATGATGGCTGTTTCTCTGGGGGCATTTGCATGCAGATGGTTCTGATGGGGGTGCGTTATGATTCCACATTCCTGTGGGCTCATTTGAAGTGTTCTATGGTACTATGAAATGATTCATAAAATCGTAAGCACGTCTGCATATTTTTGCTGGCTTGCTTGCTTTTGTGTTAATAAAACACATTTTGGAATCTCTGAATACCTTGGGAATTGAAACAACTTGTGTTAATGCATAAAATGAGATTATAATTGTGTCATCCTATGTGCTTCTAAATGGAGTCTGGAACATGGAATGAGATCAGCAGAGAAAAACCTTTTGTATTTGAAATTGGACTGAATGCACATGAAGTGGGATGAGTTGCATCGTGGACACAGCAGGTGCAGAATTTTGCCTGCTGGGAACCTGTGGGGAACTGAGGCACCTCCCAATTTTTAACCCCATACTGGTAGAGAAAATCTAAACCAGGATTGTTAGAAAGAAAAATGTAATTTGTCAGTGAATGTCCTTTCCATGGCTAACGGAATCAAAGGATATGGGCAAGAAAGTGAAGTTGATGGAGAAATATCTCCCTGAATGGTGGAGCAGGCTGATGGGCCACATGGCGCTGCTCCTCTCATTTTTTTTATGGCCCACATTCTTGTAACCACATTGCACATTAGGTTGTGTCCACTTTTTATATTGATCTCAATCACCTTTGTATGAGTAGAGATAATTCACAGCATATCTTACCATCTTGCTAATAATTGTCAAAGTAGCATAAAACTGATCCAAGACTTCCATTCATTCCATAGACATCGCAATTCAGAAATAGGGTTCCACATAGATTCTCATTTTGAAGAAAAGTCCTGGTAGAGCACTGTATGGGCAATGAACATTGAAATTAGTGGCGATGTAATTATGTTTTGTTTCTTCTATTTTCATTCATTCCTTTTCATTTATTTAAAATCGTAACACTATGTTCCTTGCAACAAATAATTTAAAATATTCCTATTAGCTCCCCCTTAACTTCCTCTGCTGCAGTAAATACAGCCATTATGTTGAAAACCACTTACCATAGTAAGTGATTGGGTAGTGCTTCCACAATGTGCATGGATGTGACTGGGCACATGACAGTTTGAGCTTGGTACCTAGGAGTACCAGAAAAGAGCCAGAGCCTCATGAGTTCAAAGTGGTGGTGAATTTGACCATCATGGGCAGTGCTGTCCCTGTGGTGGAGGTGGGCAGGTCAGTGCACAGCAGTGCTGTGAACCACAGCCTGCGATGCCCGTTTATTTTTAAGACATTCCCAGGCATATCTAAATCTGTACACATGGCTGGATGAGTAATGGTGGCTGCTGACAATCCATCTTTCCTAGCATCCATACCTTCATTTTTCCTCTCATTCCAACTCTGAAAAAATAAACCTCAGGAGTACAGAGCACTCAATTCTATTCCCATTTTCACAATTTTGATTCAAGCAGTATTTCAATGGTTCAATTTTAGAAGTGACTCCCTGAAAGACCAGCAAACGACTCTTCTTTATTGCCCAATTTAAATGAGCAGTGAAGGACACAGCATGATCCATGCATAAAACCTGGAAAGTTGAACAACTCATTACCATTAAATTGTTTATGGAAATGAAGCATTCAGCATGAGAACACCTTACATTGGTCTAAAAGTTTGCTGTAAAATAATGCACTCTACAAGTCAACTGAGGGACCAGCAATATTGAAATTCACATCATTCCCCTTCACCAGCATACTCAAATTATGCCACAGCAATTATGCTGGCTGGAAAATTGGCCTTTATATTCTTTCATCCCAGATATAGAGTGAAAATATTTTGCAATTTTCCATGTTTCTGATATCCTATCTATAATGATGTGCCCACAGCTGCAATCAGTCCTTGAACTGTGGCCCAACTCATATTTTGTATAGATTCATCACCACTGTCTTGCTTTTTTTGAAAGGCCAATTACGATCAAGGTGTCCTGGGGTCATGTGATCCGTAGCGACAGCAGTTTTCTAACTCTAGGTAAAAATCATATATACGTAATATAAATGCATACTTCAGCATCTCTCCAAAACAAAACCGTTGATTTCAGAAAAAAAATGCAAGGAATTTTATATTACAGTGGAACCTGCTGTACTGTTGAGAACTGGATTCTAATTAAATGTCTAAGCCTAGAAGTGCTGTGTTCAGACTAAAATTCCCAGCATGCACAGCAAAGTCACTAAGCAATTAGTGGAGCACAGGGGCACATCAGTGCAATAACCCTGCAGTCAACTGCTGTTCATTCATAGTCACCAAAAACACAGTATCTTATTAACGGGTAATGAAACTAAACTGCTGTAATATGAATGTCACACAATGAAACAGCTGTACCGTAGGAGGTTTTAAAACCTTGTGATTTCTAAGCATGAGATGCTCCAATGTAAAAGTAACACACTATTTTTGAGCCTCCCAACAGATGCACACAGCTGATGCAATTGTCTTAAACCTCTTCAGATGTGTCACTCAAAAAAAGAGTTTGATGAAAATATTGTTGAGACAACAAAAGACTTCTATCCACTGGATGAAAACAAAAATCTAATTAAAATGGATAATCAAATCTACATGGCTTTTGTTGTTCTATCCCAATCACTTCTTGAGTTCAAGATTGGTCAGGTAGAAGCCCATTGAAAGAAATGGTTTTATGTTATCATCAGTACAGTAATGTTCAAATCAAAATGACTTCTCTTTAAATTGACTTTATTCTCTTTTTAATTGCCTTTCAAATAGTTACTCTGTGTAGGAACTGTGAATGGTGTGTGTGATAGCAATAAGAAATTAATCACTACCAAAGAGTTGATATCCTCATGCTCAAAGCCAATTTTAGTAGCATGTAGTTAAATACTTAAAGCTTTGGCTCTGGCTGTGAGAGGCCCTATTAACAATATCACAAGAACACAAATCAAATGAAACTGAAAAATAATTTTTGTGGAAAAGGAAACCTAGAATCTAGCAATTAAAGGGGTAAGGTAATTTCAATGTTTAATTACTCATGTGATTACATGACAATAATCTTTTTAAAGTAATTATATAAAATATTATAAAATATTGTAAAAGTGAAGTTTGGATGGTTTCTTTTATTTGAAAATTGGATAACTATTTGAAACAGAGGATCATCCAGGAACTGGAGGAGGCAGCAAAAGCAGACCAAGGATTAGCATTGGATTGTTCTGACAATCTGAATGGCCCTCCTTCTGTGCTGTAAACATCTCAGGTTTTTTGAAGCCAAAGTCAAGACTGAAATTCCAGAGAGAGGGCCAGAGGTCTGGGGGAATATTTCTGGAGGAATTTCTAATATATAATGGACATATTTATGGGTGAATTTAATGATTTTTTCTTGCAGGTTTTTTTTAATGCATTTATGTTATATAAAAATTATATTTTATATATTTGCATGGCAATAAACCTCCATAATCACTTAAAGGTATTGAAAGCAATTGTCCTACCAAACACCTAAACAAAACTCTCTAGGCACAAAGGCTGTTTTCCTGACCTGAACTCCATTGGAGAAGCCCACTTATGCCTTTATGAAAACTTTCCTCATTATGCCAGACTCTAATGAGTGACAGTTCCTAGCATAGTGTTAATTGTCTACTAATTGTGGTTAATTGTATGTAGGTGGTGGACATTAACCAGGGATTCAGTTGTGCTTCCATAAATGCGAACAGACTGAAACTATGGTGATAAAAACGAAAAACTGTGGATGCTGGAAATCCAAAACAAAAACAGAATTACCTGGAAAAACAGTCTGTTGAAGGGTATGAGGACTTGAAATGTCAACTCTTTTCTTCTCCGCTGATGCTGCCAGACCTGCTGAGTTTTTCCAGGTAATTCTGTTTTTGATTTGAAACTATGGTGGTTGAGTTAGGAGGTGCATGTTTGCAATGTGTATCTCTGTAAATAAAAGCATATAAAGTGTGTAAAGATTGGCTCCAGTTTATTCTTTATCACCTGATTTACTGGAATATATAGTGTATCAGAGAATGGTTGCTTAAATGTGAAGGTTGGAAGCCAAGAAAATTAAGATGCAGATAGAAAGCTAAAATCTTTGTGATCATTGTGGAAAATGACAAAAAGCTCGTGTAAAGTTTCAGGGAATGACTACTCTCTGATATTCTCAGTTTGAATCAAATGACCAGTGGAAGAATGATCTGGATATGTGGACACAGGTTATGTCCCTATGGAACAGAAAACAAGGCATGGCCTTGGCATAGTTGCTTCATACAAAAAGCAAAATCATAATTAAAGTATTTTGTGAGTTGGATGCCTGTCAGTTGGATAGTGGTAAAGGTTTAAACCTTCTATTAGTGTTCTTGGATGAAATTTATAAGAAAGATGATCTCTTAGATGTTTATAAGGCATGATCAGAATTTGATAGATTTCAGAAAATGTTTGGCCATTTCATGGAAGAATATATCATGGATTTAACAGATTGTATAAAATATTTCCAAAAATCAATTTGGGGGATTACTGTATCGGTACTAATGTTCAAATTACTGGATTATGTTAATGTGTCTCATATGAATAGGCTCCTGGTTCTAACTGGTGTTCGGTTCTCTAAGATGAGATCCTATTGCATCAGGTGCCTGTTTACCACAGGAACTTTTAAGGCAACAGTCACTTAATTCAGCCTTCATGGAGCAAATGAAACATTTAATAGTGTGTGAGAATTTGATTTTTAAAAAATATTTTTGGAGAATATTATGTTATTCTGTTAACAGGCTGTGTGTGTGTGTGTGTATGTATGATGTGATTAAGCTGGGTAGAGAATAATAGGAGACAAGTTGTCTGGGGAGTGTAAAACATGAAAAGGAAAGAAGTGTTAGGTTTGAGTGAAATGAAACATCAGTGAATAGGTTAGATCTAACTTTTAAATTTTTAGATAAATGGAGAGTTTGTTTGAATATCAAAGAGGAGGGAGTCAGAGGTACTAAGAGACATGTTTACATCTTGCAGGAGTTCCAAAATTAAATAGAAGGAGAGATATTATATCTTATTGTCCCGAAAGAAAATACAAGTTGGAAACATGAAAGATCTCATATTTGGAAGGTTTCGAGTTTCAAGGAGGTGTGAAAGCAATGGAACCTGAGATGAAAGGGAAAAAAAAAACAGTAATTTAGTGTTGAGCTGTTTTGAGCTATAGCTGTTGAGCTTGAGCTGTGAGATGTAGCAGTTGGAACTATAGCTGGAGCTGTGGCTAATAGAGGATGCAGTTTGAATCAACCATCTAGTCAAGCCAGAAAAGTCTTTGGCTGCAATCGATTTTATTCTTAAGTTTGGATTTTCACAGCAGAGTGGAAGAGAATTACAGGTCATGTGGTATGCCTTTATTGAAGCTACAGCAGTTTGCCTTGGGTAATATTACTGGATTTTTTAAAATTGTTAAACATCTATAAGGGAGTGTTGCCTGGAAGGTGTTTACTTGTGGGTCTGAATAAGTAGAAAGTCTTCCTGGGGGATGTTTTATAAGAATAGGTTTAACTGTGTATCTGTAATCCTGTGCGCTTAAGATTTCTTTTATCCTTGTTAATAAAACATTTATTTTAAGTTTTAAAATCCCAAACGTGTTATTGGACTCCTTACTGCTGAAATCAGTACGTTCCCTTCTCATTTTCAGAATACAGAAAAAAAGGTAGTAATGTTTAATGTAGAAATAATCAGACATGTTTCCCTTTGGGATTTAGTTTGTGCAGCGGTTGACATCGACTGTGATCATAGCAGGTCATACAAAGAATCAAGAACTCAATGATTGCCAGATTTTGAAATAGTCTGGATACTAGACACAGGTGCCAATGTAGCAAAAGGATTAAAGATCAGCAGAATGAGGAAGAAGGCACCTTTTTCAGATCTGGCTATCACAGCAGAAGACAAACTGGAACAAAAGAAATGGGCAAATGAAACCCAGAAATGCTCCAGGAACAGTTAATAGGTGCTTCAGGCATGATTCAAAATATCATCGTACAGTAAATTTCCCAAAGCCAAGAGGCAGGGTCCTCAAAATGACAGATAAACAGAATTATGAGGAAGGAGATGAAGATAATAATGAACCCGAACAAATTACAAGGAGTTTTAGTCCTGTGATGAATGTATTAGTCAAAATGCCTTTAACTGTACAGTATTAGATAGTGCATGTATTTCAACAGTATATGGGAGTGTTTGGTTAAAATGCTATCTTGATTGACTAGGTAGTAAAGTTCAACACAAGTTAAGGAATGTGAAAGTACTTCTTGCTTCATGTTTGGCAGTGACAGTACACTGTGGTTACTAAAGACAGCAAAGGAGGGTTTTCACACCATATCGTCCTGAGCCCTCCACATTAGTTACGCACTCCCAGGAAACACTCCGTTTCCACTGTGAGTAGGCTCCTCATTTGCCTGCCGCCATCACCCTGGTGCCATGTTTAAAGATCAGCTGCAAGCACAGCGCTCATTGCTTCCAGCTCACCACTGCTGCCTGGGAGACATGGCCCTCAAAGGCAAGAAGATTGCAGCCCCCCCCGGTTTAATGACGGGTCCCTCGAGCGACTGCTGGATGCTGTGGAGGACCATCGGGATGCCCTGTACTCCCGCTCTGACTGCAGGATGGGCAGCAACGTGACCAACCTAGCTTGGGAGGTGGTGGCAGTGGTGGTCGGTGCCAACGCCCTTCAAAGAAATCAGCCAGCCAGTGCCGCAAGAGGATGAATGATCTCCTCTGTTCCGCCAGGATAAGTCACTCTTTTCATCATTCTCAACACGCACACTCACAAACCCAGCACACTTCTAGAGGATCCTCACTCACTGACAGTTCAAGGGACATCACCATTCAGTCTCTCACACTCACGGTCATTGTCCTCAACCCGTCCATAAGACCACTCACCACCCACACATGCCAGGCATACTTATCACCTGGCCTGACAGACATCCTGCTTACACTTTCTCCATCTCTACCCATGCAGGACAAGCTGGTACACAACAAGAGAGAGAGGTCATAGACCAGTGGCAGAATGCCTGAAATCAATGTCTTCATGGACTTTGAAAACAGAGCCATCCAGCTGGCTGGCGAGGATCTGGACCAGCCTTGTGCTGATGGAGAGGTGGGCGCTGCTCTAACAAGTGAGGATCCAGCAGTGCAACATCCACCAGACAACAATGCTGTGAGTGATGTGTCCTCTTTCACAGGCCACTGCCAAGCATTAATTATCTCTCATTGCTTTTGCAGGCACATCTGCCAAACAGCTGATAGAATCCATGACCCAGGGCCTCCAATCAAACCCCAAAGAGACCTCTGAAGAGGAATCTTGAGGCACCTTCCCTGAAGCCCCATCACAGTCCTCCACCAGCGCAGAGACACACACCTCGGTAGGACCTAGCTTTAGAGTAGCCCCAAGATCACAATCTGGTGAGCACATTGCACTGTCTGACCCACAGCAAGTGGAGCCAGAGACTTCCCAGTGTCCAGCACTTGAAGGACTGCTGGAGGTCAGAAATTTGCTGAGTCTGAATCAGATGACAAGCCTCTGGACTCGGTCATGTCACAGTTTCTGGAGCTGCAAAGGCAAGCTTGGGAACATCAGGAAATGATGTTCACTACACTCCTCAGATTGCAAGATATGATGGAGGAGTCCGTCCACGTTCAGTCTGAGGTTATAGTGCCGGCATGTCAACGCATCGAGGTCAACACTGGTAGGATGACGGTCACCATGGAGACCTTGGTCCACGACATCGGTCCTGCACAGCTGCGAGGGCTCAACTTCATCGCTGATGCCATAGTTGGCCTCCAACAATGTGTACACAAGAGGGGCACCAGGCAGCTCAATCTCACTCCAGTTACCCCTTCTCCTCAAGGAGTCAACCTGGGGCCTCCAGATACCCATAGGATGGAGGATCAGCAGGTGCAGACTCTGGGCCCATCCATCAAGGTGGATGCGAGAGCGATTGGCCCATCCAACTCCCCTCTCCCTGTGACCTCCGCAGCTCTAGCTCCACAGGTCGATGAGGTGGCCACTGCCACACAGCAGGACCCTGAAAGCAGACCGGGGCCCTTCAAATCTCAGCCCTCCAGAGGATGCCCACCAAGGTCATCACAGACAGGGCGTAGCAGACAGCAGGCTGCCTCCGCCTCTGCTGAGGATGTCTGAGGGGCACCAAGATGTAATGGCAGGGTTAGGACTGTTAAGGAGAATTAATTGCACAGCCTGGGCATGGGTGTTAATCACTTGTACATACTGTTCACTATTGTCAATAAACTGCCAAGAATGTCTCCCTGCCTATGGCTCCTTGTTCTGATAAGCAGTGTTCTTGTCACTCAGATGTGAAACCTTTCTGCACAAGATAAAGACAGGAGTCTCAATCCAGGGCCTCTTCCCTGTGCTTTGTGCAATTTCAGACCAAAGTGATTGTTCGGCCTCATACTCCCTGGACACATTATTGATGCCTGTACCACAGTAGTGCTTGTCATTGCTGCCAGAATGTAGTGAGCAGGCACCACAGAGTTCTCTCATTCTCGCTGTGTGCTCTCAGCACCTTTAAGTTGGGGCTGGCCCCCATCTCTTCAGCATCTGTGACTACTGATGCTGTGCTCCAGCTCCTGAAGTGCCGGTGCTGAAGGCGGACAAAGGATCAAATGCTTCTAAAGTTTCATGGCTGCGTCTCTATGACATGACCCTGATCACGGAGCGCAAGCGAGCTGCCTCAGCCAGACAGGAGTCAGACATTCTCAGCAACTGTGTGAAAATTTATGGAGTGTCCTCACTGCACATTGTCATCATCATCCTGCAATCGAGCGACTATTATGGCCTCCACTGCATCTCCATGACAGGAGCATTATCACAGAGGATATGTGCACTGTCATAAGCCAGACTGGAGTCAAACGTTCACAACTGTGATGTGAGGATCAATGGGGTCACCTCACTGCATGTCGCCATCATCCTCCACCAATCTAGCAGCTATGAGGGCCTCCTGATCCTGCCTGCCTCGTCTACCAGTGCGAGGGCCTTATCCCCATCATCGTCACCTCCGAGTACCTCCTCACCCTCATCCCCGTCGGCGTCCTCCTCATCAGAGGAGACGTGCAGCTCCTCCACCTCCTCCTCAGCCGGCTGGTCTCCCCGTTGCAGTGCCAGGTTGTAAAGGGCATGGCAGGTGATGACAATGTGTGACAACCTCTGTGGACTATATTGCAGGGCTCCACCAGTCCGGTCCAGGCACCGGAACCATATCTTCAGCATTCCGGTGATCTGCTCCACCAAGTTGTGAGTTGCAGCACGAACCTCATTATAGCATCACACTGCTGCAGTCTGTGGTCATCAAACAGGTGTCATCAGTCACAGTAGCCCTTGTTCCCAAGGCGCAAACTCTGCAGCCTCTGTGGACCCTGGAAGACTCCAAGGATTTGTGACCGGCTGAAGATATAGGTGTTGTGCACACTCCCTGGAATCTGTGCGCACACCTGCAGTTCTGGGGGTCTCACACCAGCGGCACATTCAGTGAATGGAAGCCCTTGTGGTTGATGAAGCCACGGTGTGTAGTGATGGAGACCTGAGCGCCACATGAGTGCAGCAATCGTACCCTGCCCCTGGGGGAATCCCGAGATCTGGGCTAATCCAATCACTCTTACATCCTGGCTGCCCTGGTCCCAGGCAAGATGCACAAAGTTGTGCGCCCTCGCAAAGATGGCATCCATGACCTCATGGAAGCATTTGTGGGTGGAGGCTTGTGAGATCCCACAGAGGTCACCTGTGGAGCCCGTATAGAAACCACTGGCATAGAAATTGAGCACCGCAGTCACTTTCACAGCTCCTGGCAGTGGATGCCCTCCATGTCTCCGTGGCGACATATCCTGCAGTAAGTGGCAGATGTGAGCAACCAGTTCCCTAGACATGCCCAGTCTTTGGCGACACTGGTTCTTGGTCATCTGCAGGAATGAAAGGCGACATCTATAGACCCTGGGCATTGCTAGGTGCTGGCCTGCAAAGGCTTGCTGTGGCTCTTGAGAGGCATGTGGCCCATCCGCCCTTCTTCCTGAGGTTGCTGCTCTTGCCCCTGTGCAGCCAGGAACCTCGGTCACTTTCTCCTCCATCTCCTTCGCTCTCTGTAGGCCATCAGGCGTACAGCTAGTTCACCAGGCTCTATGAACCTGATGTATCCCTCTTGCAAGATAAAAGAGAGAGACATGTTAACATGGGTGTAGTAAGAACATGTTCTGTTTAAGTGCGAAGGTCCCTTAATGCTTCCTGGAGAGTGCTGGCCACCACTTGGATGGCCAGAGATTGGTGCACTGCATGTCTGTCCTGCTAGCTTGAACCATGGGGGAGACTGGTCCAAACCGGGATGCTGACATTCTAAGGGGCTGTGAATGCCACCAGCAGTGACTGCTCCATGGTTAGCTTTAGCCAGGAGATTGTACTAGGTGCACCGTCCAATTGTTCTGCAGTCCACTAAAGTGCTCATGAATTTGCAGTCTGCACTGGGGCAGGGGTGGGGAGGTGAAGTGGATGCAGAGTCGGGGAACTCTGGAGAACGTGTTGGCACTTTGATGCCTCTGCGTTGCTTGAGTGGGCAGATAAGCTTCAATAAAGCTTGCAGGAGAGCATGCCAGCAACAGCAAAATGAGGTGTCAATTTGGCGAAGCAACAACTCAGGGTAACTTGCATGCAAACAACATAAGCAGCAAGTGATAGACAGAGTTAAGCAATTCCACAACCAATGGATCAGATCTAAACTCTAAGTCTCGCCACATCCAGTTGTGAATGGTACTGGACAATTAAACAACTCAGTGGAGGAGAAGGCTCCACAAACACCCTCATCTTCAATGATGGGGGTGTCCCACACATCAGTGCAACAGATAAGGCTGAAGCAATTGCAACACTCTTCAGCCAGAAATGCCAAGTGAATGATCCATCTCGGCCTCTTCCAGAGGTCCCCAGCATCATAGATGCCATTTTTTAACCAATTCAATTCACTCCACGTATTTTCAAGAAACAGCTGAAGGCACTGGATACTGCAAAGGCTATGGGCCCTGACACTATTCCAGCAATAGTGCTGAAGGCTTGTGCTCCAGAACTTGCCGCTCTGCTAGCCAAGCTGTTCCAGTACAGCTGCAACACTGGCATCTACCTGGCTATGTCGAAAATTGCCCAACTATTTCCTGTACACTAAAAGCAGGACAAATCCAACCCAACCAATTACCACCCCATCAGTCTATTCTTGATCAGTGAAGTGATAGAAGGGGTCATCAACAGTGATATCAAGTAGAACTTGCTTAGCAATAACCTGCTCACTGACACCCAGTTTGGGTTCCGCCAGGTCCACTGAGCTCCTGACCTCATTACAGCCTTGGTTTAAATATGGACAAAAGAGCTGAACTCCAGAGATGAGGTGAGAGTGACTGTCCTTGACATCAAGGCTGCATTTGACCGAGTGTGGCGTCAAGGAGCCCTTATAAAACTGGAATCAACGGGAATCAGGAGGAAAACTCTCCACTGATTGGAGTCATACCTAGCACAAAGGAAGATGTAGTTGTTGGAGGTCAATTATCTCAGTCTGGGACATCACTGCAGGAGTTCCTCAGGGTAGTGCCCTCGGCCCAACCATCTTCAGCTGCTTCATCAATGACCTTCCTTCCATTGTAAGGTCAGAAATGGGGATGTACACTGCTCAGCACAATTTGTGACTCCTCAGACTCTGAAGCAGTCCATGTCCAAATGCAGCAAGGGCCTGGACAATATGCAGGTTTAGGCTGGAACATTCCAGAATTGGAATGTTACATCACGCCACACAAGTGCCAGGCAATGACCATCTCCAACAAGAGAGAATCTATCCATCGCTCCTTGACATTCAATGGCATTACCATTGCTGAAGCCCCCGCTACCAACGTCTTGGGGGTTACTATTGACCAGAAACTGAACTGGACTAGCCACATAAATACCATGGCTACAAGATCTGGTCAGAGGCTAGAAATCCTGCGGCGAGGAATTCACCTCTTAAGTCCCCAAACCCTGTCCACCATCTACAAAGCACAAGTCAGGAGTGTGATGGAATACTCTCAACATGCCTGGATGAGTGCAGCTCCAACTAAACTTAAGAAGCTTGACACCATCAGGACAAGCAGCCCGCTTGGCTGGCACCCCATCACAAACATTCCTCCTCACCACCACCGATGCACAATGTCAGCAGTTTGTGCCATCTAGAAGATGCACTGCTCAAGGCTCCTTAGACAGCACCTTCCAAACCCATGACCACTACCATCTAGAAAAAGAAGGGCAGCAGATGCATGGGAACACCAACACCTGGAAGTTCCCCTCCAAGTCACTCACCATCCTGACTTGGAAATATATCACCGTTCCTTCACTGTCGCTGGGTCAAAATCATGGAACTCTCTCCCTAACAGCAATATAGGTGTACCTACACCACAGGGACTGCAACAGTTCAAGAAGGCAGCTCATCACCAGGTCTCAAGGGCATTAGGGATGGGCAATAAATGGTGGCCTAGCCAGCGATGCCCACATCCCATGAATGAATGACAAATAAAAGCTGATTTCATAACATTTCTGATGGATGAAAGTGTGAAATGTTGTAGATTAGGTTGACAAGCTAAGAAAATAAAAAAAATGTTGTTAAAAATACTCAGGCTACCAGAGACAGTGGACAAGGGATTTTATTTGTCAAGTATCTTAAGTGAGATTCTGTACTGTTCTGGGGGTGTCACGAAATCTCACGTCATGCTGAAGGTAGTACACCCATTGAATGTTGTGGAAATAATTGTTCATTGTGGGACAATGTATTCTCTATGAAAAGTCTGAATGAGTGAAGGTTACAGATTCATCTTGTTGGCTTGGAACAAATTCTGGAAAGAAAATCTCTAAAATTACATGGGTGGATGCAGGTTATCAACTGTCAGATTCTTTTACAAAAAGAAATGCTTGTGCAAAGAAATTTTTAGAGTGCCTCGAGGAGGGGGGTCTCACATTGTAATGCTTGGTACAGTATATGGAAGTTTTTTGATTTCGCTTATTTTGAAATTTTAGTTGAATGCATAAAATCTAATTTTTATGTCAAGAGAGAGGAGAACCTATTAGCTGTCTAGTAGTTCTGTTTAACTGTGTGCAAATGGTGGACATGAACCGGGAATTCACTTTTACTTCTATAAATAGGAATACACTGAAACCGTGATGGTGAATTTTCGAGTTGCATGCTTGTAATCAGTAGCTCTATCATTAAAAATGCTTAGAAGTGTATAAAGATTGGCTCCAGTTTGATCCTTCACCACCTAGCTTATGGAATAGAACCTTCTTGATACACTTGCCTTCATAAGGGCTGGGCGGAAGTTGCAATAGGAAATTGGCGGAACTGTGGGAAAATGGGAAATAGTTTCACAGATACTGGAACCAATGTTTCTATGGCCTAACGCCCCAGAGTCCCATTACCCATTATTTCCTGACCTCAACACCACCATCCTCCAACCCCACCATGCACAGGTTGTAGATATTCACAGAGTAGATATACCTATAGTATATAAATTTCAGGGCTGCCCAGAGAAAGTGGGATTTAGAAGTAGTTGGGTTCAGCGCAGCAGCACATTATCCAAGTTACACTGGGGTGGAAGAGGAAGATTTATTTTAATGAATGGACGATGTCAGCTAATCAGAAACATTTTCCTGAGCCCCGTAGCCATATTTTAGAAAATGCCTACGCACTATGAAAATGCACCAGACACAAGATTTCTCTCATATGTAGATAAATTGATAGATATGAGATACTGCATCATCCACATGGGTAGCATATTGTAATCTAAGCCTTTTATTTTTACCAGTAGTGGTGTCCGTGTAGATGCTGACAGCCTGTGGGTTCCACTTAACTGATGTGAGTGTTCAGAGTAAGGCAGCAATATAATGTAATCACTGCAAACCTATCAAAAGTTGATGTCGCTTGTTGCAGAATAAAAATAACTCATAATTGGCTCAAATCTTTCAGTCAGTATCAGAACTCCTGTGTCCGACACGGATCGGACCGAGAGCTACCCACTTAAATGCATCAAATTTTTCTGTCCAAACTTCCATTGGAGGATCTTGCAGTACTCCCTCAGCTCAGGAATCCACGGAGAGAGCAGCGAAGAGATCTGCACAGAAGCCACACCCCATTTTTATGGCACTAGCTGCCATATTATTGTAAGTGTTAAAAGTGTCCAAGCTGGGGCCACTTAAACCCTGGAGGGGGTGGGGATGGTGGTGCAGTAGTAATGTCAATGGAGGCTCAGACCAACGCTCTGGGGACATGGGTTCGAATGCCATCAAAGCAGCTGGTGGAATTTAAATTCAATTAATATATATGGTATTATAAAGCTAGTCTCAGTAATGGTGACCATGAATTGTTATAAAGACCCAGCTAGCTCACGAATGTCTTTAGGGAAAGAAATCTGCCACCCTTACTGTTCTGGCCTACATGTGACTCCAGACCCACATAGCAATGTGGTTGACTCTTAACTGCCCTCTGAAATGGTCTAGAAAGCCATTCAGTTTAAGGGCACTTAGGGATGGGCAACAAATGCTGGCCTTGCCTGTGACGCACACATCCAAATAAAGAATAAAAAAATACTTCCCCATGCGCATGGGGGGAATCAGGGGGATTGTTGGGGGGTCAGTTGTGTAGTTACTCAGGAGTTAGACTAGCATTTTTCTGTCCACTGAGCAACTATTCAGGTAAGTAAGTCAGAACTGTCTGAATTCCCCGACTCTATCTCAGAGTCGGAGGCTCTTTTGGCAGGCTCCAGGGAGCAGGGGAATTGCCCATCGGAAGTTTAAACTTCCTAGGCAATTCCCAAGAAGTCAGTGTGTCAGGACTTCTTAGGGGTCCCAACGTGCATCTTTGGTCATACAATCTGGAGACAGGAAGATCTGGGCCCATATCTTTATAAGAGAAGTTTGAGAAGCAGGAGGAATGAGGAAAGTTAGTGCACCAAGGCAACAAGGGCAAGCGGAGTAAGTGGTTCGAACTGATATGACTCGGTGAATAGAGAATTGAGTGAGACTCAGGTGCTGCGCTAAAAAGACTTTTAAAATGGTTATTTCTAAATACCCTTTTTTCTGCATTGCCTGGTTACTATGCTCATGATGCTGGGACTTGTGAAAATACAATCCTTTTCTCAGTAGCTTGTGATCTCACTCCACAAAGGCCTTTTATACACTACAAATTTAATAACGCAGGATTGCAACAAAAGAAACATTTAGCACAGCTATTTATGAAAGATCATTCTCTCTCCCTGGATCTCACTGAAGTGGAACATTTGAAGTGTGCATTTGGCTAGCCAACTAGATATAAAAAAAATTAATAATACACTCTATGTAAACCCTTTTGGGCTGGTTACACAACTTGAAAATGGAGGTGAACTTCAATATCATAACCATCTCAATTTGTGTTTACTTACTTATAACTGATGTGGTACTTGAGGGAAATAAATGTACAAGGCTACATGGATAGAGTGGAGAAATGATTCTGACTGGATTGCTTGACAGAGGGCTAGCATGGATATGTTGGGCTGAATGGTCTCTTCCTGTGCTGTAATGACTTTATGACTATAGAAGTTACATTGAATCAGTAACATTTCATTAAACAATGACCTGCCTATATCAATACAATTAACTACAAAATCTTTCCGCAAATTAAAGATTGAACTCCGCAGCCAGGAAGCCAGATGACCCACTATGAACTCAGTAAATTGAAATTGAAAAGGGCTAAGCTCCTGGTGGTTTGTCATATGTGCTTCATAACCTTTCCCAATTAAGGCGGAATAACAGCAAACTACATTTCGAGGGAGCCTCTGATGGTCAGCTGTTTGCAGTAATATAACAGGAGATTTTATCTCTTTCTGAGCTTGGGTTATGATGTATTATTTTGTGCTTTTTGTTAAATGTAATAATATATTAAATGTAATAATGTAGTCGTAGAATGTAGTCTGAAATGTTGTTGAGTTAAAGTGCTTGCAAATTATGCTTCTCCTCTGGGTTCTGGTATGCTTCCACTGTGCTCTGCTCTTTTCCATCTGCTTTGTGATTTAGTGGCATGGGACCTGTTCACTACAATGCTTCTTTTCTCTTTTCTGCACCCCCCACAAACCCCCACTGCCCCACCACCTTCCCCCCTCCCCCAGCCCCCACCAGCAACAAACACACGCCCACAGCTGCAACACGACCAAATATAGAGAGTTTGGTATCTATTGTTAGAAAATCATTGAAGCAATCCTGGCCGTAAATCAAGAGCTGAATTCCAGGCCAGGTCAGGCAGCAGTGGACCTCGAACAAAGCAGGGTGTGACAGAGTTAATGGCAGAGGACACGAAACAGAAAGGAGATATTGTGTGTTCTTGTGGTATCTTTGACAAGAGAGCACAGCTGAAGGGCAGGCATCACACTTTCTGGGGAAAGCCCGGTTGAGCATACTGGATTTTCTGGCAACAAAATCCTCAGGCTGGAAGTTTCTGGCTCCGCTGCAGTGGCTCCCCCCACGGCAAATGCGGCAAGCTGCTCAAATGTCCATTGACTAAGATCCCGCCAGCGGGAGGGGCTGGAAAATTCCAGCCTAAATCTCTAAGGCAAAAATCCGTTTTCATTTTAAGTAATTTGTTACTTATTTCATGCAGTATGCTATCATTGACAATACATATTACCAACAACTATCAAATTCTCAAGTGTTTTTAGGTCAAACACAATTAAAAATCTTTCTACCTTTTCCCTCCCTTTGCCTTAGCATGTATGAAAAATGTCTCTATTCCATATGCCCATCACTTTCATGCCTTTTTCACCTCCTTTGTTTATTTTTCTTCTCCCTCTTGTGTCGTTTTTCCAAAAAATTCCTATCTCATGGGGTCATTACAACACAGGAGGCCATTCAGCCCATTGATCTCTCTGTAAAACAATCCAAGCAGTCCCATTCTACTGCTCTAACCATGCAGGTTTATTTCCTTCAAGTGCCCATCCAAACTCATTTTGAAATCATTGATCTTCTCCACTACCATCACCCTGATAGGCAGCAGGTTCCAGGTCATTACCACTTTCTGCATAAGAGATTCTTCCTCACATCTCCCCCGCACCTCTTCCCCAAAACCTTAAATCAATGTCCCCTAGTCCTTGTACCATCAGCTAATGGGAACAGCTTTTCTTTGCCTACTTTATCTAAACTTGTCATTATCTTGTACACCTCTATCAAATCTCCCCTCAATCTCCTTTGATGCAACAGCAATATACCCCAGCTTCTCCAACCTGACCTTTTAGCTAAAATTCCTCATCCCTGGAACCATTCAAGAAACTACAGACCTGTTAGCCTGGCAGCAGTAGTAGGGAAAATACTAGAATCTATTATGAAGGATGTGATAACTGGAGGCTTAGAAAATAATTAGCTGATTGGGCAGACCCAACATGGATTTATGAAAGGGAAATCATGTTTGACAAACCTTTTAGAGTTTTTTGAGGATGCTACTAGCAGAATAGATAAGGGGGAACCAATGATGTGGTGTATTTGGATTTTCAGAAGAATCTTGGTAAGGTCCCACATAGGAGGTTAGTAAACAAAATTAGAGTACATGGGATAAAGGATAATGTACTGGCATGGATTGAGGATTGGTTAATGGACAGTAAACAGAGAGGAGGAATAAATGGATTATTAACTGGTTGGTAGGCTGTAACTATTGGGGTATTGCAAGGAAACACAAAACTAGGTGGGAAAGTGAGTTGTGAGAAAGATGCAAAGAGGCTTCAAGGGGATTTGTGAATGTCTTAGTGAATGAACAAGAACATGGCAGTTGGGATATAATGTGGATAAGTGTGAGATTATGCACTTATGGGAGGAATAGAGGTGCAGAATATTTCTTAAAGGGTGTGAAATTGGGAAGTGTTGATGTCCAAAGGGACTTTGGTGTTCTTGTTTATAAATCACTGAAAGCTAACATGGAAATGCAACAAGTAATAAGGAAGGCAAATGGTATGTTGGCCTTTATGACAAGAGGATTTGAGTACAGAAGTAAAGATGTCTTGTATAGAACCAGTCATGATCTAGTTGAACGGCAGAGTGGACTCAGTAGGCTGAATGGCCTACTCCTGCTCCTGTGTTCCCTTACTTCTGCACCCTCTCAGGGACTCTCACATCCTTCCTAATGTGTAATGACCAGAACTGGACGCAGTTCTCTAGTTGTGGCCTAGCCAGAGTTTCATACAGGTTCAGCATAACCTTCCTGTTTTTCTACTCGAGATCACTATTTACGAAGCCCAAGATCCCATATGCTTTGCCAACCATACTCTCGATATGTTCTTCGAACGCTTATGGACATAAACCCCCAGGTCCCTCACTCCCTGTACGCTCTCCTTCACTTTTCACTCTTCACCTTCAGTTCATATTCTCCTGCTTCACCTCTCATGAACTCTCTGTTCTTCTTCACTTCTCACTCTTTTTTTCCCCCTATCACTTCTCACACCCCTTACTCTGCTCTTCACATTACCGTCTCTTATGATCCAAATTCACTTCTTACTGCCTTGCTTGTTCTCTTCCATCTCTCTTACTTAGTTTCATTCTCGCTTCTTTCATTTTGCTCTGCCCCTTCACTTCTTGTTCTTCTCTTCAAACTGTCATTAGACCAGGAAGCATGCAGGAAGGTGGGATGAGAAGATTATCTCAAAAGCACTTGGAGTGGGTGGACCAGGAAACACTCAAGCCAGGCAGGTTAGTAAACAGGCAGGCTGGCAAGAACTTGGCAAGTTGTTGACCAGGTGGGGAGGGGAGCACTTGTGGCAGAAAAGTAGGCAGCAGATGGCCTGGGAAGCACTTGCTAGGCAGGTTGGCGAATTGACAAACTAGCTTGCCAAGAAGCTCCTGTGGGGAAGCAGACGGGCTGCTTGACAATCGCTGCCCTGACATATCACTGGCCAGTCCTGCAACCACACTCAGCAAATACAGTTGAAGAGCTGAACATAGTGCATAAAGTGAGTTTTGGGCAGGAATAGATGGGGATAATCTGAGAACACACAGGATGAGCGAGCAATAAATTTTACGAGTGCCAAAAGCAATGGCCCTGCTAAGCTGCACACATGCAGGGCTATACAGTAGCTTAGAAGATATTGCACAGGCCTTTCTCCATGTCCAGCACTGTGCCTGTGTGGCTATTCAAATACCATGCATTGAAAAAAACTGACCATACACAACAGCAACATTTTACAGGGAGCAGTGTGACTGTGTGATATGGTCTGGTGCCGGGTGAGATTCCTTGTTTGACAAACTTGGAAAAGGACACCCTTAATATGCAATCAAGCTACCCTGTGATTTTTAGGAAACCACTTTGTTCAAGGGGATTGATTTTTAGCTCTTTAATATCATAACACTATTTGTGGCAAGCTTTTCAGGTGCTCTTTCTATAATTGGCTAAGTTGCCAGGATATCTGACTTCATTGTCAATGAAGTAGTCCCTCCTCAGCCTGTCCTTTCGATTACAACATGAATACATCACTTCCACTTTTATTTTCCTATACAACTGATGCAATTCTGTCACATGACATACATATCTCTATCAGAATATTACTAACAACATTATCCTATGATCTGGGGTCCTTTTGGATTGCTGTTTACAACACAGTTACTATGCAATTTGCCCACAAATGCAGTGAGAAATAGCAATCCATTTCCCCACAGATTAGTGCTTTCACATAGTAAGAGGAAATTGAATCTATAATGGTTTACGTTGAATTCAATTTGTAGTGTTGAAATGTAATTTTCCCCAAAGAATTTAGTCTGTGCATTTTTACACTTCAAAACAACTGTGATTGAACTTGGTTTTTTTTTTGGTAACTGTTTCTATTGAATTTTTTACTGATACAACATTGGCTGAACTCATGGGACAGCCAGGCTGTACCAGCAATGCTATTCGTCACAATAGTGGTTGTTAATTGGCTAAGACGATTCCTTGTGCATAGTCCACTAGTCACAATATTGTTGCTGCCAACCACAGATCTAATCTACCTGTTTAAGCTTTTGGTTTGTCAACACCTAACATACAGATTTCGAATAGGACAAGGAGTTTAGACAAAGAGCAAAAACCAGACATGCTTATATCTCTGACATCTGGTCCACATTCAGATTAGGCCTAGGAATCACATCCAAAACCTGCTTGACCATGTCTGAGGAGACCTGCCTCCATAGAGGTATGGGGTATACTGGAGCCTGACTGAATAAAAATTACATATGGGGGCAGCGTGTCCATTACAATGTAAGTTACCACACCACTGAACCTTTAAATCACTGATCTTTTCCTTCCACCTCTAGTTGTGTTTGCAATATTAGTTAGACTTCAGTCCATCAGCCTTGCTTATCAGAGGATGAGTACAGAACATGGAATTACTTTGAGGAGACACTATGACTTGATGACAACCTATGCAACAGCTGCTTGAAACAAACAGAGTTCATCTTTCAAATTCACCAGATTTAGAGCCTAGATAGTTAGGGTCACACATTTGGCTTAGCGAAGAGTGGAGCTTTGACCTGCTAGATACAGGAACGCACAACAAATTGATCACATTGTTTACATCATCTGTTATAGTTTGGAAAAGCCCTGAGGCATAGAAGACAACAGTCACCATCTAGTAATGAAGTACGTGAACTGCTGCAGGGCTGCAGTTGGTGCTGCGAAAGTCAACATAGCCAGAAACAGTCATAAAAGGTAACCAGCCATCTAAAATGACTAACCAGGTATGTATCTAAATGCAGCCGAGGACCCTGTTAAACAACGTTAGCACAGCCTCCCTCCTGACCGTTAATGCACAGCGATCCAGCGGCTAGAAAGTTGAATTTAGCTGAAGGGTCCACAAAGAGGCACATGACCCTCATTTAGATATATTCATTTGGTGCCAGCAGTTTTCAGGCAGAGGGCCAAGATGACTAAATTCTATAATATAAAAGCAAAGTACTGTGGATACTGGAAATCTGAAACAAAAACAAAAACACCTGGAAAAACTCAGCAGGTCTGACAGCATCCACGAAGAGGAATACAGTTGACGTTTCGAGTCCGTATGACTCTTCATCAATACTAAATTCCAATTGTCTCAATATAGCACAGTGCAGGAGGATCACTATTTGAAACCTGGAGGCCTAATGTCTGTTTTATGGGTACAATATGGGCAGTCGTGGGTTGAATTTCTCCCCCTCTCACTTTGCAACGATGAAGGTGGAATCAGATATCAGTTCTACTTGCCACTGATTTCTTTGCAGATTAACATTTTATTGATTTTTCTCTCTCGCATAAATCCCAGGAGTCCTAGTATATAAATCCCAGCACTGTCAAATTGAAATATTGTCTAAATGTGTACAGATCATACTTAAATCCAGAGGTTGCATTAGGATAAAATTAAAGACCCGCAGAAAGTGCGGCTTTTTATTTACAGTAACTTTAAGCAAATCAAGTATGCCATTACCTAACAGACAGCACCTTAATGCCTCCTGTTTATTTATGAGAGATTCTATAACATATATTAAAATATTCAAAGACGAGAGGTAGAAAGGGTCAGAGAGTTCTCAGAATTGGCAATTCTAGGTTGTGTTACTTTGCGGCCTCACACCTGTTCAAAGAGATATGAATTTCCCAACTGTATAGAAATGAACTTTCTGGGCAGAATTTTCCCTGCCTGTTGGCATCGGGCATGTTTGGCAGCCTGGGCGGACAATATGGCGAGAAGGCCAAAAATCGGTTTCACGACGTCGTGAAACCAGTTTGCGATCGTCTGTTCTGCCCATCAATGGCGGGCAACGTTTATCGTCATTGGACGGTGGGAACCTCATTGTAATACATCTGCATATCGTTGTATGCCCCCACACTGGATCATCCACCCATGTCGGTGGGAAGATAGGCCACTGCAGAACATCTCTTGACAAGTGAGATGTGCAGAAGCCAGGTCTTACTGTCAGGGCCGTGCTCACATCGCGAACATCCGAGGGGCAGAAGATGCTGGAGCCCAACAGCTCCCAGATCCTGGAGGAACGTCTATCGCATTTTGGGTGGATTCTGATGGACATGGCTCAGAGAAGGTGGAAAGTCACCGTTGAGGGTCTGCTCAGTGCCTTGGCCATGGTCTGCAATGGATAATCATTCAAAGGGGGGTTCCAAAGGGGGAAGAAGTCCAGAGTGGGGGGATGTCCAGGTGAACATGCAAGGGACTTGTCTGTGGAGTCAACGACTGTCTTCTTGGGGGGGGGGGGGCGAACTGAGAGTGGGCATGGTAAGAGGGAATGATGAGAATGAGGGCAGAGTGAGGCAATAAGGTGAGGGTGCAATGGTTTCAGTAAAAGGGACGGTGAAGGTGGTTGGTGGGGACTCAGAGGCAGACACAGACCCTGGAGGTGGGAAGAAGGAGGTCGGGGAGGTGAATGTGGATGTGGGTGGGATTTTCAGGGAGGTAGGGAATGTGCACGTTCACCTGGGCATCCCCAAAAGAACAGGGTTGTGGCTGTTAGGTGATGTCTGGGAGGTGGAAGGTGATGCCGGGGGGCCGATAGTGATGGGGAAGAGGAAATGGGTGACTGGGGGAAGGGAAAGGATGGAGGACCTCAAGTAAGACTGTACCACTACCATGCTTGTTAAACCGAAAGTGAAACGAGAATTGTGGTGGGCTACAACA
The DNA here is from genome assembly GCF_017639515.1 of Carcharodon carcharias. Taxonomy (NCBI): domain Eukaryota; kingdom Metazoa; phylum Chordata; class Chondrichthyes; order Lamniformes; family Lamnidae; genus Carcharodon; species Carcharodon carcharias. Next base: position 93,258,023 of record NC_054483.1, read on the forward strand.
GGTGCTGCATGGGAGTGTGATCAGTGGGTGGGCAGAGCTGCAGCTCAGCTCAGATAGACAACAGAAAGAGAACCCCTGCAGGCAGCACTGAAAGTGCTCAGGACATTGAGATGAGTGTGATGGGGAAAGGCTCCGTGTGCGTGAGAGAGTGCTTGCACAAGGCTCTGAAAGGCCCTGCCACACACACACTTCTCCATCCAGAATCACTCATGGGCCGGGTGTGTGCAGCTGAACGGCACATGGTGGGGTGGGGGGGATGCAGGGGGGAGGGGACTCATGAAGCCTGTAAATGAAGCTGGAAGACAGCATTACACATTATTCAGTGAAAGTGAATATATTTTCAGATTATAAAGTGTCAAAATGTGTTCACCCGTGCAAACAACCGTGATCAGAATTTCTTAACTTTTCTATGCTTTAGCATTCTGGGTGTTGCCCTGGCATCTGCATCAGGGATGGAGACAGCCTGTGCAGTGGTTGGTCCTGTTGCCTTTGATGACTTGGGCAAGGGTGCTCTGGAGAGCTGAGACCTTGAGGGGCCCGAATTCCTTTGGCTGTAATCCTGTGGGTCAGCTGCTCCTCGGCATTGATAGGGGACAAGGATGAAGGAGTCACCGATAAAGGGGACTTGGAGGGAGAGGACAGCCTCTGAGATTCCTGAGTAGATGACCCGGGGGTGTCCAGCTGCCTCTCCTCCTCCCTTTGGGTGTCGCAGATCCCCAGCCGAACTCCTTTGAAGGGAAGGAACACCTGGAGGGACATCAAGGTTTACCTTTTGCATTGCCACTGCAGGAACTCACTCATGGCTTCCGTGATGGAGTGCAGGTCTACATGCATCTCTGTGTTCTGCTGGACCAGCATCTCCATGGGGTCCACCATCCTCTCCGTGGAGACCTCCATACGCGCACTTCATCAGAAAGCAGGCGGATGCACTCCTCCAACTCGCGTGCCACTCTGTTGAGGGCTTCCACAACTCTACATGATGTTCCCCTGCCTTTTGCTGACTCTCCATGGTAAGTTGGAAGGCCAAATCCAGAGGCTTGTCATCTGACTCAGGCCTCACAGATGTCTCTTCCCCAGCAGTCTCCCGAGTGCCTTGGAGCTTGGCTGAACCTGCCTCCTCCTGCTGTGACCACCAGATAGTGAACCTGAGCCTGCTCTAGATCTAGGTGCCAATGAGCTGTGTGTCTCTGCGCTGATGGAGAGTGTGGGTAAGCACTGTGACAGGTCTTCCAGGCTGCTTATTTTCAGCTCTTCAGTAGAGGAGGTGTCCTCTTGGCTGAAGATGAGGGCCTGGATGGAGCTAAGGGCCTGGCTGGCTGAGAGTGTCAGTCACTTAGCAGAACCTCCTGTGAACCAAAGTAGAGATAATTAATGCCTGGCAGCAGAGTCAAAACAGGAGAGAGAGCTCTCACAGTTGATTTGAGAGAGGGATGATATGGTGCAGGATCCTCGAAGTGAGTGAGGGGCCTAATGTGGGCCACTCCAACCCCAGTCTAGGTCTTCTCCCTGCTGTTTTGAGCCAGCTTCTCCTGCATAAAAACAGATGGAGAGAGTGTGACCAAGACATATGGCACTGAATGGAATGTTTGTATGGTGAGCAGAGGCATGCATAAGATGAGGACGCGAACTCCAGAGGATATGAGCCTGATGGAGATGCGAGGGTGTGTGTGAGAGTTAGTGGTGTTGTCCTCTGAGGTGTGAGATCCCTGTGGATGTGTGATGGGTTTGTGAGTGTGTGAGCTGGGAGTGATGAGAAGAGTGACTTACCCTGGTGGAATGGTTGAGACCATTCATCCTCTTGCAGCACTGGGTGGTTATCCCCTTTTGCAAGGCATTGGCGCTGACCACTGCTGCCACTGCCTCCCATGCTGGATTGGTGACCTTGCTTGCTGGTCTTCACCCAGAGCAGGGGTAGAGGACACCATGGCAGAGCTCCACAGCGTCTAAAAGGATACGTCATTAAACCAGGGGGTTACAATCTTCTTGCCTTTCGGGGCCATGCTTTCTTTGCAGCAGCCCTGGGCTGGGAGCACTGAGGGGTCTGTGCGTGGCTGCACTTTAAATATGGTGCCCAGCATGAGGAAGAGGTGAGGTGACGGGGTGGCAGGTGGGTGAGAGCCCACCCACCATTGAAATGGTGTGTTTCCCAGGAATTTATGATAAATGAGGAGGGATTGGGATGATACAGTGTGAAAAACCACCATTGCGGCCAGAGAGAAAAATGTTCTTTTTCCCACACGCTACTGCACTTAGTGCAAATCTGGGACGATTCCGCCCTTTATATTTGCAATATCTATTTACCTGAATAACCACTCCAGTCGCCTTGTTACCAATATCTCAATATCTTTCAGCCTCTTTGACCTTATTTAGCAGTGTTAGCTGAGACCTCTCCTCCGATGCACTCTGTGGGCGACAAACAGGCATCTGATAATTCCCCTTGAATAGTATCCTTCCATCTCCAAGGCAGGAATTTAGTCTCTAGCCCTAGACTTGCCCTCAGTGTGTACATGGCACCCCCATCACCCTTTGCAGGATGATTATGTTCTGGAGGTCAGCAGGCAGCTAGGCTTCCTCCTCAGATGTACCTGCACATTCACAGTAAGGGTATGAATGAGGCCCAATAGGCCTATGCGGTGTAACCCTCTGTCAAACTATTGTCAGTTCTCTTCCAGTAGCCTGGACAATAACTAATGAGACCCAGTTCTTGCACTTATGTCATGACTGTGAGCGTGGTGCCTTGTGTGCCATGACCTGTACACTGGGAACTTTGAGGCCTGTTGGGTCCATGTTGCTTCTGTGCAGCAGCCGTGGCCCTTGATTGTTTGATCAGCCTTTCCCTTTGGCATCCCTCTGCAAGGATCAGATGGCCATTAAGACCAACTGCACTGTAGCACCAGTACCAGAGCACAGCAGGTCCATTGCACATTAGACCCTTGAGGGGAGCGCTCGGCAAAGCCATGCTCTCCATGGTTGGAACAGGAAATGAACAGGGTCCAAATTTGGCCCAAATTTGCTGTGCTGACCCCTCCCACATGTCTTGAATCCCCTCCCCTATTGGCTTTCTCAAGCCTGTTTTTCCAACTGCATCATTGATCATTGAGTGTGAAGATGGCATCTCACCCCACCGCTTCCAGGTAAAGGACATCCTGGAGGACCCGTGATGGATGTTTCTCCCGATCATATGGAGACCCTGCTCTTTGACCATGTGCAAAAAGCCTTACATAGACACTTTCTTGCTTTTCTCCACAACTCTCAACAGTCTATAGACAGACCATTGCCTCAGCAGCATTGAATACCAGCTGCATGATCCCTTGTCAGCCATGACCATTCACCAATGAGGACGGAGGTTTGGAGTCACGAGTTGGCTGCCGTCCACCAGCCGTGCCCCTTGGAAACATCCACCTCCCTCCCTCCCTTCATCCCTGCCCCTGACTGCAGCCGAAGGCAAATGACACAGAATGAAGGCATCCCCACACCTTGCTGGGATCTCGATGTAATGAGGCCCATGAATTGGGAACAAACCTGCTGCAATGGGGGCTTCACCATGGAGAAATCACAACTAAGCATCTTTGACAGCTAGTTGCCTCATAATTATTAGAGTGTCCCTTTAGTCAGCCACTTGCACTGACCTTGAACTCCACCCACCCAAAAAGACCCTCCTCTCACCTCAAGGGATCACACTGACTAATTGTGTAGTCAAAGTCAGATTTGAAAAATGGTATGCGTCACCTTTCAAACTCACTCCACCACCTTCTACCCTCCCCCTGTCACCCACCAACTTCCACCCATCACCATAGACCCACCCAATATCACCATTCCTCTCCCCTCTGTCACCCTTGAACCTCTCCGCATTACTCTGGGCCCTATCATGATCCAGCTCCACCTGCCCTCCCTCCCATCAGAGCCAACACCCAATGCCATCCCCATGCCCACCCTGACCCTGCCCCTTCCTATTATCTGAGCCACCTGTGTTGTCCCCCTCCATGACCATCCCGCGATGATACCTTCACCGACCAGACTCACACCCTGAACCAGCCATCCTACCAAATTCCACTGCCCCCTCTGATTGTGACTGTTCCCTCCTATCACCAGTATCCAGAGTTCTCCCCCCAGGACCCCATTGTCGACACCACTGACCCCACCCTCAAGATATTCCCCCCCTCCTTTCCCAGGCACACACTGCCCCCTTCCCCAGACACTCTCCCCCCTTCCCTGTGTAGCCTGCCTTGCATTTCCAGATTCTGCTGTACCCTTTCAGCCCATCCCGTGCACCCTTTGCCTGCCTCCTGTTCCCAGCCTTGGAGCAGCTTTAGCTACCGGCACCCGATATGACTGAAGGTTGTGAGCGTAACTCAAGAAAGTGAAAGCAGTATCTACTGACCTGAAAGTCCAGGAGGAAGTCTACTTCACCAGGTACTCACCACTTATGTACAGTCGAGAAAGTGAACATTCTAAATTCCTGATGGCGGGACACTTAATTTGGAGGGGGAACACGATTACACTGTGTTGACTTTTTAATGAGCATTCATGAGATGCAAATGGGGTTCCCGACATAGCACCGCAGGACACACGACCTGTCTATAAGCTGCCATGAAAGTTGGGAGAACAAGATTCTAAGCTCAATTTCCTGCCATTGAGAAACAACAAATTTTGTTCCCTCACCCATCATGAATTACACTGCAGGCGGGAAGGGAAGATTCCACCTACTGTCTTTTGAATGAGACATTAAACCAACCCCCCTTTTCCCTTTCACAGGAATGCAAAAGATCAAATAGCACTATTTTGAAGATGATGGAGGAAGCTCTATCTGGTGTTTTGGTCAATACTTATCCCTCAACCGACACCCGAAAGCAGATAGATATGGGCCATTATAAGGCTATACCGTGGAGATGGACCACATGAAAGAAGTGGTGGAGATGGATGGAGTGATCGAATGTGATGAAAGCCACAGAAAGTGTAGGGCGGGATAGCACAATGTGGGTAAAGTCATACATATACCTTTGGAGACTTTGATAATGCCATGGGTTTGACAGATGGGACTGGTGGCAGAAATTAATTGGAAAGCGAGGACATGTTTAAGGATCTATAGGAGTGAGAAAAGGTTAGCGATGCACTAGTAGTTATTGCGAATTAAGTGATTGAGGATTCTTTTTTCTAAAACAGTGCCTGGGGGAAAGGAGAGCTACCGAGGGGCAACAGATGGACCTAACTAAAATACCCACTCCAAGCAGATACTTAGCACCTGGAGTACTGCTCAGATGTTCCTGTGTATTATGGAAGGACCTCCAACCTTTGTAAAATCTGGGGCTTTGATAAGCCTTCTTTACAGTTTGTGCATAATTGCTGCCCCAATGCATAGTTCCTGTGCCTGATAACACAGAATTTTCAGACCTTAAATTCGGCAGCAATAAAGGCACTTAACATTGAATTATCAACCCAGAATTATAACAACAGTGGCACTCTTGATATAGAGTGATTTCATCCACGTTAAACGGATGTTATTTGCATAAGTCAAGACAGAATGTTATTTACACAATGATGACAAAGTTGCATTCTGCAGTGGTGCTGAAAGTATAAAATTATCCAAAATTGTTATTTGAGAGAATTCACTGAATTCCATCAGATACATTGGTCCGCAATTCAAATGTTTATTCAAATGTGTTTGCCATCTCTCAACGACACTTCTAATCGTTGATTTGGAGCTGTTGAAATACAGTGGACTGAGACTACTCCATCATTATCCTTAAAATAGGTGAAGTTGCTGGTCTAATGGCAAATTTTACCTTCACAAAGGAGTGCACAACTTGTGCAAAGTAATGATAATTATCCCCTTTCTATAAGAAAGATAGAGTGGTTTTGTCTGTGTTAAAGGTCATTGGTAAGAATGAATGCCATTAGTGCAAGAGGGATGAAGGGAGATAAAGAGGCTGTGAAGATATTTCTTTCTGAAGTTTCTGAAAATAACAAAAAGCACAGGCCTTGAAATTACACAATGGGATAATACATACAGATACATTTGTTCAAAAGTTTTCTTGCCGCTATTTTAGCAGTGTTTGGCTGTTGCATAAGTGACCAGTGACACTCTTCAAACAAGATGGCAGCTTAATATGCCTGGCATAAGATTGTGGACGGGTGGAATATTAAGAATAGATGTGGGAACGTGCCATATAACGGAAGAAATTGGCACGGTAAGACGAACTAACAATGCAATGGGAATAGCTTTAACAAAGCTGCAAGGGGGCCTCACCTATTGACAGCACCAATTGGAGATTTGGGCATTTACTTCCAATGATTTTTCAACTTTTGGTCTTGTGGACTCAAAATTACCTTCATATATAAAGTAGAGGGTGCAAGACTGCATGTGACTAAATGTTCCCTTTCCATTCAGTTCCATCATTGTATTCATGCATAAGTATACTGCTGCAGAACACATATTCAAGCTGCCGGCTATTTGAAAAAGCTTCACATGCTATTACTGAGACCCATGATCAGCCTCAAGTTGCATAGATAACAACCATCTTGTAATTTGGAAGGTGCAGTAGGAAGAAGATGTTGGGTAACTGGGTCGCTGTATAATGCTATTCAATAGGATAGGAGATGAAAATGTAAGACATGCTAATTGATGCATGTGTGTGCTGCAAACAGCATGGTCGTTAATAATGCAGTACTAGCTGGCTGAACATAATAGTTGTAGCATTGCCATCTCCATGTTGTAATTTGGCTGCAGGTAACAAAGCTTTGCAAATGGCAGACTTCAAGCTGATGATGTTCTCTATCATTGGCATGTAGATGTTCCATAAGGTCTGGGGTTTGCTAATCTCTCTGACATATTTCTTTCATCTTTCACCACCATAACCTTGAAAAATGCTGCACCTCAAACACCTCAGAAACAAACTTAACTGAAGGAGTAAAACAATTTAGAGACCACAAATTTTCTGAAAAATGTAAAAGATTTAACTATCAGAAACAAGGTAAAAAAAACCTCCAGTAACAGTAGGATTGCTTAAAAATGTCTGTAAATGTTGACTTCATAAAAGAATATAAAGCTTTTTCCACTTTAACAAGCTCACATAGAGTTTATTTTACTCTCATTCCAAATGGGTACTAAAAATAAAGCGTCCAGCAGACATAAATGCCTATGGTGATATCTACTCTTTTAAATATTTTTGCTAGAAATGCAAGCAGCAAGGCTAGTACCTTAATAAGGCTTGATCTGATTGGTTATGAAAATAAACCACACTAAACCTTGCTTCCTCGCTGCCTTATAGGTTACAGGGGCAATGTAGGCCTCAGGCTTCTATCCACATAGAAAGTGGAGCAATGCTAATGAACCACAGAAGTGCCTTATTGACCATAGAATTCCATTGGAAAGCCTAACTTCCCAGAGTTAAGAATTCCCTGTTGAAGGGTGTTTAATTAATGGTTTTGTCTGTATTCCATTGTTTTTCTTTTTTAGGTATCTCATATGTTTGTGGAAGAGTGGAGGTACCAAACTACTTCAAGACCACTCAGCATGGGCCATTGCGAAATCAAGGCTCATTTATAACCTGCACAGTTTCTAATGAATAATATATGCAACATGAAATGGAAATTTTGCATATGCTAGAGAAAGTTAATGGGCAGAACCTTGCCCTTGTCGGGCGTGCTCGGCAGTGGGCGGGCAGGAAGCCGACTGAGGCCCGCAGTCAAGGCCAGAAGGCGGTTTCATACTGGCGGGCCAATTAAAGCCGTCCAACGTGAAATGCGAGCGGCAGCGCTCAGCGCTGCCTGTGTGGGCAGGGGAAGGAGGGCGAGCGGGGCGAGCGCGAGCTTCATGCACGTGTGTGAGTGAAAGCTACGTAATCTTCCTGAGGCACAGAGCTGCCTCAAGGGAGATGAAGAGTTTAAAAAAAGTAATAAAGAAATTAAAAATGTTATCAAACATGTCCCCTCATGTGACTCTGTCACATAAGCAGGGAAATATTATTAATTAAATTTTAACATTTTAATTTTATTTTTATTTGCTTTGGAAAACCTTATCCCATCCGTGGATGAGGTTTCCTAAAAAATGCGAAGGCTGCTTGGCTTTTTTGCCTGCCCGCCAACTGTAGGGTTGACAGGCAGCCAAAAATGTAAGTCGATTGATAATTTAATGGCCTTAATAGGCTTTTTAATTGTTGGTGGGTGTGCTGCTTACTCCAGCGCGCGCCCACCGACCAAAATATCACGCGACTGTGCATTGACATTGGGATGCTCGCCTAACGTAAACGTGCGTCATTTTATGCTCAAGCAGGCCGGGCACGCGCCCACCCGCCAAGCTAAAAATTTTGCCCACTAAGTTAAAAATGCATCTGTTATATAAGTGTGCAATATCGGCAAATTTCATTTGGGTTATCAATGAACTTCCAGCCACTAAAAAAATTTTTAAACAGGAAGGAAACTGGAGACATAAAATGATGAGAGCGAGCTTCTAAAGAGTCTGTGTCTTAATGCAGTTGATTAGAATGGGTCAGCTATTATTAGTTAGGGCAGACTCAGCTGAGCTGCTGTTTTTGAACACTCAGTAATGCAGCAAAATATGAAGTTCAAGTGAGCATAGCTTTACGTATCTATCTATATTCAAAAGCAAAATGATTCAAATTAATAATAATGTTCCCTGAGTACAATAATAATTATAATGCATTAAACATGTGAGCACACCTATACTGATTAGTTGAGTTAAATTTAGTTGCAGTTAATTAATTTTCAGTTTCTCCCAGCTCCAATTGCTATTTAATGAAGACACCTGATTTTTCAGGTGCTTATAAGGACTCATTAAAATTGACCTCAGAGAATCATGACAGTGATAAAAGAAGCAGGTTATAAGTTCTGCAGTTGTGAAGTTTGGCTTCCTGTGTGTAAGGGTAATTGGTATCTGTCCAAAGCCCAGATCAAAAATTTTGTACAGGCCATAGAGAAATAAATTTGATCAAATCTCTTACAGAGGAAACTTGAACTAATGCTTTTAAACCTATTAAGCAATCTTATGAAGAAAATTTAATAGCAAAGTGAGTCAATCATGAATTATGAATTAATACACTTTGCTCTTTTAACTGCAATAATGAGTCACTGTGAGGATAAGGGTCCAAGCAAATTTGGATCTTAGTATAGCTCATTGTGTTTTATGTGTTTTAAATTGCTCTAATGTAAAAGATAATGTTGCAGAATATCAGTACTCTGACTCTAATAAAGCAAGGCAAGAGAAACAAATAGCTGAGAGCAAGAAAAACTTGAACATGCCTGAACGAGAATGGAGGGTACCTCAATTTTTAAATCTATGAAGAGAAAATATAATTTATTGAAGGATGCAAATGAAAGAATGGAGTATTTATATGGATTACCTAGGGTGTAGTGAAGGTCAGATAGTTCCATTATTGACCCCTTCCCAAGTATTATAGGAAATATGGAAGAACGGATCACACTAATGGAAAAAGTGGGCATCAAAAATGATCATTAAAAAGCAGGAGCATCTAAAGGTTCATGAAAAAAAAAACAACTTCAAATGGAATGTACACAGGATCATTAAAAATGAGAAGAAGTAGGAGATTTATTGGTGAAAGATGTATTAAACTCATTGGACAGAGGTTCATATTGGTAGAACGAAAGATAACAAATGTAGTTCCAACCTTTAACAAAAAATAGATGCATGATCCTTGGAATTATTAGTTGTTAGTTTGACATTTATAAGTGAAATCTACTTTGAGAGCATCTGGGAAGCAATAATCTTACACAGCAATTGTTTTAGTAAGGCAGGTATGACCTCATTTTCCTTCTTTGTTGAAAAACGGAATAAATTATCTTCAGTTATTATTACCTGTGACCTGCTAACAAAATCTGTGATTTTGAAATGTGTGAAAATGTTGAGTGTGGTTTTGTTAGCAGAATTTAAAAATAACAAAGCACGACAAACATAATCCAATGATGATAACAGTGCTCAAACTGATAATAAAAACACAAAATGCTGGAAAAGCTCAGCAGTTCTGGCAACATCGATGGATAGAGAAACAGAGTTAACATTTTGAGTCTGTATGACTCTTCCTCAGAACTGAAGAGAGGCAGAAATGTGATGGATTTTATACTGTTGAAGAGGATGGGTGGAGCAAAATGGGTGCCTGCATGGGCCACAGTTATGCCTGTCTTTTTATGGGGTATATGGAACATTCCTTGTTCCAGTCCTACTCAGGCCCCCTCCCACAACTCTTTTGCTGGTATGTCGATGATTGTATCAGTGCCGCTTCTTGCTCTCATCTGAACCTGGAAAAATTTATCAGTTTTGCTTCCAATTTCCACACTTCTCTCACCTTCACGTGGTCCATTTCTGACCTCTCTGTCTCCATTTCTGCTGATAGATTGTCCACCAATATTCATTACAAGCCCACCTACTCTCACAGCTACCTCAACTACACCTCCTCACACCCTGCTTCCTGTAAGGACTCCATCCCATTCTCCCAGTTTCTCTGTCTCTGTCGCATCTGTTCCAATGATGCTACCTTCCAAAACAACACTTCTGACATGTCTTCCTTTTTCCTCAACTGAGGTTTCCCCCCGACAGTTGTTGATAGGCCCTCAACCGTGTCCGACCCATCTCCCGCACCTCTGCCCTCACCCCTTCCCCTCCTTCCCAGAACCATGATAGGGTCCCCCATGTCCTCACTTTTCACCCCACCAGCCTCTGCATTCAAAGGATCATCCTCCCATTTCTGCCAACTCCAGCATGATACCACCACCAAACACATCTTCCCTTCACCCTCCCCGTCAGCATTCCATAGCAACCATTCCCTCTGTGACACCCTGGTTCACTCTTCTATCACTCCCAACACCTCATTCCCTTTTCACGGCACATTCCCATGCAATCACAGGAGGTGTAATACCTGTACCTTTACCTCCTCCCTCATCACCATTCATGGCCGCAAACACTCCTTCCAGGTGAAGCAGCAATTCACCTCCTCTTCTTTCAATTTAGTCTACTGCATTTGCTGCTCACAATGCGGTCTCCTCTACATTGAGGGGAATAAATGCAGGTTGGGTCACCACTTTGCAGGACACCTTCACTCAGTTCACAAGCATGACCCTGACCTTCCTGTCACTCACCATTTCAATTCACCGTCCTGCTTTCATGCCCACATTTCTGTCCTTGGCCTACTACAATGATCCAGTGAAGTCGAATGCAAACTGAAGAAACAGCAGCTCATATTCTAGTCAGGCACTTTACAGCCTTCTGGACTTAACATTAAGTTCAGCAACTTCAGACCATAAACTTTGCACTCCATTCTGATATATATTTTTTCCCCCAATGCTTCCCCCACAGGGCCAGTCTGTAACTTTTTCTTATGTTTTGCTTTCAGAGAGCGCTGACCCTTGTTCTGCTATTAACACATTCTGCTATCTGACCTTTATGCCACTATTAGCACCTGACTTAGTCTTTAACATTATCATTACCCTTTGTCTGGGGTCTATGACATCTTTGTCAAATCTCCCCTGAGCTCCCATCTATCCCTGACCTATTTTGCTCCACCTGCTTCACCCCTCCCTTCAACAGTAAAAAAAACCACCACATTTCTACCTCTCTTCAGCTCTGAAGAAGAGTCATATGGACTTGAGATGTTAACTCTGTTTCTCTCTCCACAGATGCTGTCAGGACTGCTGAGTTTTTCCAGCATTTTCTATTTTTATTTCAGATTTCCAGTATCTGCAGTATTTTCCTTTTATTTGAGACCCAAATTGATAATTATCCTCATGGAATGGAATTTAAAATGAATTTTTCCCGGGTGAATCAGGGTGGCACTTTCACCTGGTAGTGACCCTGCTCCACTTTCCTCTCTTGAACTTCATTTACAAAGGGTCAGAAAGCTGAGAGTAGTGGTGAATGTTTTTCAGATTGCGAGGAAATATACAGTGGTGTTCCTCAAGGGTCAGTATTAGGGTCACCTGCTATTTCTGATACATATCAGACTGGACTTGGGTATATGCAGGGCATAATTTCAAAGTTTGCAGATGATGTGAAATTCAGAAAAAATAATAAACACTGGGAATAATCAAATACTTCAGGAGGAAATAGACAGAATCATGTAATGGCAAATGACAGAAGCAGATGAAATTTAATGGAGAGGAGTGTAAAATGATGGACTTTGGAAGGAAGAATGAAGTAAAGAAATATCAACTATATGATACAAATTTAAATTGGGTGCAGGAACAGTCAGATCTGGGGATTTGTGTACAGATATCTTTGAATGTCGCAGGACAAGTTGAAAAGGTTGTTACAAAAGGATTTGGATCATTGGCTTTAAAACTGAGGCATGGCATATGAAAGCAAGGAAGTCATGCTAAATCTTTAAAAATCACAGATTAGGCCTCAGCTGGAGTAGAGAGTTCAATTCTAGGCAACACACTTTAGGAAGGATGTCAGGGCCCATGAGAGGAAGAAGAGCTGATTTACTAGAATAATGCCAGTGATGCAGGACTTCACATATGTGTAAGGACTAGAGATGCAGGGATTATTCTTCTAAGAACAGTGGAGGTTATGAAGAGATTTAATGTAGGCATTCAAAATCATGAAAGGAGTAAATAAGAAAAATTGCTTCCACTGGTGGAAGTGTTGGTAACTAGAATACACAGATTAAAGGTAATTGGCGAAAGAGCCAGAGGTGAGATGAGGAGAATTTTTTAACACAGGATTATTATGATTTGGAATGCACTACCTGAAACGGTAATGGAAGAAAATTTAATAGTAACTTTTAAAAGGGAATTGAATAAATACTTAGTCTCACAAACAGAAGATAATATGCTCTGTTTTTTCTGTAGTGGCGTGGACCAAAATGCTCAGAGTTACCCCTTTCTTCACTGAACGGCATCATGAAATCTTTGACATTCAGCTGAATAACCCAAGGACGCCTTATTGACAGAGATGCCACCATTCATTCAGCCTTCTATTAGCGGCAGCCTAAATTATGTGGTCGTGTCATGGAATTGGACCTGGGTGTATAACCACCTTGCTGAAACTTACGCCCCCAGGATGTGCAAAGCTCACACAAGACTGGGTGGACCTGGACAGCCCCATTCTCTTTCAAAAGCAGTTGTGTAGCCATTCTAATCAATAATAGCTCTCCTTCACACTGAGGCAAGTTATCCCGGGGAAGTTCCAGATAGGATCGAAACTGGTTACATATCGATTTTCTAAATACAGACACACCTACAATTCTAATAATCTAACAATCCCTTCCTCCTGTTCCTGCTCCCCATATAGAGGGCACAGTGATAGCAGGGGAGACCTGAACAGTGCCCCATTTACGTGTCTCAAAATACCCCTTGCTGACCATTCCTTCATTGGGTCAAAATCTTGGAACTCTTACACATTTTGGGAGCGCCTTCATCACACAGGCTGCAGAGGTTCAAGATGTCCTGACCTCTCCCTGTGAAAAAGCTCAAAGTAGCCCTCAGAAACTACAGAGCAACAGTCAAGTCCCAATATATTATAAACTTTCAGTCAATATTTCTAAAAACAGAACAAAGAGACTATTATAATGGCTGCTGAAAATCACGTGACCCTTGGCATTTGAGTTTCAGCCAGTCCTAAGCCTCAGATGAATACCTAATCCATAATTAATCTTCTTACTTACCTAATAGATATTCACAGCCATCCAGGGAATTCACACATCCCTTTAAGGATGGGCCAACACAAAGGGACTATAGAATCCCAGGTCATCTGACTATCTCTATCAACCTGGAAAAAAGGGACCTCAAAACTCAATGTGAATGGATCTGATCAACCTTCCATTGTATTTTGATAGTTTCCCTCATCTTAACTACACTTGGTGAATCTCAATGTGTCAAACAATACAGGATGATTGGAATCAATGTACACACCGCCCTTTTGTCTGGAAAAAGGACTCTGAACTTGTAGAAGTCAAATGATAAGAGAACCATTTTTACAGAGCAGAATTTTATGCTTCACGGGTGGGCCCGTGCCTGATCCGATTAGGCATAAAATAGCTTGAGAAGATGTCGAGCGAGCATCCCAGCGTTATCTTGCATGTGTGCAATCTTCAGGTTGGTGAGTCCGCACGGGTGTTGGAGCCATGCCTGCCATCAATTAAAAGGCCACTTAAGGCCATTAAGCCAAGTGATCCGTAGTTTCAGTCTCCAGTACACAGAAGATATGTTCTCACCTGGCAGCCTTCAAAGCGCTACCTTTGCCATTTTTAAACCACCCGTTGGGTAGCCATTGGGCCCGGTGCCCGACAGGCTCCAGCCCCCACCCTGCCCTTCCTGATCTGGGAAGATGCCTTTTACGCTGGGTGGCCCTTACTTGGCCTGGCCAATGTGAAATTGCGGTTGTGGGTCGATCACTTTCAGGGACCTGTTTTCCGACCGGTCCAGGGGCCGCTGATCGCGCGCACTCTCCAAGGGTAAAATTCGTACCACAGTCTGCTTTTAAATCAGCAAGAAGTTGCTTCCACCAAAAGCCATCTAAATATCTGCAAGTCAGCAAGCAGCCAAGGTAGTTAATAGCAATACCTTGAAAGTGTGAAACCCCACCTGAGAGAAGGATTCCCCAACCTGTTCCAGTTAAAGGTCACTTGAGAACCAGCCTTCTAGAAATTTGACTACAAGAAACCTCACAGCCTATTGAGAATCCATCACTTTCTAAGATCTTCACTTCAACTGCATCCAAGAAACTTCAGACCTCCACACAAATTGGGATAATTCTAAGGTGTAATAGGATGTTAACTTCACCTGTATCTAAGCTTTCTGTGTGGGAAAGTGTGTGAGAGACAAAGGGGTGAAATGGTGTATTAAATTTGGGGTAAGCGTGTGATAAAAAAAGTAACTTTATTTTAAAACTCATAGGAAACTTGCTGCTGGAATTATTCAATGAGGACACTCTCCCTGAGGGTAGGAAAACATTATCCTCTGACATGCAAAGATATTGATCATGGGCAGTAAAAGGATACATTTAAATTTCTGTGTGTGACACAACAAATATGCAGACAAACCAAATGTAAATCCATAATTGTGAGTATGCCAGTGAAATGCAATATTACCCAATTTTAGAACTCCCAGGAAGAATCTACTAATGAGCTTCTCACTCATCTGCCTTTTTGCCTATCGTGGCTTGTTTGCCACTGTTGGTGCTGTATTTAGTGTCGGGTGTCAGTTATCACTTTGATGATCTGCAGTAGTGCAGGTCATTCTTGAAGTGTCCCCATGAGTACCTGGAAGGTTAGCACTGAAGGCAGTGGTGACCTTATTTTTAATTACAGTTTGTGAACTATGGATGGTTAACTGTTGTTTTGCAGGTCTTCCTCAATCAGATGTTCCACCTCAATCATAGCTTCCATCATGTTCCTGAATTTAATCATGCACCGGGGAGCTCTGACATGTTGTAGTTCACTTTGTTTCTGTTGACTTGTTGCCTGGGATACTTTCTGCTAGGAGTCATTCACCTCCAATGCTTTCTTTATGCTCAGCCTTGTCCTACTGTTGCTGTAATACTAGCAATGATTGCTCTGCTCATGTACTGGCGTAGGGAATTCCTCTATCACGATGGTGGTTATAATATAAAATGTTCCGCTTTGTTAATCTCACTAACTCCAGCTCTGACCTGAAGTAAAAAAATGTCTCTTTCAATTATCCTCCACTGTGTGAGTTCATCAAGGTTGATATTTAACAATTAAAATCAGCTTTGTCTCTCAGACTTTATTATTTTTAAGTAAATGTAACACTTGGAACAGCATAAACAAGTGTACTAAGATAAAAGCAAAAAACTGCGGATGCTGGAAATCGAAAACAAAAACAAAAACACCTGGAAAACTCAGCAGGTCTGGCAGCATCTGTGGAAGGGAGCACAGTTAACATTTCAAGTCCGCATGACTCTTCAACACAACAGTTCTGTTGAGGAGTCATGCGGACTCGAAACTTAACTGTGCTCCCTTCCACAGATGCTGCCACACCTGCTGAGTTTTTCCAGGTATTTTTGTTTTTGTAAACAAGTGTACTATTGATTTCTTTTGGAAAAACTTTTCAAGCAAGGAGAAATGTGACTTCTTTTTGCCTCATAAGACTTATCAGCATTTATTTGGAATGTAACATAATCATTGAAGTAATGCTTAGGATGATTATACAACATTGATTGACGAAACTGTCATATTTTGTCAATAGCCATTATAAAATCATTTGAATTTTGTTTAGTAGTTTAGCCTATCCATATGTGGCTGTAATGTTTCTGCCAATTCCTTTAGCTGTTTCTGTGCTTGGAATCAAAGCTCACAAATATGTTACAATGGAAGCCTATAAAAAATGCTACAGCAAATTAAATTATAATGTGGCACAGTGAATCACACCATTTCAGTAACTTGTCACGTGATCGCCAAGCTGGCTTCAGATAAACTGCTTAAACTGCAACAGATTCAATCACATGGTGCAGAAATGGAACAATCCTTTCAAAAATCAGAGCAGCAACTCTCAGGAGAGTTTAGAAATGTCAGGTGATGATAAATGAACATTAATCCCATTACAGTGCCAATGTAGAGATCTCTCAAGAGTTACATTTCGGCCTCGCTTTTACCGATCTTTCTCAGTGGCATGTTATAATCAAAAACATTCCTTTTTTTTTGGTGATGACACCACATGGAAGTTGAATTCCTCACCCTAATGCGTTGATCTTCTACAGCTTCACAATGAAATGGTCAGCTGTTGTACAAGATTAAAACCAGAGATGCATCACTGTTTTACATCATCCAAGACTTCAGGAACACAAGGCCTACTGCAGCTTCAATGGGTGGAATGGTCTTTTTGTTCCCCCGGCATGTCTTTTTTTTATCCCTTTAACAATAATGGTGGATTAGATAGTTAAACAAAAATATTACAATTAGGAAACAAAGAAACATTGGAGTAGATCTCAATGCTACCTGGGCATTTTTCAAAACTCTTTCATGGAATGTGGGCGTCGCTGAGTAGGCCAGCATTTACATCCCATCCCTAATTGCCCTTGAGAAGGTGGTGATGAGTGGCCTTCCTGAACGACTACAGTCCATGTGGTGTAGGTACACCCACAGTGCTGTTAGGAAGGGAGTTCCAGGATTTTGAACCAGTGTCAGTGAAGGAACGGTGATATAATTCCAAGTCATAGAGCCATAGAAAAAGGCCCTTCCGCCCATCGAGTCTGCACCAGTCAAACAAGTATCTAACTATTCTAATCCCATTTTCCAGCACTAGGCCCATAGCCTTGTATGCCATGGCATCGCAAGTGCACATCCAAATACTTAAATGTTTTGAGAGTAGCTGCCTCTACCACCCTTTCAGACAGTGACTTCCAGATTCCCACCACCCTCTGGGTGAAAATTCTCTTCTCACATTCCCTCTAAACCTCCTGCCCCCTACCTTATAACTATGGCCCCTGGTTATTGACCCCTCCACCAAGGGGAAAAGTCCCTCCCTGTCTACCCTATCTATGCCCCTCATAATTTTATACATCTCAATCATGTCTCCCCCTCAATCTCCTCTGATCCAGGGAAAATAACCCAGTCTATCCAATCTCTCCTCATAACTAAAACTCCCCAGCCCAGGCAACATCCTGGTAAATCTCCTCTGCACTCTCTCTAGTGCAATCACACCCTTCTTATGGTGCGGATTCCAGAACTGCACACAATACTCTTGCTGTCGCCTAACCAGCGTTTTATACAGTTCCAGCATAACCTCCCTGCTCTTATATTCTATGCCTTGGCTAATAAAGGCAAGTATCCCATATGCCTTCTTAACCACCTTATCTACCTGTCCCACTACCTTAAGAGACCGGTGGACATGCACGTCAAGGTCCCTCTGATCCTCGGTACTTCCCAGGGCCCTACCAGGATGGTGACCATGCATCTGCTGACTTATCCTTCTAGGTGGTAGAGATTACAGGTTTGGAAGGTGCTGTCAAAGGAACCTTGGTAAATTGGTGAACCTTGCTGCAGTGCTTCTTATAGATGCTACACACTGCTGCCATTATGTGTCACATTATTGTGGAAGGAGTGGATCTTGAAGATGTTGGTTGGAGTCAAGCGGGCTGCTTTGTCCTGCATTGTGTTGAGCTTCTTGAGTGTTGCTGGATCAGCACTCATCCAGACAAGTGTAGAATATTCCACACACTTCTGACGTTTTTCATTTGGTAGGTGGCATATTTGTCATGAAGCCCACCCAATTTTCCTTTCATTCATTTAGATGGGAGGGAATTTGAGCAATTTCCCTCTTCACCTTCTGACCAGGTGATAGTTAACGTCTATGTGGTAAAGGTGAATATTAATCTCATTATTACTGAAAGAAAGACCTCTCATTTATAGCACCTTTCACTTCCTCAGGCAAATACAGCAGCCAATTTTCCATACAGTGAGATCACACAAATAGCAATAGGTTAAATGATCAGTTAATCTGTGCTAATGGTGTTGTTTTAGGGATAAATGTTAAATGCTTTCAGAAAACTCCCCTGATCTTCTTCAAATAGAAAAGAAGATAAGCAGGAAGGGGAAGCCTTGGTTAATATCTCATCCAAAAGATGGCATCTCCAACAACACGGTATACCCTCAGTTTAGCATTGATGTGTCAGCCTAGATGGTGAGCTCATTAGTTTTAACAATGTAAAGTAAATTATTTTGTATTATTAGCCTATATATTTTAATCCACACCATTTATTCTGCCCAGAGTTATGGAGTTGCTCTGCATTCAGCAGAATAAAGTGTTAACTTGTGAATTTCATTATAAAATAGCTGTTCGAACTGCATTTTGCAAAATTTTGCATTTTATGTGGTTTCTCTGTTAAACTCAAATAATATTTTCCCCTATTGTGATATTTTGAACTGAAAAAGCAAAACAGCCAATACTTTCTTTTATGATCTCATTATTGTTTGAATATCTTATGACACTTGCAACTAGTTTACAGTACGGAAAAATCATTAGCATTTTCATTTTACAATGAGCCCATTTATTGTAATATCATGACACTCCACTCAAAGTAATGAGATTTCTTCATTCTTTTATTGTTTTATTTTTAAAGAAAAGCTTTCCGGCTCTTAAAAGGTGAATTCAATTGCCAAGAAGACACATGCCACAAAGGCACTACATTTCATACTTTACCTTCCACTTTTTCTGGAAAGATAGCCAGAAAAAGACTCTTTAAGGTGTCCTGTTTGGTACTGCCTAATCAAATGGCCAAGTTATATCAATCTCTTGAGCTTTATTATCTGTTCTCAGGATTATTGATGGCTTCTATTGAAGGCCTCATTGCTTATTATATGATTCCTTTAGTGTACACAGTAGCAAGCAGCTACATAAGGCATATATATGATATATATATATATATATTTATGCATGAAAGGCAGAAATAATTCTCTCTTCCCTCATGCTCATACTTCATTCTTCAGCTTGATATGCAATGATTGTTCCAATATATTGAAAGTGTATGATTTGAAGGGAGACTGATCTTTTTCTCTTCAAACACTGATCTTAAATCACTGAGGACAGCAGTGGTTTGTTCAATTGTGTGGTTCAGCTGTCCACAGTAATGACATTTCCAAGACTGGCAAAATGGCCGGCAGTTCCAGCTGACCTTAATTTCTTAGAAGTTATACTAAGTCAAGTTGCATCTCATCCTATTTTTAAGTTTCCCGGACAAATTAGTTGGTGGCCAAAACTATTAACTAAATTCACATAAATAACAGCGAAACAAGTTTATGCCAATTTTATAAAACGTCACTTGTAATATGCATTTTGAAATAGTTAACTGAATCAAAATTCTGTCTATAGTTGCACTTTGATGCGGTGTCAGAGTCAAGGCCAAGCACTTTAATTATAAGTGATTGCCACAGTTGTTAGTATCATCAGTTAAACATGGTTACCAACATAGGAACATAAGAAGACTGAGTGGAAAAAGGGATGGTCAGATGTACTTTGGTATAGGAATGAACATCTATGCTCTTTTTGGTTACAAACCTTAGTCACAAGAATGGAATGACAATGCTGAGGACAACACCTATTTCCTCAATGAAATGGGCTGCAGCCTTCACTGAGAAATTACCTTGGGGGAGGCAGTGGTGTAGTTGTAATCACTGGACCAGTAATCCAGAGACCTAGGCTAATGCTCTGGGGACACAGGTTTGAATTCCACTATGGCAGCTGGTGGAATTTAAATTCAGTTAATAAGACTGGAACTAAAAGGCTAATCTCGGTAATAGTGACCATGAAACCATTACCAATTGTCGTAAAAATCCATTTGGTTCACTAATGTCCTTTAGAGAAGAAAATTAGCCATCCTTACCTGGTCTGACCTACATGTGACTCCAGACCCACAGCAACATGGCTGACTCTTAAATGGCCTACGAGCCACTCTGTTGTATTAAACCACTGAAAAAGTCTACAAAATGGAATGAAACCGGATGGATCACCTTGTATTGAACTATGCATCTGAAGCAGTGGCAATCTGAGTTCTGTGGACCCTGCAAAGTCCTCCTTATTAATATCTGGGGGCTTGTGCCAAAATTAGGAGCCCTGTCTCACTGATTGATCAAGCAACTGCCTGACAAAATCGTACTCACAGAAGCATACCTGACAGACAATGTCCCAGACACCACCAATGGATAGCTTTCCCCCTGATTCCCATTGACTCCAGTTTTGCTAGGGTTCTTTGATGCCACACTTGGTCAAATGCTACCTTGATGTCAAGAGCAGTCACTCTCACCTCACTTCTTGAGTTCAACTCTTTTCTCCATGTTTGAACTAAGGCTGAAATGAGGCCAGAAGCTGAGTGACCCTGGCAGAACCCAAACTGAGCGTCAGCAAGTTATTGCTGAGTAAGTGCTGCTTGATAGCCCTGTCAGCAACACTGTCCATCACTTCGTTGAATATCGAGGGTAGACTGATGGGATGGTATTTGGTCAGGTTGGATTTGTCCTGCTTTTTGTGGACAGGACATACCTGGGCAGTTTTCTACATTACCAGGTAGATGCTAGTTTTGTAGCTGTACTGGAACAGCTTGGCTTGGGGCACAACAAGTCCTGGAGCACAAGTCTTCAGTACTATTGCTGGAATGTTGTCAGAGCCTATAGCCTTTGCAGGATCCAGTGCCTTCAGCCTTTTTCTTGATATCATGTGGAGTGAATTGAATTTGCTGAAGACTAGCACATTTAATGCTCGAAATGTCTGGTTGAAAATTATTGCAAATGCTTCAGCCTTGACTTGTACACTGATGCACTGGGCTCCCCCATCATTGAGCATGGAGACATTTGTGGAGTCTCCTCTTCCATTAGTTGTTTAATTGTCCACCACCATTCATGACTGGAAGTGATAGGACTGCAGAGCTTAGATCTGATCACCCTCCCTGGGTATATGCTATCCCACTGACAGGACAGGCCCACAAGTGGTGATGGCACAGTGGTATACAGTTGGGAGGGGGCTGCCCTACAGGTTCTCAACATTACCTCTGGACCTCATGAAGTCCCATGGCATTAGGTCAAACATGGGCAAAGAAACCTCCTGCTGATTGCCACTTACTGTGCCCCCCCAGTTGATGAATCAGTGCTCCTCCATGTTGAACACCTCTTAGAGGAGGCAATGAGGGTGGCAAAGGCACAGAATTTACTCTGGGTGGGAGGCTTCAATGTCCATCACCAGGAGTGGCTCAGCAGCACCACTACCGACTGAGCTGGCCGAGTCCAAAAGGACATAGCTGTTGGACTGGGCCTGGAACACATGGTGAGGGAACCAACAAGAGGGAAAAAACTACTTGACCTCATCCCCGCCATCCTACCTGTCGTAGATGCATCTGTCCATGACAGTATTAGGAGGAGTGACCACTACACTGTCCTGTGGAGACAAAGTCCCGTCTTCACATTGAGGATGCCCTCCATCATGTTGTGTGGCACTACCACCATGCAAATGGGATGGATTTCAAACAGATCTAGCAACTCAAAACTGGGCATCCATAAGGTGCTCTGGGCCATCGGCAGCAGCAGAATTGTGCTCGCACACCTCATATCCCAGCAAAACCCCCTTTCTGCCATTACCATCAAGCCAGGGGACCACCCTGGTTCAATTAAGTGTGCAGGAGGGCATGCCAGGAGCAGCACCAGGCATATCTAAAAATTAGGTGTCAATCTGGTGAAGCTACAAGACAGGACTATTTGTATGCAAAACAGTGAAAGCAGCATATGATAAACAGAGCTAAGCGATCCCACAATCAATGATCAGATTGAAACTCTGTCAAGTGGATTGGCCTCCTCCAGAGGTCCCCAGCATCACAGATGCCAGTTTTCAGTAAATTCAAGTCACTCCACATGATATCAAGAAA
This sequence comes from Carcharodon carcharias, assembly GCF_017639515.1. Classification (NCBI taxonomy): domain Eukaryota; kingdom Metazoa; phylum Chordata; class Chondrichthyes; order Lamniformes; family Lamnidae; genus Carcharodon; species Carcharodon carcharias. The sequence continues at coordinate 93,280,359 of NC_054483.1, forward strand.
TGGCTGAAGGCATTGGATACTGCAAAGGCTATGGGCCCTGATAATATTCTAGCAATCATACTGAAGACTTGTACTCTGGAACTTGCCACACCCCTAGCCAAGCTGTTCCAGTACAGCTACAACACTTGCATGTACCTGACAATCTGGACAGTGCTATCAAGCAGCACTTACTCAGCAATAACTTGCTCACTGGCACTCAGTTTGGGTTCTGCCAGGGTCACTCCATTCCTGACTTCATTACAGCCTTGGTCCAAACATGGACAAAAGAGTTGAACCCAATAAGTGAGATGAGAGCGACTGCCCTTGTTATCAAGGCATCATTTGACCGTGTGGCACAAAGGGACCCTAGCAAAACTGAAGTCAATTGGAATCGGGGAAAACTTGCCACTGGCTGGAGTCATAGCTAACATGAAGGAAGACGGTTATGGTTGTTGGAGGTCAGTCATCTCCCTCCCAGGACATGGCTACAGGAGTTGCTCAGTGTAATGTCCTAGGCCCAACCATCTTCAGGTGCTTCATCAACGACCATCCCTCCATCATAAGGTTGGAAGTGGGGATGTTCACTGATGATTGCACCATGTTCAGCACCATTCATGACTCCTCAGTCCATACCCATATGCAGCAAGACTTGGGCAACATTCAGCCTTGTACTAATAAGTGGCAAGTAACATACATGCCACACAAGTGCCAGGCAATGACCATCTTCAACAAGAGAGAATCCAACTATCTACCCTTGACATTCAATGGCATTACCATCACTGATTCTCCCACTATCAACATCCTGGGAGTTACCATTGACCAGAAACTCAACTGGGCCAGCCATATAACTATTTGGCTAAAAAATCAGGTCAGATGCTTGGAATTCTATGGAGAACAACTCAATTCCTGACTCCCCAAAGCCTGTCCACCATCTACAAGGCACAAGTCAAGAGTCTGATGGAATATTCCCCACTTGCCTGGACGAGTGCAGCTCCAATAACACTCAAGAAGCTTGACACCATTGTTATGACCGATGCAGTTGGTAAAGCTTTTTTTTAAAATTTAAGAATCCCAGAGGGAAACTTTAAACAACTGTCATAATCAATAATCTTAACTGTTATGTTTGAGTTGCGACTCTAAATTCAGGAATCAGACCGCTAGTTCTCAAGGCTTTACATTAACTAATCGAAACATTTTATTAATTTACACAAGTTAAATATATACACATGGCTACAAATTACTACTATCATAACTTTTAACAAGTTCCCAAACTAATCTCCATTAAGGCAACAACAACCCATAGACTTAACCAAAGCACCAGGCAAAGCATTTTCACCTTACGAATTCAAAATGAGGTTCTTTTCACTGTGAAGCCAGTTGGAGGCTTGCAGCTGCCTTTTGATCTTACATTGCCTCTGCCCTGCACACCCGAAAACTACTGAAGTTATACCTACCACCACTGATTGAATTCAAATTCTCATTGTATCAACAACCTCTTTGAACTTCACCTTTTTACAATGAAACCACTTTCTTAACACCAATTTTATTAGTAATATAAACATATTGCTTGGTAGCTGCTAGAAAGGGGTCAATTTTCACTCCACTTCTTGAATGCTCTATTCGAAAAATGCAAATGCACGCTATCTCTTTATTTATATTTCAAATTAGTATATCGAAGCACCCAGGCTAGCTGGCTTTAATACAATTAAGACATACCCGCAGACCAAACTGCTGTTTTTTAAAAAAAATCCAAAATATTAGATACATTAATATCTTCATGACACCATCCAGAGCAAAGTAGCCGACTTGATTGGCACCCATCCACCATCTTCAACACTCGCTTCCTCCACCACCAATGCACAGAGACAGCAGTTTCTACCAACTCAAGATGCACTGCAGCAACTCACCAAGTTTCCTTCGACAGTGCCTTCCGAACTCGTGACCCCTACCACCTAAAAGGCAGCAGATGCATGGGAACAGCACCGCTTGCATCTTCCTCTCCAAGTCACTCACCATCCTGATTTGGAAATATATCTCTGTTCCTTCATTGTCGCTGGATTAAAATCCTGGAGCTTCATCCCTACCAGCACTGTGGGTGTACCTACACCACATGAACTGCAGCGGTTCAAGAAGGCAGCCCCTCCACCAACTTCTCAAGGGCAATTAGAGATGGGCAAGAAAAATGCTGGCCTAGCCAGCGACGCCCACATCCTGTGAAAGAATGAAAAAAAAATTTCCCTATAGGCTTCAGGGAGATGTGGCTTTCTGAGGCACTATAATGAGTAAACCCTTCTAAACCTGTGAGCGAGTAGGTATCAATGTTCTGAACACAAACAACTTCAGCGATGCTTCACTCTAACAGCCTCCGATTTAGCCTTTTCTACATCTTGATTCTTCTCATCTTCATAACAGAGGAATATTTGTGCACAAACTATGAACTTCTTCAGTATTTACTATAACCATCAGGAATGGTCTCAAGGCAAATTTCAGAACAGCAGAGAGCAAAAATTGTTTTCCAGGCAAAGTTTCACACAGCTTCAAATAAATCAACCAAAATGGCCTTCATTATTCAATATCTGCCTCGTATGCTGCTCATGATTCCACCAATATAACACAAATTACTCTTAAGGGATTGGGGTTAGGGCAGGAGCTAAGGGCAATTACATGGAGACCTTGGCCACCCCACCTCCCACAGGGCAGGGTCTGGGTAAACGGTGCTGCAAATTTTACCAAGGATAATTTTGTTCAAACTTTTTTGGGCAGTTTTGTGGTGGTAGGCCCCACCATTCTATTTTACTGGTTCTGTTGCTACAAATGCTGCCCAAAATCTATAAAAGGAAAATAAAATACAGTAGGTTTCCTTTTTAGCCTGCCATTTGTAAATGTCTTTGTACTTCGTAAGTTTCCTTTTGAATGCTGTATCTGATGAAGTCATTCCTTAAGTAATTGTGATGTGGTTCATTAGATTTCTGTCAGGCTGTAAAACTGAGATGTGTTACCAGGAGAAACCTGCCGCTATATAGATCTTGCCCCACAGAGACATATCTTGGCACTTCAGTTACAGCGCTACATTAATGATCAGAAAACCTGCAAAGGAATGGAGCCTGCTTAGACAAGATATTAAAGTGCCTATCCATGCAACTCGAAAACATCTCTATTTCGCTGATATATGTTGTAATGTTGCTTGGTGTCTCACTGAAAGGTCTGGAGCCTTATGTGGTTGAACACAAACCTTTTTTTAGCAACTCAGAACCATATATATCTCCAAGGAACAGCCCTGCATGGGTACTGTCTCCATGCTGGCTTCTGCTAGACTCTACTAGTGTACTCAATCTATCTTCATGTGACTCTCTACATCAAGTCGTTGGCAGTACTGTTCTCCAGTCCCACATGAAACCTTGCTATGCCCAAACAGCCTTATACTACACCTCCCCCAAGCGCTTACCCAAATATATTTACAATACAAACTTCTTTACTTGCTACCCCTTCTCTCCACTCACTCTTCCCCCCCTCCCCCACACACCCCAGTGCTCAAGCCTCTGACTTTATAAATTCAGACAGCCTGAAGGCTTGACAACTTTGCCAGATTATATTCTTGCCCCGTTTGGAGGAATGGTAGTTTCAGTTGCTTTGGGTTGACTTTGCCAGTTTAGCATTGAAATTTTAGCATTCTGATTAGTTCCTGCTACGTTGTTGTCTCCATTTGATTCGCTTTTTGTGTTCCTTCGAGTTGAATTCCTCCTTATTGACAACTGGTCTACTTTGTTCAGATACCGTGGACAGAATTTTCAACTCGGTGGGCAGGAGCGTTCCTGACCCGCTCGAGCGTGAAATAGACACGCGCTGACGTCAGGAGAGCCACTTGTGGTTGGTGAGCAGGCAAAAAGTCGAGCGGCTTTTGCATTTTTTTTGGAAACCTCATCCACAGGCAGGATGAGGCTTCCAACAGCAAATAAAAATCAAATAACAGTTTTCAAATTTCACTGATAACATGTCCCTGCAGAGTCACATGAGGGAACATGTTTTATAACATCCTTCAGATCTTTAATTTTTATGAAAACTCTTCATCTCCCTGAGGCAGCTCTGTGCCCACCGAGATCAAAATTCTGCCTCATGTCTTTGTCCTGTTCCTTCTGAAGGGAATGTTCACTCTGCTCATTCCTAGAGTGGACTCAGATTTTCTTTTTTCATAGGATCTCCCCAGAAGTTGATGTTTTAAAAATGAATTTAATCTCTACTTACAGATACATCTGATACTAGAAGCTCAATAATTTCTAATTGTTCATTCGTAAAGTAATCATTCGGATGTGAGTGTTGGTTCCCAACACTGGACAGTTTTTCCTGTGCGGAGCTAATTCCAGTGCATTATTCTTCAAGCTCACATTTTAAAGTTTTAATTAATTTAAATTTTTAATGCTAATTGTTTTGGAGAGTCTTTGGGCGCCTTTTCAAAAATTTCTACTTTCACTTGGGTATGTTGCAGAAGCGGCACAGAACTCTTTTTCTGATTGGCGAATCAGCGCTTCAAGATTTCTTCTTTTTCTTGACATTTTAGGCTCTTGATTTTCATTTCAGCCGTGTCATTTATCAACAATGGTTCTCAGTAAGATTGAGGTATCTAATGCTTTTCCTTCTGGTTCATTGAACTTCAGCATCGGATTTACTTTTGCTGATCTTATTTCTATCTTTCCTTTCTCCACCTGCAGCAGAGCTTTTGTCCTTGTCCTTCATTTTGATTTCACTGTTAGCCAGCCTGTCTCTGGTGAAGTCTTAAATTGTTTCTGTTCCATAATTGTGCTGCTCATGGCTTCATTATTTGCTCACAGCTTGGAAAGCTCTGCGGCTTTTACTTTCAATGCCTCCTCTTTTCCATTCAGCTGGCTCTTCAGTTCATTCAGAGTGGCCTTAAATTCATTTTGCTCCTCTTCATAATTTTCCAGAGGAAGAAGCTTTGACCTGAGGGATTCTTGCAATATGTGAATGTCCTTAAAAAACTCAAAGCTTAAACATATTTTCTTTTTCTTTGCAAAGCCCAGTTGCTTTGTCTTGAGTTTTCTCTTATTTCAACAGTGTCTTCTGGGCTTTTTTCTGCTGTTTTTCCATTCTGATATTCAAGGCAGTCTTCATTTCGTTATGCTGCTGAAGGGTTGTGTGCTCCTTTTTCATATGATCTTGAAGAACAATTAGATGTTCTTTCAACGGTTTATTTTCTTGTTGACCTCTTGCCAACTCACATTGTGCTACAGTGCATTGCTTTGTCACTGCTGATAGTTTCAATGCAGATTTTTGTGAGGTAGTATTCAATGTCTTTTTTAATTCCTCATGTTTATCCAGGGCCATATATTTATTATTTCGGGCAGTGACTTCTTTGAATATCTTTTCTGCCTGCTGGACTGCCTGGCTGTACTTTGGTTGAGTTTTTCCAACTCCTGCTTTGATTTGCCAACAATGGAATTCAGGGTTGTTAATTCCTCCTTGTGCTTTTCTGGAGGTACATACACATGATTCATTTTTTCATTTATTGCATTCTTCTCAACAATCAACCTCTCTGTTTCTTTCAAAGCCTCTTTGCACCATTGTGACCCCTCAGAAATTTGTTTGTTCGGATCTTGAACAGTTTGGTTCATTAAAGATTTTAGTTTATCGTTCACTTTCAAAGACACATGCTCTGCTTGAATCTTGTGTTTCAAGTCTTCCAATTCAGCTTTGATATGGACACTATGCTGTGGAACAGCTTAACTTCTTTTTGTTAGGCTTTGTTTCTTTTGAGTTACTTCAGATAGCTTTCCTTCATTCAGAGCCAGCTGCTCCCTCCGCATTGTCACCTGCTGCTGCAGTTCAGGTAATGTCTCAGGATTTTCAAAAATATATACTTTTTAAGGCTTCTGGATGGTTTTCTAGCTCTCTGCAGCCATTGTGTGGTTTACTTGGGCATTGTCTTTGCTATGTCACAGCTTCAATGGGGGCATTCCACCCCTCTTTTTAAGCTCTGCGCACTCCACAACTTGAAGATTAAAACACTTGTTAAAGGTTTCTATTATCTCATCAAAGCTAATTAAGGATTCGTAAATGCCTTGCATTAGGATTACTTCATCCACAATTTTTAAAAAATTCATTTTTACAGGATGTGGGCATTGCTGGCTAGGCCAGCATTTATTGCTCAAATCTAATTGCCCTTGAGAAGGTGAGCTGCCTTCTTGAACTGCTGCAGTCCATGTGCTGTAGGTACACCCATAGTGCTGTCAGAGAGGGAGTTCCAGGATTTTGACGCAGTGACAGTGAAAGAATCGTGATGTATTTCCAAGTCAGGACGGCGGGTGGCTAGGAGGGGTATTTGCAGGTGGTGCTGTTCCCATGTGTCTGCTGCCCTTGTCCTTCTAGATGGTAGCAGTTGTGGGTGTGGAAGGTGCTGCCTAAGGAGCCTTGGTGAGTTCCTGTAATGCATCTTGTAGATGGTAAACACTGCTACCACTGTGCGCCGGTGGTGGAGGGAGTGAGTGTTTGTGGATGGTGTGCCAATCAAGCAGGCTGCTTTGTCCTGGATGATGTCAAGCTTCTTGAGTATTGTTGGAGCTACACTCATCCAGACAAGTGAAGATTATTCTGTCACACTCTTGACTTGTGCCTTGTAGATGGCAGACAGGCTTTGGCGAGCCAGGAGGTGAGTTTGTTGCCACGGGATTCCTAGCCTCTGAGCTGCTCTTGTAGCCACAGTACTTATATGGCTGGTCCATGGTCAATGATATCCCATAGGATGTTGATAGTGGGGGATTCAGTGATAGTAATGCCATTGAATGTCAAGGGGCAATGGTTAGATTCTTTCTTGTTGGAGATGGTCATTGCCTGGCACTTGTGTGGCATGAATGTTACTTGTCACTTGTCAGCCCAAGCCTGGATATTGTCCAGGTCTTGCTGCAATTGGACATGGACTGCTTCAGTATCCGAGGAGTTGCAAGTGGTGTTGAACATTGTGCAATTATCAATGAATATCTCCACTTCTGACCTTATGATGGAAGGAAGGTCATTGATGAAGCAGCCGAAGATGATTGGGCCTAGGAACTCCCTCCATAAGAACACTGTGGGCGAACCTGCTGTACCTACACCATATGGACTGCAGTGGTTCAAGAAGGCAGCTCACCACCACCTTCTCAAGGGCAGTTAGGGATGGGCAACAAATGCTGACCCAGCCAGCGAAGCCCACATCCCAAGAATGAATTAAAAAAATTAATGCAGTTCACGTTCTTAAACCTCACTGCATTTATTTTACATGACCCTCTATTAGATGCATCTAAAGTATATTATGGAAGGACTTTGCCACCAATTCAGTCAGTCTAGTAAATAGTCTAGTAAATTGTAAGATAATCATTCTGCAATGTAGACCATTTCACTTCATCAAAAAAGTAGGAAGTCACGCTCACTGAGAGTCTCCTGGAGAATGTTAGAGGGGTTGGATTTTACCAGCCCCCTAGGGGTGGGCTAGGAGATGGGATGTTCGTGAATTGACAAGGCAAAGCAGGATTGAGCGCCCATTGTGTTCCCACTGCCATGGCATTTTCACACTCAGAAGTCAGCCTGACTATAAGCCTTGGTATCCATTTGGACAGGGAGCAATCTGGAGCAGGCCACAAGACCAGGGAGGTCTGCTTCACACCCCACGCACCACCCCCACCCCCCCCCCCCCACCCCACCCCAACCCTTCCCCCACCAGGGGTGGTATGAGAAGGCCCAGTCCCTAAACTTCGGGGCATGTTCCCAGTCCTGACCTTGGAAACCTATTTATTGGGTGGGGTCAGACAGAGCAGTGGTTGGGAGGCTGGGGACGATGGGGGGAGCACTTGCGCTCCACCTGGCCCACAAGCAATGTGTGAAGGTACATACATTTTCCCTGAAGCTGTCCTCACCTCACTTCATCTGTAGGCTTTCCCAAGGAAGGCCTGAGAAACCCAGCCTCCCACTGAAAAACTGCAGAGCAGGTTAAATCAGTTCTGAAGAAGAGTCATACAGACTGTTTCTCTCCACAGATGCTATCAGATCCGCTGAGTTTTTCCAGCATTTTTTGTCTTTGCGTTAAAGCAGAGACTGACAGCCTCATTCAAATATTTAAGTTCCCTATCCAACTCTTGTGATTGTGTGGGTTTCCTGCCCTTTTCTCTGCCTCTGTAAAACTCGGAAGTGAGCAGGTTGCAGGCAGGTTGGATCATGGTTCAGATTTTTAAAATTTCCATCCCCGACCCCAACAGTTTTGATGTACAATGTTTCAGAGTCAAGACCGAAAACCCATGATTATCTTTGAGGGAGTCAGTGAGACTGATGTAGACAGCAACAACATTGAGACACTGAGAAATAGCAGCCAGAGATCTGCAAAAGGAAAAGAATATTGTGTGGGCTTTTCCACTCTGGAGACTACGTGTGATGACAGGTAGGAAAGCCAGCATGGTTTCTGCTGGGCAGTGGAACGGATGATAACACCCGATTTTCTGCTTTTCACCTCATTAATTATGCATCAGTGCGGAGCTCATCAAATCTAGCGGTGGGGCAGGCAGTGACCCGCCTGCCCAGCTGTTACTTCATGGGATCAATGGCCCTGGTGTTGTATTTGAACGACATCCACACAGACATTCACTCACTGCAGGCCAGGTCTGTGCTGAAGGTCTGAATTAGAATGCTGATCAAATGTGCAGAACCCTCTGCTCCACAGTTCAGCCAGGCCTCCCTGGGGAATTCCCCTCCAGGCCGTCCAGAAAAGGTGGGAGGTCCCCTTTCCTCGGGATGGCAGCAGGAGGTCCTTCCACCTGACCATGCCAGCCTAGGAGGAGGTCACCAGGGAGGTCAGTGTCCGTGTCAGTCAAAAATGGATCATCCTGCAATGCAGGGAATGAATGAATGATCTGATGTGCTCTGCCCGGGTAAGTGAAACTTCTACCCACTTCAAAGTCACACTCTCATAACGGCATCAGGCAATCCAAAGGTTAGAGTCCACAGGGATGTCACACACGAGCAGCAGATGGGACATCAGCACTGATTGTCTGCCAGCCACTTTGAGCTCACCATCTCATGTGAGATCCTGCACAAATGGCATCTTAATCCCTTACTGGGGAGGGCTCAGCACACACAACAGGCATGCTTGCTTCTGAACTGCTCTTTCATCCTTAGTACTCACAGTCAATCCATCTGTCTTTATGCAGGACAAGATCGGCCTCAAGCAACGGGAGAGATCAAAGATGGGAGGGGGTTCCCCAGAACCGAGGACACTCTCCTCCCATGAGGAGTAAGCAGCAGAGCTGGCCAGCGAGGACAGAGATCATTTCTGTGTGGAAGGTGAGACTGGCCTCCCTGAGGCTCCATCCTATGTACACCTGCCACATGCAGACAATGACTGTACGTAGCCTGTAATGCATCACCCTGCCTAGTCAGCTCTAATTATCTCTTTTCTCTATTCCAGCCACCAGCAAGAAAAGGCGGAGGAAGAGATTCAACCAGCGCCTCATCTGCAGCCCCCAGAGCACCTCAAATGAGGATGCTGAGGAAGATGTGTCACTGCATTCATCTGCACCCTCCAACAGTACAAATACCTGCACTTTGGTGGATCCTAGTTCTGGAGTAGGAACATAGGACCATAGGAAGAGGAGCAAACCATTCAGATCCTCGAGCCTGCTCCACCATTCAACTAGATCATGGCTGATCATCTACCTCAACACCATTTTCCTGCAATATCCCCAAATCCCTTGATACCATTAGTATCTAGAAATCGATCAATCTCTATCTTGAACATTCTCAATGGTTGAGCTTCCACAGCCTTCTGGGGTAGAGAATTCCAAAGTTTCAGAACCCTCTGACTGAAGAATTCTTCCTCATCTTAATCTTATATACCACCCCTTATCCTGAGATTATGTCCCCTGATTCTAAACTCACCAGTCAGGGAAAGCATCTTATCCACATCCACCCTGCCACACCCTGTAAGTATTTTGTAAATTTCAATGAGGTCACCCCTCATTCTTTGAAACTCTAGGGAATACAGACCCAGTCTCCTTAATCTGTCCTCAAAAGACAATCCCGCCATCCCAGGGATTAATCTGGTGAACTTCTGTTGCAAGTATATACCTCTGAATAGGCTCAGGATCACAGTCAGGTGATCACCTCATGGATATGTGTCCATAGCAGGTGGAGGCAGTGGCAACCGAGGTCTCTGATACTCAGAGAACTGGTGGATACCAGGCCCCTGCAGAGTTTGAGTATGATGATGAGCCTCTGCAATCGGCCCTGAGACAAATACTGGAGAGGCAAAGACACGCAGTGGAACATCAGAGTTGTCAGAGGCTGTCTTCAGACTGGAACGAAGGATGGAGGAGTCTTTCTGATGTTGCGGCTCCAGCATACTAGCGTATCGGAGTCTCCCTGGGGAGGGTGGCGGCCGCCTTGGGGACCCCTTTCCAGCAGTTTCTGCTGGATTTGCAGTTGGAGCTGCACACTATCACTCTAGTCATGGACGCGTTCCATCTGTGGCTAGGTGAGAGGGGGGATGGGGAACCTCAACTTCTCTCCAGGTGTCCCTTCTCCTCAAGGAGTCAAGGAGCAGCCCTTGAATGGAGGGGAAGTGCCAGCCAGAAGCCCCGGGGGCATTCACCCAAGACAATCCAAGGGTGCCTTGCTGGTCCAAATCCCCTTTGCCTGTGACCCCATCAGCCCCAGCAGATCAGGCTGAGGAGGGTGCACCTGCCCCAGAACAGGAGATTTTTAGCAGATGTCAGGCCTCCAGAGGATGCCTGCCAAAGTCATCTCAGACTACAGGGCATAGCAGTCAGCAGGCTGCCTCCACTTCTGCTGGGGATGTCAGGGCTGCAGCTAGACGTAGCGGTAGAGTTAGGAACATTATGAAGTTTTGGATGAACAGTGGTGGCACAGGTGTTGATTCAGTGTACATAAACTGCACTATTGTAAATATATTTCACATTGATCCCTCTCTAAGTCTCAGGTATGGAATGGCCAATCAATGTGATGCAAGGTCCCACATTCATTCAAGGGTACAAAATGATCCTCACCCCCTGCCCACTAATTATATACCATCTTGTCCCTCAGTTCCATTAAGCCTCACCCAATCTCATGACAGTGAATCGCCTTTAGATCCACATCTGCCACATGAACATAGGCACTTCTTATGTGAAAATGATGGCTGGATGGCTGGACAAGACAAATGTAGCCCTTACATCTCAGGAAGACATTATGTGACCTCGTGGGAATTCCTCATCAGGGTTAGTGATTATCCTGATGCTGACACACTGAAGTCTGCAGTTTGTGGATGTTATAAGTATTTGCTGTGACCAACGTTGGAGTCTTTTCACCCAAGTGCACTTTGCAATGGCATTTATTTTATTACTGGGAGGTTTTAGTTAAAGCAATATTCATCCTCAAACACCATAACCTTTCATGCAGCGGAATTTCTTCTCTGCATTTAAGGCTGAACGTTATTCCTTTATTAATCCCCACTCTGCCCACACATGGGACAGAATTTTCTGCTGTTGGGGGGGTGGGGGAGAGCGGGTGCGGCAGGCGTGGACCCAATCGGCACCCACGATCGGGTCTGCGCCGCCATTTTACGCGGGCAGGCCAACTAAGGCGTATTTGCCAACTCCTGTGGGTAGCGGGAGTATGCATAGACTGCCGGGTTCAATGGCGACCCGGCAGCCTGTTTAAAAGAAAGCCTGGCAGCCTCCTGTAGGCTGGTGACAATGGCCAATTTGAGGGCGCACCACAGGGGGTCGGCTGAGCAGGGCAGGTTGCAGGGTAGGGCAGAGGGGCAGGGCAGGCTGCAGGATAGGCCAGAGGGGCAGGCCAGGCTGCAGGATAGGCCAGAGGAGCATGGCAGGCTGCAGGGTAGGCCAGAGGGGCAGGGCAGGCTGCAGGATAGGCCAGAGGAGCATGGCAGGCTGCAGGGTAGGCCAGAGGGACAGGGCAGGCTGCAGGGTAGGCCAGAGGAGCATGGCAGGCTACAGGGTAGGCCAGAGGGACAGGGCAGGCTGCAGGATAGGATAGAGGGGCAGGGCAGGCTGCAGGGTAGGCCAGAGGAGCATGGCAGGCTGCAGGCTAGGCCAGAGGGGCAGGGCAGGTTGCAGGGTAGGCCAGAGGAGCATGGCAGGCTACAGGGTAGGCCAGAGGGACAGGGCAGGCTGCAGGATAGGACAGAGGGGCAGGGCAGGCTGCAGGGTAGGCCAGAGGGACAGGGCAGGCTGCAGGCTAGGCCAGAGAGGCAGGGCAGGTTGCAGGGTAGGCCAGAGGGACAGGGCAGGCTGCAGGCTAGGCCAGAGGGGCAGGGCAGGTTGCAGGGTAGGCCAGAGGAGCATGGCAGGCTACAGGGTAGGCCAGAGGGGCAGGGCAGGCTGCAGGCTAGGCCAGAGGGGCAGGGCAGGTTGCAGGGTAGGCCAGAGGAGCATGGCAGGCTAGAGGGTAGGCCAGAGGGGCAGGGCAGGCTGCAGGATAGGCCAGAGGGGCAGGGCAGGCTGCAGGATAGGCCAGAGGGGCAGGGCAGGCTGCAGGGTAGGCCAGAGGGCCAGAGGGACAGGGCAGGCTGCAGGGTAGGCCAGAGGGGCAGGGCAGGCTGCAGGATAGGCCAGAGGGGCAGGGCAGGCTGCAGGGTAGGCCAGAGGGGCAGGGCAGGTTGCAGGGTAGGCCAGCAGGGGCAGGGCAGGCTGCAGGGTAGGCCAGAGGGGCAGGGCAGGCTGCAGGATAAGCCAGCAGGGGCAAGGCAGGCTGCAGAGTAGGCCAGAGGGACAGGGCAGGCTGCAAGGTAGGCCAGCAGGGGCAGGGCAGGCTGCAGGGTAGGCCAGCAGGGGCCCAATGCGGCCCTCGCTTTTCAGGTGAATGCCTTGCTGCCCTCCTTGAGGAGGTGGCAGCACAGTGGGAGGTGTTGGTCTCCCAGGATGGGAGGAGGAGGCTCCCTCACATGACCAAACGTGCCTGGGAGGAGGTGGCAGAGGTGGTGAGCCCCAGTGATGTGGTGCGGCGCACCTGGATCCAGTGCCATAAAACGCTTCAATGATTTGTTGCACTCTGGCAGGATGAGTACTATGTTAGCATTGGGCATTTAACCCAGCAGGTAGCCTTAGCCTTTGAGGCCACCCCCACCCCCCCTCACCCCCCCACCCCCAAGTCTTACTGTCGTGACTGCATTGAATCATGTTGGGCATTTTTCCTACGCTGGGTCGGCAAACAGATTGTGCCCATGCTTAAATCAGCCTGAGTGTTTACGAGGAGATGAGTTCTCCCCTGCACCACGTGTTGCTCTTAGTCGCACATGACTAGTCTGGGGGGAACCTGCAGGAAATGCAGCTCGGCGCATACTCAGATCTCCAACACATGTCCTATTCATGGTGATGAGATTGTGGAAGGGGAGTCTCAAGGTGTCGTGGCAAAGAACCATCTGCTGCCCTCGACTCTACACATGCTTGCGCATCCTTGCTATGGGAGCAAAGACCATGTGGTTCCTAAAGTGATGTACACAGCATGTGTCCAAGGGGCCGTTGGGGGGGGGTGGGGAGCAGGCGTACTATCTTTGTGTGACTGATCAGCAGTAACGGGGAGAGGAGGCACCGGAGGCCTGATATGGTCCACTGTGGTTGGGGTGTGGCGTGCGCTTGCAGAGTCCATGCGCAAATTGCCGTAATGAATGATATAATCTCTTTCTCAGGAGAAGAATGCTCATAATGCCTCGGAGCATGCCAGGACTGGAGGCGGCCAGGCTCACATCATGATGTTAAGCTGCTTTGAACAGGAGGCCCTTGAGCTGGAGAGGCGCCATGCACCCAGGCCTACTCGGTGAGGCTGGGGTGGCGCGGCCAGGTATTTGAGGCCAACAGTGAGGCCAACATTGTCCTCCCAACATCCATAGCCTGATGATTGTTAAATTTGTTACTGTTGCAACATTTGCAACTGTTCGGTCATAGAGTGATAGAATCAGAGATGTGGAGCATAGAAAAAGGCCCTTCGAGAATGCGCAGGTCTAACACTTACCTAACTATTCTAATATCATTTTCCAGCACTAGGCCCATAGCCTTGTATGTCAGGGCATCGCAAGTGCACATCCAAATACTTATTACATGTTAGGAGGGTTTCTGGGTCTACCATCCTTTCAGGCAGTGTGTCCCACATTCCCACCAACCTCTGTGTGCAAAAGTTGCTCATCACATCCCCTGCCCCTTACCTTAAATCTAAGCCACCTGGTTACTGATCCCTCTGCCAAGGGGAAAAGTTTCTTTCTGTCGACCCTATCTATGCCCCTCATAAGTTTATACACTTCAATCATGTCACCCCTCAATCTCCTCTGCTCCAGGGGAAATAACCCCAGTCTATACAATCTCTCCTCATAAGTGAAACTCACCAGGCCAGATAACGTCCCAGTAAACATCCTCTACACTCTCTCCACTGCAATCACATCCCTCCCATAAAGCTCATTGCAGAACTGCACGCAGAACTATAGCTGTGGCCTAAGCAGCGTTTTCTGCAGTTGGAACATGACCTCTCTGCTCCTATATTCTATGCCTCAGCTAATAAAGGTAAATATGGCATATGCCTTCTTAAGCACCTTATGAACCTGTCATGCTACCTTAAGGGACCAATCGACATGCACACCCAGGTCCCTCTGACCCTCATTACTTCCCAGGGTCCTACCGTTCATCGTGTATTCCCGTGCCTTATTTGTCCTGTCCAAGTGCATCACCTCACACTTATCCACATTCCATTCCATTTGGCATTCATCAGGCCATCTGACCAGCCCGTCTATATACTCCTGTAATCTAACGGTATCCTCCTCACTATTTACCACCCCATCAATGTTTGTGTCCATTGGTTCTGGAAGGTTGAGCACATAATAAGCCGGGGGCGAAAGGGATGAAGTGTGTCACTGTGTGCACGCTAACTGATCCACTGTCCTTGTTTTTTATTTCAGCATCATCAGAGCATGGCCACCAGCAGGAGCTGCAGATGCCCTTTCTCACACCTGAGGGCCCTCACCTGTAACCTGTGTCACGCCATTTCTGTGAGGCAGGTACCAGGGCAGATACTAGCACCTCCGTGGGCATTGGAACATTGGCTAGTGTCCCAGGGCACGGGGGAGAGGGCACTTCACAGTCACTGGAGGAGCTGGCAGAGACAGAGAGTGCCGATGGCACCAGCAGCCAGAGGGCTGCAGGGGACCAGGCACATGCTCAGTCGGTGAGTGATGATGTGCCTCTGGAGTTGTCCGTGATGCAGCAGCTGCAGGAAATGCGGCCGGGTGTGCTGGAGCATCTGGGAGTGTTGCATGAGACTATGCTTCTCTTGGTGTCCGTGGTGGAGGAGTCCCCGTGGAGCATCAGTGATGCAATCAACCTCATGGCAGATCATCATGCTTCCTCCATGGAGAGAGTGACGACTCTCGTGAAGAGGGGCTTCCAGGAAAACAAACAGGTTCTCCTGGGGTTACAATCGGACCTGCAAGCCCTCACAGTGCCAGTGGCCACAGCTGGTCATTGCCAATGTGTAAGATGGTGTGGGCTTCAAGCTTCCCAGCTCGTTGCCCACCCATCCACGGTGAGCAGGGAGGTCCGGGGCGACCTCACATCGGAGGAGCAGCTGCCTGTCGTATCTGCGGGCTCCTCTCACGGTGCTCCAGATGAGGGCAACAGCTGCTCTACCCCTCTCCCAGTGACCGCTTCATCGGATGAGGCTGCAACAACTGGGGAGATGCCAGCTGTGGACCTGGCAGTTCCCTCCCAGGCGGGGCCAGCACTGGCTCCATGGGCCAGAGGACGGCTGCCAAGGTCATCAAGGCCAACAGGACAGCAGAGTCAGCAGGCTGGCTCAGATACCACTCCGAGCGAGGGGTCAGCACTAAGATGTAGCACCTGCAAATGGAAATGTAAGGCATATTAGGCACTCCACGGGTTTCTCACTGCTGCATTTGTGTTGGCCCGAGATTAGGTCCTTAGAATTTATTTTTTTTGCTTACAGTATTGTTTTACAATTGGGAGAATATCTGATGTTAAAATTAAAAACCAGATGTGTGACCATGGCTGAGGGTGACTCGTTTGTTCTGCATGTGTATGTTTAAGAAAAGTGTCATGAGTGTTTGTTTGGACATTCAGCTTTATGTACAAGGCCCTTAGTTCCTGCTGATGACCTGGCAGATTTTGCACTTTGGTGTCGAGTACGCATGTGCCAGGCAAGGCTGGTCTTGCTGATCCATTTGTGCTGTGCTAGCTGGAGGTTCATTGGATTAAAGCAAAGGTGTCCCTGCCTCCTTGGTGTAGACTTGGGTCAGCGTTTAGCCCCTCATCATTCCCGTGCCTCCTCATCCTCAGAATCAGTGCTGGATTCATCCTGAGCAGCTGCATCCACTGCGTCAACATCTTCATCGTACACTGCGTCCCCCCTTTCCAGCACAAGATTGTGGAGAGCACAGCATGCAACCACTATCACCGACACACGATCTGGGGGTACTGGAGTGCGCCCCCGAGCGGTCCAGGCATCGGAAACGCATCTTCAGAAGACCAATGGCTCTCTCCAGCACTGTCCTTGTGGTACTGGATGGCAGAGACGTGTCATGAGCCACCTTCTGAGGGGATAGCCCTTGTGATCCAGTAGCCATCCATTCAGCCAAGCCGGAGCACTGAAGAGGCCTCTGGCTCGCTGTGTCTGGCTTGCCTGGTCCCAGCGGAAGTGGATGAAGGTCAATGCACGCCTGAACAGAGCATCTGTAACCTGCTTGACACAAGTGTGGTCAGCTGATTGGGGACACCACAAAAATCACCCACCGAGCCCTAGAAGGAGCCAGAGGCATAGATGTTGAGGGCAGCTGTGACCTTCAGAGCCACTGGCTTGGGGTGTCCACCCACAGTTAGGGGAGATCTCAGGCCCGATCATCTGACAGATGTAGTTTACTGTCTCCTTTGACAGTCGCAGCCTCCTTCGGCACTGCACCTCAGACATATTGAGATAGCTGCTTTGCCGCCTGTATACACTGGCAGCAGGATAGTGGCATCTTCTAGGGGCCCCTTCCACCTTGGTCTACCTCTTATCCCTGTGCCTCTTGTGCCTGCACCTGTAATCCCAAAGGCGGCTCCTTTGGAGGCTGAATGTGCACTCCTGTCCTCCTCCCCCTTCTAGCCCTCCCTTCCTCCTCAGAGGAGCTGCCTCCAGTGGACAGATCAGATCCCATACCCAGGCTAAGGGGAGGCCTCCAGAAACCTGCAGGCCGGGAAAAGAGTCCCCACTGCAGAGTGCAGACCTGAAGGTTCAAAGTACACAGAAAGCTGCTGGAATATGTTCTGAACCACTGCAGATCACACAGCCAAGTTTAAAATACTTTCTCCAGTAAATACTGCACAAAACAGATTGACCACCCCACTGAGCCCTCTTATCCCACCCGTGGATGAGTTTTATCAAAAAGTCTCTTACCCGCCTGCCCGTTGTGCCTCCCGTGCACCGACTCAAAGTTCACACAAGCATCTAAAAATCGCCATCGATTGACGACTAAAGGGCCTTAACTGGCCCGTTAATTAATGGCGGGCGCCCGTCGGACTTCATCGCGCCCACGCCCAGCAAAATATCGCGATGGCTCCTGGTGACATTGGGACGCTCACCCAACGTCAAACTGAAAATTCTGCCCACGCTGAGCGATGGAAGTCGGTTCCGCTCAGTGACATTTGAAATGTCTACTAGAGGGGAATTAGTTTGTGCTGTCAGGCGTGTGTGCTTATCCTCATGAACCCATCAACTTAGCTCTGAGGATCATCGTTTGCTCCTGAATGGCTGCCTAACAGTGCTTCATGGAATCCTTCTGAGGTCACAGAATGCAAATCAATATGTAGTTCATGGCATGACTGCACAATCATTGACTTAAGAGTACTTCAAAATGATTGGCCTTTGTGAGATGTACAATTTCAAGGACTGTCATATGTAAGTGATGCTCCGACACATCTCCTGAGTGTTCAGCAGTTTCGATGAAGGGAATAAGTCGTCATTGACTGCTGTATCAAAACTGACTGGGCCATGTCTCTCCTGAATGCCAAAGCAATGCAGGATGTAAATTTAGCAGGTTTCCTACAAATGTAGGGTTATGGTCCTGCTGAACTACTTTCTATGAAGACAATGCTAACTTAATTTTCAGCTTTGGGTGTATGCTGTCATGTTACTACTCACAGCGTCCTGATGTCTCATGGTGTCTTGTGCCTCAGTATCAAGATACAGCCTCTGTATTAATCATGCATGGGAGCTGGCGTTTGGAGAGAGGGTGCTATCCAGATGTAGATCCCTTTTGAAATGATCCAGCACTAACCATCGACAAGTGTTTTTCCTCTTAAAGCCACCTTGCTCAGCTGCTGTAATGCATGCATCAGCACATCTATGTGTGCAATAGTGTTTCAGCCTCTTGAAGGATGCCAAGGCCATTGACTAGTTGGCGCTATGGTTGAAAGGACTGGACTATGTGTAGCTGCTTAATGTTATGCGCTAGTGGAGTGCTATGCTACGACTGTGCCTTCCAAGGGTGACCCCATTGTTAGGGTTGAAGGTGATTTATGCTCTCTCTGTGACCATTGTGAGATTGTTGACCTTTCGTGACATGTTGAAGATGACAATAAAGATGTTGTAGTATCTCCTGCATCGAAGCGTGAAGACAATTGCACTTGTAACAACTTGTCTTCACTTTATTCCTCCTGGAATCTTGTAGATATGAGGTTCTCATGGGCATGTCTCCGCATCGCGTCCTTGCAATTACATCCTCATGTGGCTCATCTGCATCCTCAACCTCTTCAGATTCATCCCTTCAGCACTTCAACATCCTCTTTATCCGAGGAGACATCTTACTCCTCCATGCTGGTCAATAGTAAAATATCCCCCCTTTGAAGCACTAGGTTGAGCAGGGTGCAGTAAACAATGATGATATAGGACACTCTCTGTACTGAGTAATAGAGAGCCCTATCTAATCGGTCCAAACATCTGAAACGCATCTTTAAGAGGCCAATACTATGTGCTATTAAGGACCTTGTGGCTGAATAAGCAGCATTGTATCTCTCTTAAGATGCACTCTGTGGATGACAAATGGATGTCATTAGCCACCCCTCACCACCAAGCAGCCAACCCTTTAAATGCTGAGCTCCTACAAATATCTCTGGTACCTATGAGTGACTCAAAATGTATGAGTCATGTAAGCTCCCCAGATGCCTAGCACAAACATGCATGATCTACTTTCTGTGATCACAAATTATTTGGACATTCAGGGAATGAAATGTTTTTCTTTTTATGAATCTCACAGGCTGCTGCCAGGGATCTCTCAAGTCCACATGTGTGCAGTCGATAGCGCCCTGCACTTACGGAAAACCTGAGCTCACAGTGAATCCTACAACTCTGGCAGTCTGGCTGGCTTCATCCATGCAGAACTGCAGATAATGGTGAGCTTTATTGAAAAGGGCATCTGTCACCTCTCTTATGTATTTTATGTGTTGCCGGTTGTTAGATGCTGCAAAGATCACCAGTGGAGCCCTGGAAGCATCAGCAGGCAAAAAGGTTCAATGCGGCGATAACCTTCAGAGCGACCGGCATTGGATGCCCTCCATGTCTGTGCAGCACCAGTTTCTCACAGAGAATGTGGGAAATATGGCCAACCATATTGCTAGATGAGCAAAGGAGTCTGTGGCACTGTCTTTCACCCATCTCCATGTATGAATTGCATCTTCTGTAGCCTTTGATTGCACCAAATGTCTTCGTGGATTTGGCCCCTTCTCATGGACCTGGGTCTTCCTGAGCCCTGTTGGCTCTTGTTCCTCAGGGTGGCGGTCTCTTCTGAGCTGCACTAATTGGCAATGGGGCCTTCTTCTCCTCATTTTAATAAAAGCTATCAAGAAGGCTATGTTGCCTGCAGCCTGCATTCTCCCCTGCTCCTTGTACCTGTGAACGGATATAATTGATCAATCAGTGGTAGTTCCCGTGGAATGGTCTCCCTCCATATGTAAGGCAACTAGAAATGCAGTCTGCAACCCTTAACTTTCTCTTAGTCTGTATCGCATACCAAGGCCATTCCGTGCAGGATGTTATCATCTTTAAGATGTGGCTGAGCTTTCCCCTCAGATGTGACTGCACATCTACAACAAGGGCCTTAATTAGGGTTAAAAGACCTAAGTCCTAGGAGCCACAGGCAGCCTTGTGCTGGTTGTCCTCTAGTGGTCTTGGTAATAACCATTGATACCCAATCCTTGCACTTATGTCCTGGTGCCTTGAATGCCATGAGCCGTGCACTGGGAAAATGGAGGCTTGTAGGGAGCATGCTGCCTCTGCACAGCTGACATGGCCCTTGATTCTTGAACTCTGCATCCATTCTGACATGCTTCTGTAAGGGTCAGATGCCAGTTAAGACCATATGCACTGCAGCACCCAAACATCCTGGTTTCTCACCTGAATTCACACCATTAGGGAAGGAGCCAAGCTCATTCATTGTGTATTAGACCCTCGAATCCTGCATGCAGCTGAGCCAAGCTCTCCATGGCTTGAGCAGGACATATATAGGGTGCCCTTCAATCGGCCAAGAATTGCTGTCCTGAACTCCTCTGACATGCCCTGAGACTGCTCCCTTCTTTTTAACTTGTTTATTGAACTGAGTTATTACAAGGTGAGCTCGAAAATGGTGCTACAGAACTTTATCTGGGGGATTAGCTTCTAACTTTCCCCGTCACCTACCAAGTTCCTCCTATCCTCCTCCATCCTTACCACCTCCTGATTCCCATTCCTCCCATCACTATCCAGCCTCCCCCATTGCCCTGAAGCTCTTCATTATCCATGTTGCCATTCCTGCCTTCCCCCTGAGCTTTTTAATGTTTATGGTCCCAGGCCCTTTCAACCTGACCCATCCCTGCTCAAGGCCACATGCACACTGACTTCCTGGGACCCGCCAGCCCCATGAGACCATCCCCCCCCCACCCCCACCCCACCCCCACCCCCACCCCCACCCCCACCACCACAATGCCACAATGACTTTTCGGCTACCGACGTATAGAATATTGTTGAGTTCCTAAGACATGAGAAGAACTCTAACTCTGTATGTTCAAAATGTTATCCTTATTGATATTTTTAAACATTGGCTTTTTGCTGAACCAAAAAGATGGCTGCTACAAATCATATGATCACAGGGTTGACCCTTTGTCTGGGAGCTATCCCAAGAAATTGCAAGAAGAAAAAAAAAACGCTCAGCTTCTGGAATCTCACACATCATTGTACAAACCCCTTGTAATCACAAAGGACCAGAAGATTCACACATCGAACCTTATTATGCCTAGAGAGCTGTTAACAGTCTCTTTTCACACCTGCAACTATCCAGATCCACTTCAAAGGGAACCACAGGGATGACATTTGCATCTGATAAGCTCACCTTGCTAGCGGAATCAGTGGGTTTGCCTAGACAATGGCTTTCCAAACACCAGACCCTCAACATAGATGGTATCTAATAACTGGGACATTATCAGCCCTGAAATCAAAGCCAGTTCCAGATGCTGGATAAACATCCCTTTCAAAGTCATTGTGAAGAAGGTCACATGACTCAAGTGACCATTTTGAAATCCCTATATGCCCTTGAGAACTGAGAAATAGTCAGTCTGCTGTAACGCCCAGCTGAGAAACCACCAAGAAGCAGGATCTTCCAGACAGAACAACAGCCTGTACCTCGAAACCTGTCTTTGCTGCAGGATTTTGTACCATTGACTACAGAACTGGCCCAGTCACTGCGTACCCGCTTCAACTTGCAGTCAGCACCAACTGAAAAGTTGGTTCAAGGTGAGGGGCAGGAGGTTTAGGGGGGATGTGAGGAAAAACTTTTTTACCCAGAGGGTGGTGACAGTCTGGAATGTGCTGCCTGGGAGGTTGGTGGAGGCGGGTTGCCTCACATCCTTTAAAAAGTACCTGGATGAGCAGTTGGCACCATCATAACATTCAAGGCTATGGGCCAAGTGCTGGTAAATGGGATTAGGTGGGTAGGTCAGGTGTTTCTCACATGTCGGTGCAGACTTGATTGGCTGAAGGGCCTCTTCTGCACTGTGTGATTCTGTGATTCTGTGAAAAGGAAATAATACAACTCCAGTCTTCAACTAGCTGAACTCGAATGCCTATGTGAAAGAATTGCTCCTTGGACTCCGATCTTGGACTCTGGAAATCACATGAACTAATATTCATTTCAGTGGTTTTTGTAATGTAAAAGTCTTTTTCTCTATCTCCTCTGTTTTCTGTGTGAGTGTGTGTATTTGGAGTGGGATGAACAGTGTATACCATCTATAGAAACTCACCAAGGCTCCTTAAGTAGCATCTTCCAAACCCATGGCCACTACTATCTAAAAGGACAAGGGCAGCAGACACGTGGAAACACCACCACCTGGAAGTTCCCCTCCAAGTCACTCATTTTCCTGACTTGAAAATATATTGCCATTCCTTCACTGTCGCTAGGTCAAAACCCTGGAACTCCCTCCCTAACAGCACTGTCGTTGTATTGACACCGCATGGACTGCAGCGGTTCAAGAAGGCAGCTCACCACCTGCTGAAGGGCAATTAGGATGGGCAATAAATGCTGGGTTAGCCAGCAAACCCACATCCTGTCAATGAATAAAATAAAAACTCCATCCCCCAGGTTTTGAATATGGAAAATAAATTGACCTTCTGAGTTAATCCTAACTCAAGTTTGCATAAATAAATTGGATCACAAAAACTGAGGGATTTGGAAAATATGCCACCGCGTATTTTTAAACACTAATTCAAAGCACCTTCTGCTTATGGACATGGGGTTAAGAGGAAATCAGAGCAGTTTGTCTGCCTTTCTCCTGTCCATAACAATACAGGTGCCTCCTTTGAACGTTACTGTGCCCTCTGCCTCACTGAACAGTGCTTCTGACCCCCAGGACCAAATTTGTTAGGTGACTGACCACACCATGCACACCATACTGTGCATGACCGTAACTGCCCAGACAGGCCTTGCCCGCCCAAGACTGGGACCCCAAGACGTGCATGCCTTCAGTCTCTTCAATAAAATAAAAGCAAAATACTGCAGATGCTGGAAATCTAGAACAAAAACAAAAATACCTGGAAAAACTCAGCAGGTCTGACAGCATCTGCGGAGAGGGATACAGTTGACGTTTCGAGTCTGTATAACCCTTCAACAGAACTGAAAAATATAGAAATGAGATGAAATATAAGCTGGTAGGGGGGGGGGGGGTGGGACAGGAGGAGCTCGATAGAGGGCCAGTGATAGGTAGAGGCCAGGAAGAGACTGACAAAGATGTCATAGACAAAAGGACAAAGGGGTGTTGATGGTGGTGATATTAGCTAAAGGATGTGCTAATGAGGAATAAGGGTGGCAAGCAGGACAAGCTACTGGCAGATGGCCTAATGGGGGTAGGGTGGGGGGAAGGGATCGAAATGGGCTAAAAGGTGGAGATGAAACAATAGATCAAAATAAATTTTAAAATATATTTGTAAAAAACATTATAAATTATTGGAAAAAGGGGATCAGAAAGGGGGCAGGGATGGAGGAGAGAGTTCGTGATCTGAAATTGTTGAACTCGATATACCTTCGACAGCAAGGCCTCAGCTCCAGGACAGTCTCCTCAATATGCCCCCAACATTGGGGCCTCAGCACCAGGACAGCCTCTTCAATATGCTCCCCCAACCCTGAGGCCTCAGCCCAAGGACAGCCTCTTCAATATGCCCCGACAGCATGGCCTCAGCCCCAGGACAGTCTCTGACTCTTCCTTGGACAGTCTTATAACTCTTGCCCCGGGACAAACTTTCACTACTCAATTCTGTTCATTGGCCACCCCTGAGTCCTGCCTCTGTGTTCCTCCTTCCCTTGTGCGTTCCACAATCCCTCCTCTCCCCTCAAGTTATTCCTCTATCTCTCCACTTCCCTCCCATGTTCCACAGTCCTCCCCTTTGGCCTTCCTTCATCTCCCCCTTCCCATCCTGTGTTTCACCTACCCCCCCAGTCCTGCTTCTGTCTTCCTCCTCCCCACTAGTCTTGCCTCCGGTGCCAAGGCTTGGTGTAGCTTGTGATATAGGCATTCAAATTCTCGCAGAAACACACTTAAAAGTAGATGAAACCAGCATCTATGTACATCAAAGTCATTGATGAATGGAAGCTCACCAGGTACACACCGCTTAGATACAGTCGGGAAATATACCAATCTAATTTAATTTGGAAGGGAGCGTAATTCCGGCGAGTTGCCCTCTTAATAAACATTCATGAGATGCAAATGAATGCAAATGTGATTCCCAACATAGCTCAGTGGCAAACTTGACCCGCCTTTAACCTGCCATCAAAGTTGGGAGAAGGAAATTCCGGACTAATTTCCTGCCGACGGAGAACTGATATTTTCCATCCACCAAACTTAGTGCTTTCGCCCGCCACGATTCTCGTCGCTGGCAGGAAGGGAAAATTCCACCCATTGTCCAGGTCTTACGGTGTGCTATCAAGTATCAGGGGTATTGCATACTCAAGGCAATATCCTCCACAGAGGCATCTCTGGATTCTGCCCTTCAATCTACAGCCTACAGAAACTACCTTCAAAAACCAAGGGACACATCAGCTGAGGTTGACAGGTGCTGGTTCTTCAATGCCACCACCACTTAACTAGTGCTCACTGAAGGAAGTAATTTACTGAAATGCATAATTCATATCGGACTAAGCAGCGGTAATGAAAAAGAAACTATTGCTTTATGATCTATGCTAACGCGGCAGCAAGATTTAAATACTCATTCTAAATCGAAAATTCTGTCCAGGATACAAATAAGTCAGAGCCTTAGCTCTATTGGCTGCAACAGAACCTTGCTCAAATCTGGTGATATAAAGTTTCATAATATTGGAATATACAGCACTATTCAAATTAATTAGGCCACCAATTGGGTGAATTGATAATTTCAGCTCACTGGCTGCAATTGTTTAATGTAGTGTTAAACTCATAATAGAATGTGCTGAGTGCTGTGAGCAGCACTAAAACATCCTTAATGCTTTAACTGCACTTTCCTATATAGTCATAATTAGGAGATAAAATTACCAACAACGAACATCTTCTCACATCTCCTTTGAAGAATCGCCTGAGAATGACCTCAGTTTAGATCTACCAGCTGAAGCTCTTCTTATCGGCCTCATGAAGCCGGCTTTGGAGCCAGGAGGGAGTGGAATTTTATAAAGGCGAGCATAACATTATCTACCCGAAGCCATCCTGCCTTGAATGATCTTGCCAGAGGGAGGGTAAGACTGGCACCAGCTATTTGCACAGCTGTAGCGGGCAGCGAATTATAATTAATTAAATGCCCACTTAGGGGCAAATTGGTGATTCTGCTGGATTCTTCCCGATGGTAGATGGACCCCCTGCAGAGGCTGAACTTTGACAGGTGGCCAGACGCAGCCTCTGAGCAACAGGCTGATGGGCATCGGCGAGACCTCCTTTAATTTACCCTACCAACCACGGAGTCTCAGGTGCCAGAGGGCCACGGCTGTAGTTGCAGGCCATCCTATGATGGGTCACCCTTCCACATGGCCTGGCAGCTGTGGATACAGTTTATTATCAAAAAGCCAAAGGTCTTCAGGGGGCGCTCCCACCTTTAGGTGGCCTTGCGGTCACATACCAACAATGGCCTCTCTCCTGGCGAGCGTGCCAACCACCCAGTACCTCGGGTGCTCCCAATGGCCCTCCTGCCTGCACAGCCTGCCTGCCATTCTTAATGGGGTGGAGCCTCCAATTAATAGGGCCGCCTCTGAGAAGCTCATGCAGACGGGTGGCTCTCGGAACCCTCTGGGGATGGGACACGGAAATAGTCCCCAGCCCACAAATTAAAACTAAAACGGGCAGATTCCAGTCATTTCTATATAGTCACCATTGCAGGTCGAGTCTCCTTATCCCCTCCCCACCACCTTCTGTTACAAACATCAATAACCAGAAGCATCCATCAGGTAAAGATCACCCACTAATCAGATAGTTCTTACCACCTCCTGAAGAATGGCCCTCTCTTGCATATCCAACTAGTCATTAAAACTAAAGGAATTGCATTGCTGTAATGCTGATCATTTTTAGATATAATGCTGAAGTTTCCCCTTGCTTTAATGTAATGTTATGAAACATGTCCTTTTTGTTTGATACAGTAGGTACTGAAACTAATTTCTTTAGCGTGTCTGATAAAGGGTCATCATCGACTCAAAACATTAACTCTGTTTCTTTCCATGGACACTGCCTGGCCTGCTGAGCATATCCAGCATTTTCTGTTTTTATTTCTTCAGCATGTGTTTATTTTGATATAGTTTGGTTATAAAATGGTTACTACGTATCAGAAAGGAAAATTAAGGTCCATTTTATAGGCTCATTACAGTTTGAGGAAGAAAGCAATCATCAAATCTCTAACTGCTCTAAATGCAGGATATATGATTCGTTAATCATTAAGGGATGCATGAACTCTTTCTGTCAGCACTGATATTCCTCAAAAGGTAAAAATACAGAACCTTACTGAAGCACATCATTTCATCACTTTTGTTGTGGATTGGGTGTGCCACTAAATGTGTCAGTTGCTGAATCTCACATCCTGCAGCCCCAATTTGAAATCTCATTACTACGCTCTCTAGAGAGGAAGCCAAGAACTTCACAGTGAGCCATCACTACTCCCTCTCATACTCTTTTCATGATCCTTTGCTGCACTTCAGACCAGTGCCTTATTAATTATGAATTGCTCAAAATTTGGCCTGAGGCACAGGATGACCATAAAAATGGAGTTTGTAAGTTGTTATTGATTTACCTGCAAATCATTAGCATAAGTATATAATTTTGTATTGTTCTTGTACAAGTACTGCAATTTAGCTACTGTATGAATTGCTCTGTAAAGTTGGTGTATTGTGTGCAATTAGAATATAAATTGTTGTTTCTCAGCTAAATCCCTCACTTGGTCACATTATTCACATGCTCTAGCTTGGGGCTTTCTTAATTTAGTTTGATTATGGCAGCTGTTTGCACCATTGAATTAATAAAGGTTGGCAACTGTAAAAACATTTTGCCTTTTTACCACAATATGTTATCAGTTTTGCTCATTCAGCATCTCCTGCTAAATTACAGTCATGCACGTTTATATAAAATTCAAGGCAAATGGGAGATAATTAAATGAATGATATTATCTGCATTCAATGTGAATGAGGTTCAGCAGAATTAAAATTTTGGATTGAATTATAAAAATCTAATTAAGAATATATGGCCCCTCAAGCCTGCTCTGCCATTCTATACAATCATGGCTGATCATGTGCCTCCTCTCGTTTTCATCTGCTTCCCATATCAATTGATTCCCTGAGAAAACTAAAATCTGTCTATCTCAACCATGACTATACTCAACGGTGGAGCAACCAAAACCCTCTACGTTGGAAAATTTCAAAGATTCACAATCCTTTGAGTGAAGAAGTTTTTCATCACTTCAGCCCTGAATGATGGGCCCCTCACCCTAAGGCTGTGCCCCCCCCCTGTTGTAGATTCTGCAGGCAGGGGAAATACCCTCTCAGTGTCTACCCTGTCAAGCCCCTTCAGAATCTTATATGTTTCAATGAGATCACCACTTACTTTTCTAATCTCCAGAGAGTATGGACCCATTTTACTCAGCTTCTCATCATAGGAGGGCGTTCTCATCCTGGCAATGAACCTTGAGTGCCTTCACTGTACCATCTCCAAGGTAAATGTATCCTACCTTAGATTTGGAGACCAAAACTGCACAAATTACTCTAGGTCACACAGCACTTAAACAGGTTTTATCTGCTTTGGTAAAAAAAGTAGACGGTTAATACAACATCACCTTAGTATAAAAACAATTGCAAAATATGTGGATGCTGAAAACCTGAAATAAAAACAGAAATTGCTGGAAATTTCAGCAGAAAGAGTTAAAATTTCTAGCCAATGACCTTGCATCAGAGTACCTTTTGAAATGCTTGTAAGCGATTTTCCCTTATTGGCCAAATAGTGGCCAGAGGACACATTCCCCATTCAATTAAGGATGGTAAGTGTGCCCTTCAAGTTGGAGAACCAATAGGAGGCCCTCCAGAACAAAAGAAGCTGCAACCTAACATCGTGGGTAAGGGAGAGAGATGCTGCCTCCACTTTGAGGTGCCATCTCAGCAACTTTAACAGGTTTGAATAAAAAATGGCCACAGCAATCAGGCTAAGTCGGGAAGCCCCTTCAGGATAAGATGGCTGTGGCTATAGCTCTGACCATTGGTCAGGAAAACCTGAAAGGCACCATGGAACATTGCGCACCCCCCCCCCCCCCCCCCCCACCCCCACCCCACCCCAAGTCTGCCAGCAGAGGCTACCTCTAAGCAGCTGGCCTGTTCTTGACACCACTGGGACCGACAGTCTGACTGGAAAATTCCAGTTGGCCTCTGGTAATTGGTTTTAATTGGCCTTTAACCTACCTCAACTGGCTATCCGCTGTTTGCAGATGGTTAGCCCTTCCACCCCTGATCTGCCTCTGGGAAAATGGCCCAGGGATGGGATTGCACCAGCAAACTGGCACACCGGCCAATAGCACAAAATTACATTCCCATCCACCCCCATTTCTGTTGCCACCCCATTGAACCGCGAATATAAATCCTGCCCCTTTGTGCCTGATAATTGTAATCATAATTAGAAAAAAATGTAATGTTGGTAGCTTATCCAGCTACATCACTGTCAAGCTGAATACTTTAATTTGGATGTTTATGTTCTTTCCCTCTTACATTCTGGTTAGCCCCCCTGGCTTGTGCAGTGCTGTTCAATGTTAGCCTTTTAGAAGGTTTTGTCACACATGTGAAATCCTCTGAGCACTTTCCAGCCTCTTACGAGATGGTCATGATATGAGAATGTGACAGAAGCATCTGTGGAGAAATGAAATGGAATGACATTAATTGACTTTGAACTTTGTATGAACCACGTCATCTCATACTAAAACTCTCTCATTACACAAAAACGCAAAATATATAGCTAGGAGTGGTTCCTGCAGCAAATATTCTGTTAGAGCGCAGGTGTGATTTTTTTGTGGGGGAGGATGGTGCTGTGTAATTTCATGTCCCTGGCTTGTCAGCACCATCCCATCCCCAAACCATTTTACCAGAGGTGGAATCATGGGCAGAACGTCTACCTGTTTGCAAGCAGCAAATAGCCAATTCAGGTGAGGTAAAGGCCAGTTAGCGGAGGCATTAGAATTAGGCCAGCTGCTAGGAGGCAGCCAACAGGCAGAACACTGTAAGTCAGCGCTCCAGGTTGCCTTTGAGACATTCCCCGTTTACCTGTCCATAGCTGCGACCACAGGCTGCCCTGTGGCATGAGTTTCCCTTTCATGATAGTGGCCCAGTAGCTATTTTTAAACTCAGATCTGTCAACATTGCTGAGAGGGCACCTCAAGATGGAGGCACCATCTCTCTCTTACCTGCAAAGGCAGGCTATATGCCCTTCCCTACTGGAGGACCGGGAATGGGATCAGGAATCCCGGAATCAGGATCCACCCATCATTTTTAAAGGGCTCCCAAGTCAACCCAACTTGGTGAAAATCCTTAACAAAAACAAAAATATCTGGAAAAACTCAGCAGGTCTTGCAGCATCCACAGAGAGGAGCACAGTTAACATCTCGAGTCCGAATGACCCTTCAACTGAACATTCAGACTCAAAACATTAACTGTGCTCCTCTCCGTAGATGCTGCCAGACCTGCTGAGCTTTTCCAGGTATTTTTGTTTTTGTTTTTGTTTTGGATTTCCAGCATCCGCAGTTTTTTGCTTTTATCTTGGTGCACATCCTTGCCAGCATCTCTGACATTGCAGCACTCCCACAGTATTGACCTGGAGCGCCAGCCCAGAATGTGTGTCCAGGTTTTGGAGTGAGGCTTGTACTTACAACTGTGACTCCGAAACAAATTAACTGAGAGAGGCATTTGAAAAATTGAGCAATTTGATTTGTTTTATTTTGTGGCATTTGCTGGATTTGAATTTAGCAAGTTGGTTGATTGAATTTTTTCTGTTTGATAGCTCCTCCTACTTCTCAAATGATTAACAGATTGTCATTACTACAGCCAATATAACTGGCACTGTGAACCCGATATTTACTGGGTGGCAGGAATTGTGGGAGGCAAGAGGGTGGTCAATGTTCCCAAACATACTACCCTCAGTTTCTGCTGAATTTTGCAGTAGGACATGATTAATATTATTTTTGTCTCCATTAACTGCCAGCCAGTTAGACTGAGAGGCTTGCTGTCTCTTGGGACAGGTAAGCCTTTGGAACCAGCCCACAGCTGGGGAGCAGAGAGGAAGGAGAGGGCAATCAGAATCGCCAGTGGGGTTTGAGGGGGTTATGCAGTGTCAGGGGAGATTGGAGGCCAGAAGTGTGGAGGGAGATCAGAGACCAGGGGATGGAGGCTGGATCAGGGGTGAAATTGGAGATCGTAAAGGGGAGATTGGCGGATGGAGCTGGGAGATTGGAAGTGTCTGAGAGATCTAAGGCTGCAATCGCGGAATGCGAAGGAGGCAGAGAGGGATTGGAAAGGCCAGTGTAGGGCTTAGGTCAGAGGCGGGAGGGTAGGTGGGGTGGGGGAGGAGGGGGCATGATTGGAGGCCAGAGGGGATGGGGGATATGAGAAGAGGTGGGGAAAATGAGGAGGAAGAAGGGAGGAATTGAGAAAAACAGTGGAGGGGAGGGGTGGAGAAATGTCTGAGTCAGCCAGACATTGTGACTTGGCAGTGCTGGTTGGATCAGATTGGGGATGCTGGGGGTGTCTGATGGCAGAGTTAGAATCAGCCAGTCTTGCAGTGTGGGGACAGCAGGTTTGCTTGGCGCATTGGGGGAAGCATGCCTGATCCATAAGCATTGCTGGAGAGACACTTAATCTGCCAGATCCAGGAGTCCGTGCCTTCGGCCATTGGGATTCCTGAAGCCCAGGTAACTTGACCTACCAATGTTAAACTCAAAATGGAGCTAAAATCTCATTAAAATTAAATTAATGACCTGCACCTTGGGTTGTTTATTAACTGCCTGTAGAAACCAGACTCTCAGTCACTTTTTTAAAATTCATTCATGTGGTGTAGGTGCATACACAGTGCTGTTAGGGAGGGAGTTCCAGGGTTTTGGCCCACCAACAGTGAAGGAATGGTGATATGTTTCCAAGTCAGGATAGTGAGTGGCTTGTAGGTGAACTTCCAGATGGTGCTATTCCCATGTGACTGCTGCCCATGTCCTTCTTGATAGTAGTGGTCGTGGGTTTGGGGGGTGCTGTATAAGGACCCTTGGTGAATTCCCGCAGTGCATCTTGTAGATGGTGCACATTACGGCCTGTGGTGGAGGGAGTGGATGTTTGT
This sequence comes from Carcharodon carcharias, assembly GCF_017639515.1. NCBI lineage: Eukaryota > Metazoa > Chordata > Chondrichthyes > Lamniformes > Lamnidae > Carcharodon > Carcharodon carcharias. The sequence goes on from NC_054483.1 coordinate 93,311,684, forward strand.
GAATGGAGTGCCAATCAAACGGGCTGCTTTGTCCTTGAAGGTGTTGAACTTCGTGAGTGTTGTTGGAGCTGCACTCATCCAGGCAAGTGTGGGGGGGGTATTCAAGCACACCCCTGACTTGTAGATGGTGGACAGGCTTTGGGGAGTCAGGAGGTGAGTTACTCGCCACAGGATTCATAGCGCCTGACCTCCTCTTGTAGCCACAGTATTTATAGGGCTAGTTCAGTTCAGTTTTTGGTCAATGGTAACCCCCCAGGATGTTGACAGTGAAGGATTCAGTGATTATAATGCCATTGAATGTCTGGGTGATGGTTAGATTCTCTCTTGTTGGAGATGGCCATTGCCTGGCACTTGTGTGGCATGAATGTTACTTGCCACTTGTCAGCCCAAACCTGGATATTGTCCAGGTCTTGCTGCATTTGGACATGGACTGCTTCAGTATCTAAGGAGTCACAAATGGTGCTGAACATTATGACATCATTAGCAAAGATCCCCGCTTCTGACCTTATGATGGAAGGAAGGTTTTTAATGAAGCAGCTGAAGCTGGTTGGGCCTAGGATTGTAAGTTGACCATTTTTCTGTAAATTTCTTATACGGATTGCATTGCAGACCTGCCCTGGCATGCTGCATGGAATTTTACACCTGGTGGATGTCAAGATCCACGTCGAAAAGGAACTCTTGAAAGGGAGGCATGAAAAATGCAAAGTGCTTGACTTTAATCAACTGTAATTCTGTCATGACCATGGAAACTGTTAATCAGCCCAATACACACAACAGATATTCAAAATCCCCTGTGGAAGATGAAATAACCCCATTTCCTGTTGATTTCTATTATCTCATAATTTGCCAAAAGTTTCTGAGATGGAAGATCAAAAATGTAATTATTGATTTTACAACCATGATTGCAAGACATGTTAATTGAATTCCTTCTTGAAATATACATATAGGAGTTTTAGTAATTGGTTTTGCCAAGCCAGAACCAAAAAGAAAAAAATTAAGTAATCTGGAAATGCTGCTGAAAGGAGCTGTATGACATCTCTCTCTCCCTCTATCTCTCTCTCTCTCTTTCTGAAGCTAGGATTGACTGCAGCAAAGTGCAGTTCTTGAACTTCAATTCAACTCTCGGATTTTAAAGGAAACAAGCTAGTTTCAAATGGCTGCACTGTTCAACAATCTACACCTCAGGGACAAGCAAAGGACTTAATCATATAATCTTTTAACCTTTATTTGGACTCTAACTTTTCTTATTTCTGAGATCTGTGTCGCCGCGTCTTTTATTAGTTCTTCTCGGGTTTTATTAACTAATAAACTTATTCTTTCTTTGACTCAGGAAAACCTGGTTTGATTGGTTCCTTGTTGAAAAGAAAATACATTTGGGTTGAAAAAGACATTTCCAGGGAAAATAAATCTTTAAAATATCTTTGTTGCAACCAATCAAGAGGGTTGAATAAAGGGGAGCCAGTTCACTTCTCCTCACCCGGTCACCAGTCGTAACAGTTTAGAGATGAGGATACCCTCTTGTATTGGCATACACCTGCAGAATGCTCCAGGCTAGGAGAATTGTAATCGGGGCCATGGAGTTTAAATTAGGTAATGGCTGGCTGGAACCAGTACTTTAAGAAATCTTGGCTTCAGATTGGCATTGGTGAGAATCTGAGAGCAGGCTGCCACCTGTTCGCTCAGCTAGGAATGAAACCTGTAGTAGAGAGAACAGGGAGTAGGAGAGGCTAAAAATATCTAAGAAAATGTTATTTATCCTCCACAATGTAAATACAATATCAATTTTGTACTGTGCACAAATCAAGTATACCTAGGCATATGGCTTTGACTCTGTTGCACTCTTTGTTACATCAAAGAAATGTGAATATAACCTTTTGAGTCATTAATTGCTTCAAGCTCAGAACAGAGTCTACTGTAAAGAGCTTTGATGATTTTTATTGAATATATTTAGGAATGTAATTCAAAGCTCAATACTATATTAGAAAGCACTTTATTGTTTTTGAGGCCATTTGGGACATCCTGAAATCAAATGGGAGATATATATATATATATATATATACATAAATGCAAGTTCCTTTTTGGTTTGATAATTCTGGATGTATTTGGTGTATTATCTATAAAAATTGGACTCTATTTTCAGATGTTAGTATTAAAAAGAAATGGTGAACCAATTTTAATTTAGGTGGCTTTCAAATGAGTAGTGGGAAAATCCCATGAAAATCATTTGAAAAGCTTACTTTTTTATGTTTGTGGAATGGAATCCTGTGGTGCCTTTAAAGATACAATGCCATTGTCTGGAACTTGCCCACCAAAATGGTAGCTGGCCAGAATTTGGAGGGATCTGGTTGATAAGCACTGGGCCGTGAGTTTTAAAACACTGTTTCTGCCTGGCAGAGAAGATGGAAGTTGACCCCAATGGTATAAAAGTTACATTGGGCAGACGTTGCTTAACCATTGGCCTAACTACACATGCATAGTACAAAATGACCTTAAGCCTCAGGGTGTTGAATATGCTTGAGTTCCTGTGTGACATGGTTTCAGCAAGGTGCACAGTGAAATGACTGTAGATTGACTGTGCGAATTGGAAAGATCATTCATCCTTTATCTGCACTGGTTGGTCAACCTCTTCTGTACAACATTGGCATTGACCACCACTGCCATCGCCTACCTAGCTGGAGTGGTGATGTAGCTGTCCCTCCCGTGGGCTCTGATTTTCATGAGATTTTCCCACTACTCATTTGAAAGCCACCAAAGCTTAAATTGGTTCATTTTTTCTTTTTAATATTTACTTCTGAAAATAGAGCCCAATGTTTATAGGTAATGCACCAAATACATCCAGAATTATCAAATGGCTCAGTAATAAATCTGCTCAGCCATTTTGGTCAGTAACCAAGAAACCTTTCCTTGCAGTTCCCCAATGTTGACACTTGGTGCCTCAGTGAGTTCCTTGAAGGGCAGTGTGCCGGTGTTGTCAAAGTTCTTCTATTGCTGATGTGGTTATCCTCTGATGATCAGTTGACGAATGGATCTTTTCAACAGTTACCTTTAGTAGATAAAGGGCGGAATCATCCCAGATTTGCACTAGGAGCGGCAGAGGGCAGGTAAAATGACATTTTACCCACCAGCCACAATGGCGAGTTTTTATGCCGTATTGTCCCAAACCTGCCAAATTACTTTTGCATTCCCGGGAAACACGCTGTTTCCATGGAAGGCGGGCTGTCACCTCGCCGCTTCATCATGCCAGGAATCAGATTTAAAGTACAGCTGTGCTCCGTGCTTCCAGCCCAGGACTGCAGCAAAGAAGACATGACCCCGAAAGGCCAGAAGTCTGCAGGCCTCGAGCGCCATTTGGATGCTGTGGAGGCCCGCTGTGATGTACTCTACCCCTGTTCTGGCCACAGGAGGGGCAGCTATGTTACCACCCCAGCTTGGCATCTGTGAGCCCCACTAAAAGTGATGGGTGCTGCTGTCTGCGAAGCCTGGCGCTGATGATTGCGAGTGCTGCCCGAAGCAAGGTAGGCAAACAAACCTTGAAGTCCCGAATGAAGTGCAGCCCGCCAGGTGCACGTCTTACATGTGTTGTTGTGAAACACGTCGGCGTGTTTTCCCGCCAACGTAGGCGGGTGATCCAGCGAGGGGGGGATGAATCCGGCGGGCTAGTCTGAAAATGATATGCTGATGTATTATAATGAGGTTTTTAACGTCTGAGGGCAGGGAAGGCGTCCCACCATTGGTGGGCGGAGCAGACGATCGCAAACTGCTTCCACGAGGTTGTGAAACCGATTTTTGGCCTTCTCGCCATATTTTCTGCTCACACCACCGAACGCGTCCGATGCCGGTGGGCATGGAAAATCCGGGCCAAGAGTAAAAATACTTTTCATTCTTTACAGATGCCCCTTCTACTGTTTAGTCTTATAAAGTTTAATTTCAAAACTAATGGAATCAGACTAACTATTATTTATAAAATGATGTAAATATTTAGAATTAAAATTATTTATTTGCCTCACAATATGAATGGCCTTTTAACAAAATAGCTTATCTTAATCATTCATTTGCCCATTGCTGGTTTTGACCTCCTTCATGTCAGGTGTCTCTTAACATTTCGTATGCAGGGGTAGAAAGCCTGGTTCTTCTTGATCTCCTGCATGCAGCTCTTACAGTTTTGTACAATCTTGCAGAATTATCCATCACAGAACATGTTCCTTTATCCTCCAGCTCCTGCTTTCATTGTAGGAAATGCCTTGGCTAGCCAGAATGCCAAAGTGCATACAAAATAACCTGGGTCATTGATCACTTTAAATGAATTGTTTTGTTGCCAATATAAAGTATACTCAATCCAATGTTGATAACTGGATCATTCTCGTGTTATAGATAAATTCTGGCCAATGAATCAAAAAATAAATGACAATATATTAATAATTAATCAGTATTATATAATTTGTGTTCTAGTCAAACCATAGTAACACAATGAGATTAAACTGGTAAAATGGTAGTATTGATAATGGAAATATGCATGTCACCTGAAAGGATATTCCCAAAGAATAACACAATCACTTGCTTTAATTATTTCACTGATCTGAATCTGTTTATAAGTGTTAGAAAAACACTGCAACATATTGTTACTTTTTTATGTACAAAAGGCATTGAATAAATCACTGTCACACTCTTAACATAAAGGAGTTTATTTCTGCATTATGAGTTACCTACCATTGTACTACTTGAGTAAGAATATCATAACACAGTGACAGTCAGTCCAACCCCAGGCTATCTTATTGCAGTGCCTGCCAACTCACATTGCCTCCTCAGCCAGATTCTCTGCCAATGACATTCAAAAAAAATCATCAGACTGCATTTCCAATATTTTGGGTTATAAGGTGCTACAGTTATATTTTTTGCCACAATTAGAAATTACAATAGTGTGTAACTGTGATATGTGCAAGAGTAATACTTATTGTATTATCATCCTGGTACTATTCTACTTGGGGATGTTTTTATATGTATCTTATTTTTAAACAGGACAAATTGAACACGACAACACATCACCTTTAAATGACCTATTCACAAATCACATGGGAATAGCTGGTATTTTGAACCACTGAAGCTTCTGAAAAAACCCATGATTTGAAAGGAGATCTAGTGATCTTTATTTTGCCACAGTATTTTAGAAGTCAATAATATTCATAATCTACCTATACTTTCTACATAAAGTACAATCCACGTGGGATTCTGGCTTCATCAGTGCTAAATGCCATTTTAATTACATTTTCTATGCATTCAGTGTTGTGGATGGAAAAATAATTGGCTACACAGAATACATTCACAGGAATAATAACATGTTCTCACAGGAGATCAGAAAAGTCCCAAAGGTACTTTGTCCATCAGCAGTGAAAGCAGTCACTGAAGGATCTTACTTAAAGTCACAGACATATTAATGACTGATATCATTGCTAGGAAACTTGCTGCCTTCAACAGCTATTTTGTGTAAAATTAACAGTATGTGATTTGATTGATTTAGTGGTACAGCCAATTAGGATATATATCTTAATCTCAATAGCAGTGGACTGCAATAAAAAAATCTGTCACAATAGGAAGCTTGAGTGAGGAAACCATTGGAATTACTTAATTCAATTCCACAAATGTTAATAAAAACACATGGGCTGTAATTAGTGCATAAGTATTAATATGAAATTTCTTTGTCCGCTATTTAACCTATTTATTTTAAATGTGTTAACACCAGCCTTAAAAGTAACACGTCGAGGATGCTGATGCACGTATATTAACACGGGGAGAACTATTTGTTTCTGCTATTGTCTTCACTGTATAGGTCATGTTTGGAGATGTCAATGTCACTAAAGTCCACCTTACACTACAGGCAATGTTGGCTGGTCAGAGTGCTTAGCACTGGGTATCTAGAATGTGCATTGGCAATGACAAATCTGGCTGGCATCATTGTTTGTCGCTATCATAAGAAGTCAATAATGATTTTTAGTAAACTTAAAATCCTGTCTCAGGTAATAGCAGAACAAATCATCATCGGATTGATTAGAAAATTGAATGAGGTATACTTACAGCTGTACATTTGTGCCAGGGCCCCACTTTTTCCAGTTGCTTTTGCAAGGGGTGGGGCAGAGATAGGGCAGGGGAACACCCTAGATGGGGAGATCCCATTTCCCTGGCATAGTCATACCTTGACCCAGTACACTAAAAGCTGAGATGTTCTCATATAGGTGCAAGTGGACATGCACCTGGAGGAGGGTGTTAGGGAAGGTGGGGGGGGGGGGGGGGGGGGGCGCGCGGGGAGGGGGGGGGTGGTTGCAAGGTGTATAGGCCAAGGAATCCACCAGGAATCTCAAACCGGCAATTTAATTTTTAAAGGAAAAAATTGTGTCTGCCCTTTATTCCAAGAGTATGCTTGATGGGCTCATGATAAGGACAAGATTGTGGGTGGTAAGATGGGTGGAGGGCAAGGGGAGAGAATTTGATAGGGAGAGCACCAAGGTATCTGTCCCCAAAGTTGAGCAGGTGCTGGAAATGTTATGCATTAGGGTAACTCAGGCAGCCTCTGAGGGCATCAATAATACTAACCAATGATACTAGCCAATGAGTTACACAAACATCCAATGAGACAGGTGCATTGTTTGCTCAGACAAGGCAGTTCTTCCAGTACATCAGTGACAGTCAGCGCCTGTACAACGGGGCACAGCATATTTCATAATGAAACAGGATTCTCCATAATCCAAGTAATCATGGATTGCATCCATATAGTTTCGCATATGTCCTTGGGAAATCCCATTTCCTACAATAACAGGGAACACGTTCAATCCCTCAATGGTCAACTTGTTTGCAACTAACAGCACATTGTCACGTAAGTGATTGCTCTTTTCCTAGCAGTTGTCATGGAACTTTCATTTTAAGGTGGTCCACCGTGTCATTAACCTTAGTTACAAAAATGGGTGGCTGCTGGGCGATCAAGGTTACCCTGGTTGATGACACTTTCACGCAATACCATCTAGGCAATGCTAAAATGAGGTCCGTGTCTTCACGAGAAGGTGCACTTTATGAGCCTGGATCCACCTGAGGGTGCTCAGCAATATAAAATTCCAACAGACTGTTCAGGTTCCATTAGTCTATGATCATGTCAATCCTCCGTATGTACAATACCCTTGAAACCATCTGTTTCAATCTTTAGCCAGAAGTGCTGAGTGGATGATTTATCTCAGCCTCCTGCCGAGGGCACAGGTATCAGTCTTCAGCCAATTTGATTCATGCCGCATGACATCAATAAATGACTGAATACAACAAAGGCCATGGGCTCTCACAACATCCCAGCAGTAATACTGAAGACTTGTGCCCCAGAACTAGCCACACCCCTGGCCAAGCTGTTCTAGTACAGCCACAACACTGGCATTTACCCCAAAATGTGGAAAATCACCCAGGTATGCCCTGTCCACCAAAAGCAAAGTGAATCTGATCCAGCCAATTACGCCTCATCAGTCTACTCTCAATCATCAGCAAATTGATGGGAGGTGTCATCGACAGTGCTATCTGGCAGCATTACCCAGCAATAGCCTGCTCACTGATGCTCGGTTTGGGTTTTGCCCAGGACCACTTAACTCCTGACCTCATTACAGCCTTGGGCCAGACATGAACAAATGAGCTGAACTCAAGAGGGGAGATGAGAGCTATAGCAAAATTGAAGTCAATGGGAATCAAGAAAAAAACTTTCCTGGCTGGAGGCATACCTATAGCACAAAAGAAAATGGTTGTGGTTATTGCAGGCAGATCAACTCAGACCCAGGACATTGCTGCAGGTGCTCCTCAGGACAGTATTCAAGACCCAACCAGCTTCAGGATTTTCTTCAATGTCCTTCTTCCCAGCACGAGGTCAGAAGTCAGAATGTTCAGTGATGTTTGCACAGTGCTCAGTACCATTCGCAGCACCTCACAACAGTCCCTTCGCATGTACAGTAAGACCTGGGGCAGAATTTTACAGCGGGTGACCCGATCGGGGGTAAAGTAGTACTCAATGATGTCAGGTGAGCGTCCTGATGTCATCGTGCCCTCGTGCGATATTTCATTCAGCGAGCGCGAGCAGGTGCCTGAGCTCCACCCGCCATTAATTAACAGGCTATTTAAGGCCATTAACAGTCCAATTGTCAGCAATTTTTCGTTGCCCGTGTGATTTTTGTGCTCATCGCAAGGGCAAAAAGGGAAAGCAGCCAGCCAACATCTTCAAAAACCTCATGCAAGGTCGGAATAAAAAGGGTCAGCAGCATTGCCAGTGTGAGTAGTGAGGAGTTTTGGGGATCGTTTGCTGCTGGTTGCTTATTGGTACTTGGCAACTTCATTTCTGTTCAGGGCTTCATTCTTAGCATTTCCAGGCTTTGTTTCAGGATTCATTGGTGTCTGCAAGGTCCCCAGAGGATTCAGACCATGTGGACTCTTCCAGGTATCAGACAGCCTTCCCTTACCCTGATAATGGGGATTGTGGTCTCTGCTGGAGGCACCTCCTCTGAGGAGAAGCAGAGAAGCAGAAGGGAGGGAGCCACTTGTCCCAATGCAGCTACCAGGGGAGGGACCTGTGGGAGGAGAGGCACAAGCACAAGGGAAGTAGGGCCAGCAGGAGGTCCAAGGCAGAAGGGGCCACAGAAGATGCCACTATCCTGCTGCCAGGGTTTACAATACTGAAGGAGGCTTCACCTCTCAAGGGAGACTGTGGCCTCCATTTGTCAGATGATTGGGCCTGAGATCAGCTCTACTGTGTGGGTGGACACCCCATGCCAGTGGCTCTGAAAGTCACAGTTGTCCTCAACTTCTATGCCTCCAGCTCTTTCCAGGGGTCAGTGGGGGATCTGTGCGGAGTGTCCCAATCGGTTTATTCTTTACTGTACAGATGAGGCCAGCCCGGCTGAGCGAACCAGAGGCAGCGATTGCTGGGTTCCTCCATGTCCAGGGTGCCATAAACTGCATACTTTGGCCATCAAGGCACCAATGGGTCAGTCGGGTGCCCTTGGCGATGATAGAGAGGACCATAGGCCTTCTCAAGATGCGTTTCCGATGCCTGGACCATTCAGTGGGCACACTACAATACCCCCAGAGCAGGTGTCACTGATCGTGGTTGCATGCTGTGCTCTCCACAATCTGGCACTGGCAAGGGGGGATCCACTGGAGGAAGATGATGTTGACACAACAGCACAGGCCACAGATGATGATTCTGGTAGCGAATCTGAAGAAGAGCACAGTGAGGAGAACGCTGAGGGCATGAAGGCCAACGTTGGTAGTCTCCTTGGAGGCAGGGACACCCGGGATGCTTTGTTCCAATGCTCCTTCAGCTCTACTACCAAAGATCAGCTTCAACCACATGCCAGGGCTGCTGCCTCCATTCTGGACATCTGAAAGGACCCTTTCATTTGAATCCAAAGAACACTCAGTTCCAGTGCAATAATGTTCAGTCACTTCTGTCCAGCATTACGTGCTGCCATACCCTGCACAAATAAAATAAAAAGGTGAAGCATACTCAGGCCATAATTACAAAAACAAAATGTATCTCACTTTGACAATTACAGACTATTTACATTAACTTCTCTGATCTTCAATGCCAGACCAGTATAGATAAAGTGAGCATAAATGAACATCAAATTACCTGTGACCTGTCCCGCTTGCGCTCGTGGTGCATTTACCTTACATTTGCGAGTGCTATGTCTTAGTGACCTCTCCCTCACTGGCACCAGCATTGGAGACAGCCTGCTGACTCTGCTATCTTGTTGGCCTTGACAATCATCCTCTGGCCAGTGGATCCTGTGTTGGCCCTGCTGGGGAGGGAGTGGCCATTTACATGACTAGCATCTCCCCAGTCATTGCAGCCTCATCAGATGTGACGGTCACTGGCAGAGGGGTGGAGGAGCTGCTGCTGTCATTCAGAGCACCCTGAGAGGAGCCCGCAGAGTTGACAAGCAGCTTGTGTGCAACATGAGGTCGCTCTGGATCTCCCTGCTCACCATTGATGAACGGGCACCTAGCTGGGATACTGAGTGCCTCATCCATCTCCCACACTGGCACTGACCACCTGAGGCCATTGCCTGTCCGAGGGATTGCAGGTTCAAGCGCAACATCAGGAACCCTTGATTTTGCCCTTGGAGCTGCAGTGCGCTCAGCCATGAGGGTCAATGCAGTGCTGATGCCCCGCATGGGCTCCTCCATAATGGAGACCATGGCATGCAGACCCTCATGGATCTGCACCAGATCCTCCCACACAGTCCACTGGACATCCAGCATCTGTCGCTTAATGGACGACTCCAGAGGCTCATCATCAGAGTTCAACTGAGCATTGTCCTGGTCCTCAGCAGTCCTCCGACTGCCAGTGCTCCGGGAACTCTCTGCACCTCAACCGGGTATGAAGCTCCCTCACCATTGAGGTGCACTGAGATAATATCCACCAATCAAATGCCTACCGAGGTGCTGGTATCTGCACTGGTGCCTAGTTCAGAGAGCAGATGGGAGCAGGTGCAACAGAAGCTAGGTGGTCCTCCGGCATCAGGGGTGGCCCTTTAGGGTCCAGGGAGCGAGTGCATGTTGGCGAACCTGAAAGGGAGAACAGGGACACGTCATTAGTTAAAGTCATCACACTGTCACTGTGCCAGGCACCCCCGGTGAGACCACAGCGATCTGCATCATGGTGTCCTCGTCTTTCAATGATCAATGGGGACTCCAGGTTCAAGGTTCTCATCAATGAAGAGACTACACTAGAATGGTTGCACAAGCCGAAAGTCTCACCTCTGTGCACTGCACTCTTACCCTCGCCTGGCACCCCCGCCTCTCCATGCCCAGTTGCACGGGAAGCATGCTGGCTCTCCAGCTCCAGGGTGTCTTGCTGGAACATGCTGAGCAGCAGGAGGTTGGGCTGCCCTCTGCCTGTACATGTCCTCTCTGCCTGGTTATGGCTTGTCTTCTGAAACAACAGAGGAGCATTGATTAGTCCACTCTCTACCTGCAGCGCCATTGCAGCCTGGCCAAACCCATCTGAGGAACACTTTGCTGGGCACATCCAAGTCATGGCTCTCGAGCCACAAGGCACACAGTCCAAGCAGCCAGGGTTCACCCCCTTGGCCAGCTCCGGTGTCATTGACAGTTGGCACTCAGACTCTAACACCCCTGAGGTCCATGGGAGGATAGCCACAACTTAACACTTCTGCTCACTAACCCATGCCAACATGGTACTCACCCTTCCTGAGTGCAGCAGGTCATTGAAGAGCTTCCAGCACTGCACCCATGTGCGTTGCATCACATCATGGCTGCTCACCGTTGCTGCCACCTCCTCCCATGCCCTCTTGGTGCAGTGGCCTCCTCCTCCCGTCCCTTGGGACAAAGGCGCCCCTCCTGGCAGCCACCTCCTCCAGGAGGACGGCGAGGCACACATCGGAAAAGTGGGGGGGGCCGAGTGCCCACTCGACCTGCCCTCCCTCCTGCCGTGTCCAGCCGCACTCGACTCCATTGGGAACGCTGAACACACGCCCTACCATGGCAGCCTTCCAGGGTCTGCTTGTGCCATTTTTAAACAGCCGCCAGGTTGCCATTGGACCCAACGGCTGACAGGCCCCTGCCCCCTCTCAGCCCTTCTCCGCCGGTGCGGAGCTGCATTTCACACTGGGCAGGCCTTAATTGGCCCACCAGCGTGAAATTGTGGTCAGGTCCCAATTGCAGGTGGCAGACCCTTTTCCAGCCCCACCCACTGTGTCCGCCCAACAACCTCAAAATCCTGCCCCTGGATATCTTTCAGGCTTGGGCTGATAAGTGGCAAGTAACGTTTGTGCTTCCACAAGTGCCAGGCAATGACCATCCCCAGCAGGGGTGATTCTGTTTCCTGTTGACATTCAACTTAGAGGGTACATTGGCCTGTGGCTGGCATCAAGTTTCCTGTTTCTGACTTCATAGGTGTAGTAAAGGAAACTGGCCATCCAAAATCAGGAGATTAATCAGCCCACTGCCCCCAGCACTCTGTCACTGCATCAGATTCAAGCAGAAAGCCATTCACAAAGAGGATCTAGATCATCATTCGGCAGGGAATATTTTGAGTTAGCCACAGAATACTAGTGAGTATGAGTTAGGAGGGATTGTCCATCGGTCAGTTTACCTTCTTCCCCAGTTGCCGAAGCTAGGGATGCCAACTTTAAAATATGAGTGCTTTCAGAACACAACAGACTGTGGGAGTTATTGGGAAATTTGTCTGTGAACTCTCAGGAATTGGCAAGTACGGATGGGGTTCAGAAGCCTTACATGAGATGCTCACACAAGAAGGCATTCCGGCTTGGAGCACATGAAAGCCCCAGGGACTTCACAGGCCCCTGCAACAGAGGCCAAGACCACTTTAATAACTTTGATACAAACACTGGTCTGCATTATAATGTTCTCATTCGCCAGGTTGGCTAATGTGCTCAGCCACGTGAGATGGGAGATAATGATAGACTTCATGAAATCATTGCTCTGATTGGGTGAGTTCACTCACAAGATAATGGCATGGAGGCCAGCGGCAAGGTCAGGCTGGACCTGGCTGAGAATGGGGTTGTGAAACTGATTTGTTATCGTCCTTTTTGAGCTCGGGTCCAATTCTAATTTTACTCCACAGTGTCCAGTTCAGATCACAACAGGGCCCTATTGTTTTGTCCCCGAGTATGGTATCATAAAATTAGGTACTGAGCACTTTTGAGTAAATGAATGGAAACTTTACATTTAGAGGAGTGAGATGCATTGCTGAAGCCTAAAAGATGTCTAAGGCAGTCCTAGAAGGTACAAGTACAAGAACCTGAGGCAAGAACCGAAACAGATTGACTGGGAGAAATGATTTATTAAAATCTCAGTCAAGGGCAAAGGGTATACCTGTAGAGGCATAAAAAGGAACATGTAGGAAATAGACATCCCTAAGATTAGCAAATGTCAGCTCCAAACACTCGACACTAAATAGGTCAGAAAGACAATTAGGAGTACATTCAGAAAGAAAAATGAGCTTAACGAAGCCCACAGAGAATAGTGAGAAGTGAAGGGCTGGGGAGATTAGAAACACATGTCCAAAGCCTGATCAGAAAGACAAAGAGGGAACTAGAAAGAAATACAATGGCAGGTGATAAATGCAACAGTAAGTTTTCTTTATTTATTCATGCGATGTAGGCAGCGCTGCTAAGGCCAGTATTTATTGTCTATTTGTAATTGCCCTTGAGAAGGTAGTGATGAATGCCTTCTTGAATACAACTGATTGGCTTACTAGGCTAAGATTCAATCACATTGCTACGGATCTGGAGTCACAAATTGGCCAGACAGGGTAAAGATGGCAGAATTCCTTCCATAAAGGACATTAGTGAACCAGATGGGCTTTTATAATGCAGGTACAGTCTCAAATCCAGCTGTCCAAAAACGAGGGTTAACTGAAAAGCGGACATTTTTCCATATGCCATGCACCAATTTTAATTGAGTAAATAAAAGAAAATGAATTTACCTGGACAATTTAGCTAGGCACTGCATTGGTGCAATGTAGTGCTAGACTAGTATCCACTTCAATGCTTGCACGCTGTTCTTTCCTGCGCTCCAAGCGACATTTGACCCCATGCGACTTGGCCTGGCCTTAACTGCCCGACCCGAAATCCAGCAAGATCGGAAATCCAGCACAGCCTGGATCTCGATGCTGCCAGTATTGAGACAATGTACCTGTAATCCAGAAGTTTCATCATCACCATTACTGATACTAGCCATTCCAGATTTTATTTAACTAGCTGAATTTAAATTCCCCAGCTGCCATGATGGGATTTAATTCATGTCTCTGGTCACTAGTCCAGTGTCATGAGCACTTATATGCTACCAGATCCTCTAAACTGTTGCACTAACAGAATAGCAGTTGAATTGGAAAGAGGTGAGGAGAATAAAGGGTTCCAGTGAGAATAAACCTCAGGATGACCAGAGAATAGTTCATATATTTAATGAATACTATACTTTCTTGATGTATTCACTGGACTAGACTATATGTCCTGTGTCAGCAGGATTAAGAATAATGTTAAAGAGAACTTATTTACACAGTGATCAACACTTGCAGTATTCTTCTGGGTAGAGCAGTAGAGGTGAAAACCTGAGATGCAGTTAAAAGACAGATGAAGCAGTGGGAGGAAAGCTCAGATTTACTTTCTGGATTTTTGAAATACAATAAGCCAAATGTATTTATCTTTTTAGAATGTACCAGCTAGCCTGGCTCATTAATGGGGCCTGGACGAGTAGACCTGTCATTGGGAGTGTTCAGAGATTTTCCCACTTGCTTCCAGATAATACAACAATCTGATGCCTGAGGAGTGGCCCCAGCAGTTCAAGCAGGAAGTTAGTAAGCTCCAGCAGTACTTTGCACACGTTGGAGGGCTCCAAGTCTTGGTTATTGCAAGCCTTTATCCCAGCCATCTGGATTTATTATTACGGTGTAATTCTTTGGGGAGAAAGTGTACAATAGAGATCCTTAAGTATGGTGATGAGTTTCTGCATGACTCCCAACTGTCTTGGTACTCAGTTAGCCCATCAAGTATTTAAATGCTGTATTAGAATGCTTCTGCTGCTGAAGAAATTCCAAAGATGCATCCTGTATAAACTGATGGATTTTTGTTTATACATCTGGACCTAGGGGCAAATTCTAATTGATGCTGTGGGTGATTGGATAGCACTGGCCTGTGCTTGGCCCATTCTGGAGGCATTGATGTAGGAGCAGAAAATGAATCCACTGTTGGAAACTCATTGCTTTCCTTTGGATAAGGAGGAATGGAGTCACATCAAAGCAGAGCAGGATGATTGTGGAGGGGCATTGCAGAAAGGTTACATGGTCAAAGGAATGAAAAGTCTTGTTTTAAATTGGAATGGACAGTTTATTGAAGTGGAGCAGTTTTCCTCGGATATTTTTGGTGCTAAACAGTCTCTGAGATGGCCAAACTGGAGTCTGAAATAGCCAGTTACCCCATGTTGAGTGCAGGATGGCTTCTTGGTTAAAGAGTTGAAGTTTGTGTTGGAATGGCCACCTGTGAGATCATTAAGGGGCGAATTTTACGCATTAATGAGGCTGGACTGAATTTTGGTGGCTAATGCTTGAACTAATGCCCTATTTTAACAGCAATCAACCTGTTGGGAGTAAGCAAGCTGGAATCGGAGAAGATTGCGAGCGCAACTTAAATCCGTTCATCTTCACTTGTTTCTGGATGCTTGAAAAGGGCTTTTGAAATGTATCAGGAGACTTTCTAAGAAGATTTGTCAAGGCTTCACCCATATTCTATGAATATTCATTTTGGAGATTCTGATAACTTCACTTAAAAAGACTGCATGCTGTGCTACACTTTTTGATGATTAGTACACTTCCATTTTACCCACAGGAGGGCTGATTTTTTGAGGTTTCCGCTTTCAGAAATGGACAGAAATTCATAACCACTGTGTCCACAATTTGCTGATATTCATGACTGGCTGATGGGGTTCTCTGCTGGCAGAATAGACATGGGATATTGCTCCACCAATGTCAGGTTCACACTGTCCCAAAGCACTGTGGACAGAAATCAGCCCCTACTGCAGGGAGAAGATACCCCATTTGCCACAATAGCCTTTACGGGCTTTCTGAGTGAGGTTTCCAATTTCATGGCCCATTTGTACAGAATTATGGGCAGCCTGGTGCTATAGATCTGGGATTATAAACAGCTGCTTTGAGATTGTCCAAATTTATTTTACTCAGCTGTAATGACAGAAGATTTTCATCTAATCGAATTCCATCCCAAACGAAGATACAAAAATTCAGGTCAATTTAAAAGGCTATGATGAAAGTCTGTTTCATCTCACCTGTCATTGTTTAGGGAAATCTTCTCACCTTGGTGTTTGCAGCTGAGTTCAGATTTCAGGAAATTGTGCGCACCCATCCCATAATTTTCTACCTTATGTAAAAGGTCTTCCCTTTGTTTTGGGTGCAGCAGCACTCCAGATAAATGCTCTGGAACATTCCTTGCTTTCACTTGCTTTTTCTTTATTTTTTGTCAAACTCTCAGATTTTGCAGATTGCTGATTATATAGCACTGCACCCACAAATATTCACTCCCTCCACCACCGGTGCACAGTGGCAGCAGTGTGTTCAAAATGCACTGCAGGAACTCACCAAGCCTCCTTAGACAGCACCTCCCAAACCCACCACAGCTACCATCTAGAAGCACAAGGGCTGCAGATACATGGGAACACCACCATCTGCATGTTCCCCTCCAAGCCACTCACCAGCCTGACTTGGAAATATATCGCTGCTCCTTCAATATCACTGGGTCAAAATCCTGGAACTCCTTCCCTAACAGCACTGTGGGTGTACCTACACCACATGGACTGCAGCAATTCAAGAAGGCAGCTCACCACCACCTTCTCAAAGGCAATTAAGGATGGGCAATAAATGCTGGGTTAGCCAGCAACGCGCACACCCCATGAATAAATTTAAAAAGAAACAGGTTGGCACAAATTCCAGGGTCTAGTTATACAGCTGCTTGATAAAGCAGGTTATCTTCCTAGCATTTTTTAGCCAGATATTTGTCCATTATATCCATCATGGAAAGTCTCAAATCAAGAGGCAGTGAACTGGATCTTTAGGATTTCTGTAACGGCAGAATATCTGCTGATTCCTGGCTCATCTGACTGCAAACTGAAACACAAGCTGAAGAAATTATTAAACGACACAAGGAATCTCTAGCATTCTGAATAAAGTGTACTCCATTCCGATCAAAATCCTCAGTGAAGTTCAGGCAGCAATGTTTTTTTCTTCAGGTCAAGCCACACACCGAAAAGTTCAGGTTAAACCAATTAAAAATAAATGCCCTTGAGAAGTTGACTAAACTGAGGAAGATCATGGTTCCAATTTCAGATTGTGCGGTAAAAGTTTTTTCTAGAATCACTGTGTAACAGGCAATCATTGTATCATAGAATAGTACAGCAAAAAAGGCCATTAAGCCTATCTTTCAATGAGCAATCCAGTTTAGTCCCAATTCTCTACTCTTCCACTATCCCTGCAAATTTTTCTCCTTCAAGTATTTCTCCAAATTCCCTTTTGAAGGGTATTGTTGAATCTGTGTTCACCACCTTGTCAAGGCAATGCATTTCAAACCCTAACTATTCATGGTTTAAAAAGGATTTTCCTCATGTTACCTCTGATTCTTTTGTTATTCACCTTAAAATTTGTTCCAACAGGCTTGTGACTGTTCAGCTATTGGAAACAGTTTCTCATTATTTACTCTATCTAAACACATCATGGTTTTAAAGCACTTCAATTATCTCCTGTTAGCCTCTGCTCTAAGGGAAACAGTTTACAATGAGTTATGCTACTCAGCACACCACTTGTCAGAATCCTTTAGTACCTGTTATCACCTAACCAGAGCTAAAACCTACAGGTCTCAATTTTTGAAGGTCTATCCTCCAGAAGGGAAGTTTAGGAAGAGTCTCTTTGACATTGGCATGGCTCCAAAATGACAAGGCGTGCCTGAGAACGAAAGTTTGGAACCAAATCAAAATCCACACAAAAAAATTGTAATCTTGTTTTACTATTGGATTCTGACAAACTTAGAGGTAAAGAAAGAAGAAAAGACTGGTGCTTTTACAATTTCCAATGTCCCAAAACACCTCATAGACAATGATGTGCTTTTTGAAATGTAATCACTGTTGTAGGAAAACACGGCAACCAATTTGTATGTAGGGTGGTCCCACAAAAAATGAAGAATAAATGAGTACATGATCTGTATTTCAAAAAGGAACAGAGTTAACATTTCAGGTCAATGACTTTTCATTCTGCTTCACTCTCCACAAATGCTAACGGACCTGCTGAGTATTTCCAACGGTTTCTGTTCAGATTTCTGGAATCCACAGTGTTTTGCTTTTCTAGCTGCCTTAATAATGTTGGTTGAGGGATAAATCTTGGCCAGGACACTGGGATAGGTCCCTTGTTCTTCTTCAAATTGTCCATGAGATTTTTTTTTTACGTCCACCTGAAAGGGCAGAAAAGACATCAGTTTATTATCTTGCTCCTTATTACTGTACTGAAGTGTCAACCCAGATTATGTAGTCATGTCTTTGGAACAGAGCTTGAACCCATGACCTCCAAAAGCAAGGGTGCTGCCTCCAAGCCAAGGTTTAAGAGTTCATAGGTCAAACCATACTTTAGGTCCTTGGGCTTGGTTGAAGGGGATGTGTGCCTATGAGATCTTTGAATTTTCCAAACAGAAACCCTACTGGTGAGTATAGCTTGACTCATAGTATCAGTAGCTTGAATTGACAGCATTTTGCAAATACTGATGAGTTTCTTCTCATGTCAGGTATTTTGTTGGTGAAAAAGCCTTTCTAGGAACTGGTGAGAAAATAACCCAACAAATTCTACGGAATGGTGTAGACAATGATGCATCAGAATTTACCTTTGAATCTCTGAATGAACTCATTGCAAAACCATTGTTGATGCAGTTCCCCCTTATTTTCTGTTAGCCTTCACCTCCTTGACACATTTGTGTATCAAATTAAGTTATCAAATTATACTATACATAAGCTTAGTGATGAAAAGCCTTCATTTGTATGTATTATTGGAATGTTGTTAAGAAATCTTTAAGTTGGCATCTCTTTAAGTGCCAAAATAGTGTAATATAGCTTTAAGAAGGAGCATGTGGAGTTAAAACTGGGGCATATTTGCACCTTTGGGCTCGAGTGTGCCTAGCATTAATAGTAAACAGTAGCCAAAACGGGGAGGCTGATTGGCTACAAGGATGGCCTGAGGGCTAGAGTTGTAAGTTAAGAGTAAAAGTTAAGGTTAGGTTGTTGTAGGGAAGCCAGGAACACCCTTCCCATTGAGCAAAAATTGCAAATATTTGGTTCGAAGGTATTAGTGTCACTGAGGTCCGTGGTTTGCTGAAAGAAATCCAGATCAGCATTAGAATTCAGTATTATACCTAAATAAATTATCTGAAGAGAAAGTGAATAGTCTTTGTCAGGGAGTGCTTTCAGCTGGAGAGTGAGAGGGAGAGAGAAAGAGAGAGTGGGGGATGCGGGGAAGGGGGGAAGAGCCATGCAGCTATACAGCAGTTAAGGCAGATTGGGAAATTCGAGTTGAAGTCTTAAAGTTGCAAAAGGAATTTTGCGTGTACAGCAGAGTTAAGTTGGTTAAGTTAAAATCTCAAAGGATGTCATGAGTCAAGAGACCTGTTCCAAGGAACCAAGAAGAAGGGACAACCCCAGCAGTCCTGGGTCCCACTGAAAGACAGCCACACATGTGTTGAACTTGTGTATCATGTCATGCCTTGACTAGTGGAATGCTAGGTATCAATTTTTGTTGTCCAATAAAGTTTGTTAGTTTGCATTCTAAATTAGAGATTATCCTTTTCGCCAATAAGGTTATTCCCCGACAAGAATTTTCTTACTCTGGGCTTTAGTATAGAGTCCGAATCCCAACACTTTGTTTCTGTTGAACCAGCTCCATACTGCGCACTGGTTTAAATGGGCTAGATAATTAGATTGCAATGATATTAAAGCTAGTAATTAGTGGAACCACCAATTTTAATTGTATATTATTGCATTAATGGCTTTTGTGTACAACAGCCAAACTAGTTTCTGCTTAGTCTTTCCATAATAAAATACTGAGGCGGGGAAAGAAAACCACTTAAAAGGCAGTCATTCTTTCCTCAAAGTAAAGTGCAATGAGAGCTGGCTCTCACTGTGATTCACCCTTCTTCACTACTGAAACAAAAGCAGTAATGTTGCTGGATTCCTTACAGGGATCTCAGCACTGGAAGGTCCATTCTCCCACCTCAGCTTAATTTAGAATTGAATGATAATACAACAACTGAACTCGAATCAGTCAGCTCAGCAGCAATGATGGGGCTGAGTAGATTTTAATTCATTTTCTTAATTATAGTGGAGCCTCCAATATTAGCAGATGTTCAAGGATCCCCAAAACTTAAATCCCACACATATGATATAGCGAAATGCTATAGAATGAAGACATATACAATCAGAACAGTCATGATCCCATTGAATGGTGGAACAGGCTCAGGGGCTGAATGGCCTATCCCTGTTGCTATGCATAGGAGCTGTAGAGGTGAAATAAAAATATCAAAAACAGACATTAATGGTTGTACAATGAGGAGATGATTTGCACAAGGTTTTCTTTTATGAAAAATTAGCAAATAATGAAGGTTCCACTGCCTTGACACTCAGAATAAAATGTACTTCAATTAACATTTTATTGGGAATATCAGTTAGAAATTACAAAGCCTTGGGAGCAATTTTTATGTATATTTATAAACTGGAAGACATAACTAGGCACTGGAAGATAGGTATGAATATATTTTAAACAGCAAACATCTCTCATAAATGTATTCTATTTTTGTCACCTTCTTGTGGAATTTTTTGCTCATTAAAGTCAGGGTTGTAAGCACTGAGAAACAAGATGTGGACTTCAGTGCTATGAAATGGTCACCCTTCCTAATGTCAACATGACGCATTTATAAGTCAAACACCACGGGCTGGATTTTCACCATGGAGGAGGAAGGCTCGAGTGGGGAAATCTCTTAATTCAGCAGACCCATCTCTATGGCAATGAACCCCGCACACATAATTTTCACTCCAGGGAGGTGGAAGCATGATCAAGTTGGGCCTGTCACTTCTGGAGACAGTTTGGAGGCAGCTACTGGAGTGCTGCTGTGGGCCGATTAGATGGCCCGACTCAGTTCTCTGAGACTTCAGCCCAGTTTTTAAAAAGTCTGTTAGGCCCTTTAGCCCTCACCCCTTGACCCCCCCCCCCCCAATACCACGCCATGCCCCAATACCCCTAATGCCACCTCATAACCCCCATGCTAACTCCATAGTCAATCATCCAATATCCACTATGATGGACCTCGGAAGTAATATGGGGACAAAAAAGATCAAACTCCTAAAAATCTAAGGAAGCTCTCACTCATATAGGGTGGATACTGAAAAAACTCTAATTCAAGAAGCTCATTCAAAGGTTTTAAATCCCATTAAGTGGTTAATCTGTTATAAAAACAAACTTCTATTCACTAAGCAAAAAAATAGCTAATGCTTTAATAGCTTCTTAAAATTGTCAGTCAAAATGTGAACTCAGCCTCTTGCAGAGATAAATGGTTTTTGAGCTTTTGAAACACAGACAAGCATTCATAATGCACTCAACTGCAGAAACAGCCCTTGGGAAATGTCAACGATGAAATCTATTGAAACTACAGGAACACATGGTAATGGTTACTGGATGGTCTGCCAATCAATGCACTCCAGCAGCAGGTGCCTGCTATTTTTAACACTAACTGACAGCGGGAGCCTGCTTCTTTTTCATGTTTACAGGTCTCAGAAATTGCATGATTGCCTCCCTTCATTTTAATTTCCATCACATTCTTCCTCCACTGCAGGGCAGCTTCCAGTTCCTGAGTTTTTGAAATGAAAGGTCACAAGGGTTAGGTCATTGTGAGGGGAGAGGAGAAAGTCAGAAGTGAATGCTTACCCCATTTGCAATTTGTAAGTCAGAACAGATTGAGAAATGAGGGAGAAGCAGAATGAGAGGAGGAGGATTAATGATTGACAATGGATTTAGCCCGCCATTTACCATGGCTTCAACAATGGCCCTTCCCATAAAACTATCTCCTCCATGGAGGTCAATACATGCAGGCATAACTTTCTCCCTCCTGTTAGTTCCTGCTGCCTCCAGCAGTGCACTACCTTCTCCTGCAAGAAAGTGGGAAGTGGGTCAATGCGTGTAATGCGATCTGTTTGGAATGGTTGAATAACTGGCAATCTGCGCAAGCTTTGACATGGATGTAAGACTTTCAACAATGCTAAATGATGCCATGAGTGTCAGGTATGAGTCATGATTGATAGGGAATGTTGGTAGGTGAGTGATCAGACAGTGGTGAATTCAGTAGTAGCTGAGGCTGGTGATGCAGTTGGTGGGATATGTCATTCAAAGATGCCTTCACACACCTTGAGATTGTTAAATTTCTTCCTGCACTTTGGGCTAAACTCCTGACATTGATCTCCTGCACAATCTCGTGCCACTGCCTTCTGAGCATGTGTCTAGAGAGCCTCCAGATGCAAGAGTACAGGACATCTGTCCTTTCTTCCATCTCTTCCACCAAAGCCTGCATCTGGAAGGCTTGATGCCTGCACTCTCCCACAACACAATATTGACTATTCCACAACACAATATTGAGAATGATCTCAGCTCCACCAGCATTCACAATGCACCATTTTAAAGGGGTTTAGGTTAGTTTTAAGTAGTGGTAGGCACTAACAATACTGGCCACCCTACTGATGGGCCCAGCCAATGAACAGTGCTGGGACCACTGGCTGTATGAAGACATGAAAATGAGCTGGCAACATGACATTGGCACCATGTTTGCACTGAAATTAATGGCCACAAGTTAATTACAGCTGAGAACGTGCTGCGTCTATTTTTGGGGGTTATCTAAGTTAAGCTCCTATGGGTTCAGCCTTTGAAGCTGGTTTTCAGCTTAATGAAATGGATAGTCTGGTGTGATCTGTAAAATAAAGGATATCAGAGTGGGGGTGGAATCAAAGATGACACATCCAGGAAATAAAATACATGAATGATATGTAAATATTACAGCCAGAATATATAAAGTTTCTTCTTCAGACTTAATCTAATGGATTTCCCACAGACATCGAATGGTGAAAGTTATAAGCTTTACTTTGTATTTGACAGATTATTAAGCCCACCCACCACTTGTTTTGAGTCATTTTCTGTTTTAAGTGTATTATTTGCTTAAGACACATTAGCCTGAAAGTCCAAAGCCTGTCAGAAGAAGACATAAAATAAGCAAGTGTTGGTGTTCACCAATTCCCTTTATTTTTCTGTTGGAACTAGAGGTAACTGGGAATGACAGGCTGTTATATTAACATTATAGTTCTGGGGAAACTGAAGCAATGAGCTTGTCAGTCATTCACATACAAAACAAAAACAAAAATACCTGGAAAATCTCAGCAGGTCTGGCAGCATCTGTGGAGAGGAACACGGTTAACGTTTCAAGTCCGAATGACCCTTCAACAGAACTAAGTAAAAATAGAAGAGAGGTGAAATATAAGCTAGTTTAAGGCGGTGCGGGGGGTTGGGGGGGGGGGAGGGGGAGGGGGCAGGGGGGTGGGACAAGTACAGCTGGATAGAGGACCCGTGATAGGTGGAAATAATCAAAAGATGTCACAGGCAAAAGGACGAAGAGGTGTTGAAGGTGGTGATATTATCTGAGGAATGTGCTAATTAAGGGTAGAAAGCAAGACAAGCAAGGTACAGATAGCCCTAGTGGGGGTGGGGTGGTGAAGGAATCAAAGAAGGCCAAAAGGTAGAGATAAAACAATGGATGGAAATATATTTAAAAATAATGGAAGTAGGTGAGAAAAGAAAAATCTATATAACTTATTGGAAAAAAAAGGGTGGGGGGAATCGGAAAGGGGGTGGGGATGGAGGAGAGAGTTCATGATCTAAAATTGTTGAACTCAATATTCAGTCCGGAAGGCTGTAAAGTGCCTAATCGGAAGATGAGGTGCTGTTGCTCCAGTTTGCGTTGAGCTTCACTGGAACAATGCAGCAGGCCAAGGACGGACATGTGGGCATGAGAGCAGGGTGGAGTGTTGAAATGGCAAGTGACAGGGAGGTCTGGGTAATGCTTGCAGACAGACTGAAGATGTTCTGCAAAGCGGTCACCCAGTCTGCGTTTGGTCTCTCCAATGTAGAGGAAACCACATTGGGAGCAATGAATGCAGTAGACTAAATTGGTGGAAGTGCAAGTGAAATGCTGCTTCACTTGAAAGGAGTGTTTGGGCCTTGGACGGTGAGGAGAGGGGAAGTAAAGGGGCAGGTGTTGCACCTTCTGCGGTTGCATGGGAAGGTGCCGTGGGAGGGGGGTTGAGGTGTAGGGGGTGATGGAGGAGTGGACCAGGGTATCCCAGAGGGAACAATTCCTGCGGAATGCCACCGGTGGGGTGAAGGGAAGATGTGTTGGGTGGTGGCATCATGCTGGAGTAGGCAGAAATGACGGAGAATGATCCTTTGAATGTGAAGGCTGGTGGGGTGATAAGTGAGGACAAGGGGGACCCCATCATGTTTCTGGGAGGGAGAAGAAAGTGTGAGGGCGGATGCGCGGGAGATGGGCCGGACACAGTTAAGGGCCCTGTCAACCACTGTGGGTGGGAAACCTTGGTTAAGGAAGAATGAGGACATGTCAGAGGAACTGTTTTTGAAAGTGACATCATCAGAACAGATGCGACGGAGGTGAAGGAACTGAGAGAATGGGATGGAGTCCTTACAGGAAACGGGGTGTGAGGACCTGGAGTCGAGGTAGCTGTGGGAGTCGGTAGGTTTGTAATGGATATTGGTGGACAGTCTATCACCAGAAATTGAGACAGAGAGGTCAAGGAAGGGAAGGGAAGTGTCAGAGAGGGACCATGTGAAAATGATAGAGGTGGAGATTGGAAGCAAAATTAATAAATTTTTCCAGGTCCAGACGAGAGCATGAAACAGCACCGAAGTAATCATCGATGTACTTGAGAAAGAGTTGTGGGAGGGGGCCAGAGTAGGACTGGAACAAGGAATGTCCACATACCCCATAAAGAGACAGGCATAACTGGGGCCCATGCGGGTACCCATAGCCACACCTTTTATTTGGAGGAAATGAGAGGAGTTTAAGGAGAAATTTTTCAGTGTGAGAACAAGTTCAGCCAGATGGAGGGGAGTAGTGGTGGATGGGGATTGTTCGGGCCTCTGTTCGAGGAAGAAGCGGAGAGCCATCAGACCATCCTGGTGGGGGATGGAGGTGTAGAGGGATTGGATGTCCATGGTGAAGAGGAGGCAGTTGGGGCCAGGGAACTGGAAATTGTTGATTTGATGTAGGGTGTCAGAGGAATCACGGATGTAGGTGGGAAGGGACTGGACAAGGGGAGAGAGAATGGAGTCAAGATAGCAAGAAATGAGTTCCATGGAGCAGGAACAGGCTGACACGATCAGTCTGCCGGGACAGTCCTGTTTGTGGATTTTGGGTAGGAGGTAGAAACGGGCCATCCAAGGTTGGGAGACTATCAGTTGGAAGCTGTGAAAGGAAGATCTCCAGAGGAGCTGAGGTCAGTAACAGGCCTGGAAACAATGGCTTGATGTGCAGTGGTGGGGTCATGGTCCAGGAGGAAGTGCCTGCGAGTTGACGCTCAGCCTCTGCGAGGTAGAGGTCAGAGCACCAGACAACAACAGCACCACCCTTGTCAGCAGGTTTGATGATAATGTCAGGGTTGGACCTGAGAGAATGAAACAAGTCTTGGCCACCTGTAAATTAATCCACAACTATTTGTTTGCATTCTTTGTCAGAGAGCTTGTTAATTTCGGTAATTTAGATAAGATATGGCATGCCATGCTAAAGTCCTAAAACCCTGTAAATTTTCTAAAACTGTTAGACAAAAATACCCATCTTAATATTATCCTGTGAAACTGTATACAACATATGCATAATGGGGTCAATATTTATTTCTGGCACACATCAGGCTGGATTAGTTTACATGATTAGGCTACACTTAACCACAATACAAGAGGTGCCAGTATTAATCGCACTGTTATAGGAATAAGAGTAGAACATTCAAACAGAAGTCAGTTTTGCCATTCACCTAGACCATGGCTGATCTCTACCTAAATATCATTCACCCACCTTTGCTCCATATCCTTCGATTCCCTAATCCAACAAAAATCTGTCAATCTCAGACTTCTGAAAATCTCAATTGATCCGGTATCCAGAGAACTTTTGAGAAACAATTCCAAATCTCCTCTACATCTGAGTGTGAAAAAGTGCATCCTGATTACATTCTTCAACAGTCTCTTTCTAACTTCGAAATTATGTTCTCTTGAACTGAATCACCACCCCACACACTGTACCACCCTACCCCGCCCCCACCATTGGAAAGAGTTTCTCTGTATCTATTCTATAAAACACCTTAAACACATATGAACACAGTTCAGCACCTGGGAAAGTGGGCAATTTAGCAGGGCAGAGACTGAAGTGGGTCTGCAGCAGCAACACAACAAGGTGGGTTCATGAGATTAGGGAAGATAGGTCAAGGAGCAGCAGGCTGAAGTGATGAGGAAATGCAAAGAGCACAGGAATCAGCAAGGAGTTGAATTTAAGGAGGCCTTTAAGGCTCAAAAGTTTTTAAAAAATATTTAGAAATAAGTAATTGCCAAACCCACTGCCAGCATAACCTGCCTGTAGCTTAAAATAGCGCTGCAAATGGCTGCCTCCCAATCTACATCACCCACTGGTTAGTGAGCAGGTTGGGGAAGCAACAGCGGTGACTGACATAAAAATGATGTTTTGGCCCGAAAGACATATTTATTTTCATACGATAATTAGGCTCCTGCTGATATCAGGCAGGAAAGTTTGCCACCGAAATCATGGCTTGCTCAAACGCCAAAATGAACTGGCCACTGGAAATAAGTCAGTGATTTTCTTTTGTGTTTTTTTTCCACTATATACCTAATCACACCAAACATATGGGCAATAGGAAGATGAAAAATCAGCCCCAATATGTGTCATTGTTCAATGAGGGTCGTTTGCTTCTAGGCTGTTTTTGATTAATCCAGAAGCTTTTTAAACAGAAAATAACAAAGATTATCACAGTGAGAGAAAGAAGCTCCGTTTTAACGAGTTGCCTGAATTAAAACATTTTGGTACTTTGATTCATCTATATTTTTAGTGCTTTGATTCACTGTAGTTTTTGATCAGATACTGATGTATCAGCTATGATTAAATCAGGAAAGAAGCAAGGACACAGGTGCTGTGTCCAAAATTGAAAGCAACTGTGTTTGGACATAATCTTTTACAACTCTTTGAAACGCGTTATTCTTTTCAATAAAACACTGCATGAAAATTCAGAGCTGAAATAGGACTTGGAGCAATTCTGGCTAGCACATTAGGGGCTGAATTTTATGTTCGGCAGGTGGGCGTGCGCCTGACCCGATTGCGCGTAAAATAACATGTGATGACATCAGGCGAGTGTCCTGACATCACCGCACATTCGCGCGATATTTCGATCAGAGGGTGCGCTCAAGAGCCGGCAGCCGCCGACAATTAAGAGGCCTATTAGCAATTAATTAATTCGTATTTTTCACTGCCCATTCTGCCGTTCATTTGGTGGGTGGGCGAATAGGCCAGGTGGCCTTTGTATCTTTAACGAGAGAGGGGAGTGGTCTGTGAGTGTGTCGTGCAATCTGTTTGGATGAAGTGCCTGTCATGGTTGAATAGCTGGCAGTGTGCGCAAAACGTGAGATGTGGATGTGAGGCTTGCAACAATATGAAGTGTGTGTGGGTGAGGTGAAGCTATGATTGTGAAGCATGAGTCATGGTTGATAGTGATTGTTGGTAGGTGAGTGAGTGTTGGTATGCTGAATGCAGCAGCGTGTGAGGCTGGTGGTTTATTTGCAATGATGAGGCATTTGAAGATGATTTCACTGACTTTGACCATTTGAAATTTTGCTCCTTGTGATACTGCATCCAAGTCCACCGTCTTGACTCCTAGCATCGACCTCCATGGTTCTCTGCTCCCACTGCCTTCTCAGTTTCTGTCTGGAGGGCCTCCTGGGCTAGAATTTTACATCTTGCAGGTGGGTGCGTGCCCGATTCAAATGGACGTGAAGTAGCTCGAGATGTCGTTGGGCGAGTGTCCTGATGTCATTGCGCATTCGTACGATATTTCACTCGGCGGGTGCGCACAACAGTTGGAAGCGCGTCTGCTGACAATGAAGTGGGCAATTAAGCCCATTAACGATGCAATCAACAGCAATTTCACGTGGCCTGTCCACATTTACGGTTGGTGGATGGGCCAGTCTCCCACGTGGCATTCACATTTTTGCTCACACCTCAATTCAGGGCGGGATGAAATAAAAAGAGATATCTGGGGACTGTTTTTTTAAGAGTATGCTTTCAGGTGCTTGATTATGCTGCATGGACATACTTTGCAGCATTTTTGTTGTGTCCTTCATTCTGTGGAGGACTGCACCTCCGTGAGGAAGCTGGCTGCCTTCAGGGAGCTCTCTCAAAGTTCACCCACACCTGCAGTTACCTCGGCGCCTGCCCTCTTCCTGCCCCCATACTGGCAGCGCTGAGCATTTCAGCGTGTGTTTCAGCGGTTGCACGGTCATCATTATACTTTTAATTCCAGATTTTTATTAAATTTAAATTTCACCATTTACCATGGTGGGATTTGAACATAGGTCCCCAGAGTATTACCCTGGGTCTACTGGTTTGACTAGTCCAGTGGCTATATCACTATGCCACCACCTCCCCCAGCCAATCAGTGGCTGGAAGCTCTTCAGTACCAGCAACACCACAGGAAGTAGGTCCCAGGGGAAAAATTGTTGCTGGAGCTCCAGAACATGGTTAAGTGGGGCGGGCATGCCAGGACTAGTCAGGCAGGCACCAGCATGGTGGGGGGAAGTGGTTATAAAGGGCAGAGGAGATATTCTCTCAGGAACCATCTTCAACAAAAGGAAATCCAACCATCTCCCCTTGACATTCAATGGCATTACCATTGCTGAACCTCCTGCTATCAACATCCTGGGGGTTACCGTTGAGCAGGAATGAACTGGACGCACCATATAAATACTGTGGCTACAAGAGCAGGTCAGAGACTGGGAATTCTGTGGCAAGTAACTCATCTCCTGACACCACCCCCACCCCCCCCACCCCCTCACCCCCACCCCCCCAAGCCTGTCTGCCATCTACAAAGCACAAGTTAGGAGTGTGATGGAATACTCCCCACTTGCTTGGATGAGTGCTGTTCCATCAAGAAGTTAAACACCATCCAGGACTAAGTAGCTTGCATGATTGGGACCCCATCCACCACCTTCAACACCTATCCCCTCCACCACCAACACACAGTAGCAGAAGGATGTACCATTTACAAGGTGCACTGCAGCAACTCACCATGGCTCCTTAGACAACACCTTCCAAACCCACAACCTCTACAATCTAGTAGGATAAGGGAAGCAGACACATGGGAACACCACCATCTGCAAGTTCCCCTCCAAGCCACACATCATCCTGATTTGGAAATATATCGCCATTCCTTCACTGTCGCTGGGTCAAAATCTTGGAACTCCCTCCCTAACAGCACTGTGGGTGTATCCACACCACAGAGGCTGCAGAGATTCAAGAAGGCTGCTCACCACCACCTTCTCAAGGGCAACTAAGGATGGGCAATAAATGCTGGCCTTGCCAGCCATGTCCCATGAAAGAATTTTTTAAAAACAGCCCTTACCACTGGCAGTTTGCTCCATTGGGCACAGGGTGACTGAACAGTAGGGTCTCCCACCAGGCTGCAGGCTTGCACATCACGGCATACTTACAGCTTGCCCACATAGCTTAGCTAGTGTAATACCAGCAGCAGCCTCTGGGCAGGAAGGCTGTCTTCCACCCAGACTTAACTGGAGGGAGTCAGGATGGTGACAGTCTCTCTATCCCAAGCCTTCCCACCCCATTATATGGCCTCCCCCTTGCCTCTCAGCCTGCTCCTGGGCATCAGCGGGGCGGGGGAGGTGTGTGGATGGGGATGGGGGCACCAATTTCCACCCAATGTGTCAGCAAGTACGAGCCTGGAATTTTTCCCATTCTATTGTCATATCTTCGCTGGAAGTGTGGCAGAATCCCGGTTTAATGGTATAAGTAAGGTTTCGGCCATGCGTTTGTTAAAGTTATGTTGATTCCCCAGAAGTCAGCAGCACCTGGGGCTACTACCTGCCGGCCAGCATTGTGTTCTTCAACAATATCAAGCTGTCTGCTCCCAGAGAATTGATATAAGGCTGCATAGTCCTAAAAGAGGGTCGAGGCACACAGATCATTAAAATGTCATGAACAGATACAAAAATAATCCAAAAGCCTAATGGAATGCTGGGCTTTATATTCTATAGGGCTAGGATATATAGGGATGTAGAAGTGCTGCTAATGCCCTGGTTAAACACTCAGCTGAAGTGCTGCAAGTAGTTCTGGGCACCACACCTTAGGAAGGATATATTTCCTTGGAGGAGATGCAATGTAGATTTAATAACTGCAAGGGTTAAATTATAAGGAGGTTACACGAATCAGATTGTTTTCCCTGGAATTTAGATGGTTAAGGAGTGATTTGATTGAAGCTTTCCCAATGTTGAGGGAATCAGATTGAGAGAAACTACTTTAGCTAGTTGGGGAATCTAGGATTCGGGGCATAGTCAAAAAATTAGACCCTGACATTTTAGCAGTGCAACTTGGAAACAATTCTTCACACAAAGAGTAGATGTAGGAACTTTTCTGCAAACGGCAATTGATACTGCATCAATTGTTAATTTCTAAACTGGGGTTGATAAATTTTTGTTAGCCAAAGGTTAAGGGATCTGGGGCAAAGGTGGGTGGAGCTTAGTTGTAGATCAGCCATGATTTCATTGAATGGCAGGATAGGCTCGAGGGGCAAAATGGTCTCCTCCTGTTCCTATGTTCCTACAAGGCACAAAAACTACTTCAATAGATACAGTTTGCCATGCTATTGTGAAAATATAATTTAAAACCTGACTTTTGACATTAAAATATTTAATTACTGAGACAAAATAACAAATAATTTTCTGTAGTAAACATTTTGAGTGATTCATGGGGAATAGATAAATACTAACATCCTGTAGTGTACTGAGTGTGATGTGGCAGGCAAAATGCCAACAGTACCTTTGATATTTGAAACTCCTATCCCAGTGTCTCTTCGTACAATCACAGCCAAGCGTTATAGAGTAGTAATGTTCCATTACTATCAGGATATGTTGACAATGGCCTTTTGAACACAACATGTGATGCATTTAGTTTATATATTAGCAATAAGTATTTTTTCAATGTGTTTTTTCCAAACTGATAGCTGACTAACTATGTTCATTCAACCATATTGTTAAATATTGCATACATATGTCAACATTTAAATACACTTTGGCAATAAAAGCAGCAATATGCAATTAAAATATTTTAGTAATTACACTGTATTAATTTTAGAGCTTATTTAGAACTAACTGGAATTTCTAAATTAGTTGCAGTGAAGGGCCAGCCGTTAATGTGGATTTGCATTTTATATACTTTGAAAAAGAAGTGTACAAAATCTATCGTAATGTTAAAATATTGATTTTGGCTGCTAACTTGCTAACAGTAGTTTTGGTCAGATCTGTTTACTTACTTTATTCAAAATTATGTTTGACTTTCTCTCATATCCCAATTCAATACCAATTTTGATTCTCATACAATCTCTTGCCTTTTTAAGATCATTTCTAAAATTTTCAAACCCCAAAATACAGTGAAATTGCAATGAGTCAAACTTGGATGAGTTTGATTCTGGTTATATCAACCATTCCCACCAGCAGAATAGCAAATCCCATAGAACGATGCCCGTGATAAACCGAAATTCTGCGCAGGTAGCTCTGGATTAGCCAGACTTGTCTAAACTTGTCATATGACCATGCCGAGCAATCAAACAAAGTTAGGCCACCAAAGAGCATGAAATTATGGAGCATTGGGCAAGCCATCATTTGACATCAAGATCTCCCTGTGAAAGGACATGCAAAGCCAGCAAGCATGTGACCCAATGAATGCCCACCTGCTTGCCCGCCTGTTTCCCTAGTCAATGCCGCAAAGGCCATAGAGATGCTTCCGGGTTTCGACCTGCAGCACAAAAACAGCAAGAACATGTTTGACTGCATTGACGGTATGGTGGGCTGTATCACACATGTCTGAAGACCGCACGCTCTATGGAGAAAAAAATTACAGAGTTTTTCCGGAGCTATCTCCTGACATTTTTCAATGCAAAGCTCTGGCGTTTTACAAAGACAGGCCATCAAGCTGCGAACAAATTGAATAAAGACTTATCCATGCACTTACTGCTTTAATGTGTTTGCATTTGGCGTTTGATTTGGCTGTTGCTTTTGACATAGATTACATTTCTAGGCATACCGGGTTACATGGAAATACATTCAGGTGGGAATGGGGCCTCCTTGGCTATCATGAAGCTCCCCTTAACATTAAATTATGGGCAGATCCCCTGGGATTTGACTCATCAGGATTTTACTGTAGATGTGTTTCTTTGCTATCTTCACTTTCCTCATTTTATCTGATGTGCTCTATTCAATAAGTTATCTTTATCCATCCTTGATCTGCTGCCCCATTCTTTACAATATGTGATCTCTCATTTTCTGTTGTTGGTCTCACCAATCTTTCCATTTATATATTCCTCGCTGCTCAATGCACTGCCCATGTTCTCATTGCTCTAGGCTCACATTCACTGATGTACTGCTTGACTCACCATAATGTGCTGTCCCTTCGCCGTCACTTATTCTTCCTGGCCTCCCCAGTGTGCTGGCTCAAAGCTCCTAAACATTATGCTCCTGTTCTTCCCAATGTGTCCTGTGTATAGTCCCTACTCTCCTAGGTGTACTGCTCTTATTCTCTCTGCTTCCCCTGTATTCTGTGCCCAATGTAGTTTCCTCAGTATGCTGGTCCTACCATCTATATTATTGTCTCTTATATTTTGGATGTTTTTAGACTTACCTTTTTGAATGTTGTGGCAAGGTGATTTGGAAAGATCTGTCCTGATTTTGGAATTATCTACTAATTGAGGAGCAGCATGGAAAACAGACTTTCTCGAGTGTCCAGCCACATGAATTTAACCAGCCAAAGCCAGGTGCAAAATATAAACACAAATAGAATCCGAAGCATGGGACTTCATGGGCCAGATCGCTGAAGCTTATGAGTATCTTATAATCTACAACAGTTTAAACAGCCAAATCTAAAAATAAAGAATACCACACAGGCGTGGTTTGGACAGATAAAATGATGACTAAGTGCCCATGGATCTATTCAAAATGTATTCCATAAGATATTACTACAACAGGGCAGGGGAAAAGAGCTATATCAGTGTGTGTCCATAGCATTAAATGGCCCTAATTTGACACTTCATTTCAACAGCTTGAGAAAGATTAATGTTGAGGATCTATAGAATGGTAATGTCAATGAGCTCTCCACTTGACCCATGTGGCCTACTACTGAGGCTGCATGCAAAGCAGAAAAATGGCTCAACTTGCACTGGCACTGTCAACTTACACTTTAATGAGCACAAGATAAATGTGACTTTATTATAGCTATGAATTTACCACAAAAATAGAATCTTTTATAACAGAAAAGCAACCAAAGCGGAACAGAGCTGAACAAAAAAAGGTCAACTAGATTACACAAATATGTGCTGCTAATTAGAGGATTTGCTTCCTGGATGCTCAATGATTATATCAATAAATCTGATAGTTCAAGGGTCAAACTATGGTCATATTCTGATCATTTACCTTTTCTTTGCACATCTGTAATACAAACATGAATTACAAAGCACCAAACCACTTCAATTCACTCTTGTCATTTGAATTCATGACCAGTTGAGAATAAGTATTCCTATTAAAATAATCCAATTCTAATTTTAAGAATATTAAAAGCTTAGCAGACTTTAAAGGGCAAATTCCCTTGCATGTTGGAGACAGTGGAAAAGAAAATCAGGTGAAGTGTACTGTGAAGCAGGCTGCCAATTTGCTATCGCCCATTTTGCACTCGAAGGCCATTTTCACCCTTTGTTTGTGGAGGCTCAATTCACAAAGGAAGCCACATGCTTCAAACTGAGTTACATCTCACTTGCCCCACAGTCAGCCTGAAAGTCATTCTATATGACCATTCCAGTCTGCCTCTGGGAGACATCAGTGAAATTAGCAAATCCGTTTTGTGCAGAGGCATGAACCAAGGCACAAATGCTTTGCTTACTGGATCCAGAAATTCATTGCTTTCCCATGGGCAACTAGCAGCTGCATGAATGGGCAATACAATCCTCTATGTGGCAGGATTCCGCAAAAGCATCCAAAGAGTGCACAAGTGATCCTTTGTGGTCCCTTCATCAACCTTGCCCCCTACAGAAAGTGATTTCACTTCTCCACACATAGTTCATGTGACAAACAGCACCTTCATCCCATGCAACTAAATGTTTACTTTCATCCAACATTGCTATATCTGACTCTATGTTTGCTTTTCTTTTCTCAGGATGGCAAGGTTTTCCTCATCATTGTGGATAGGGGATGGAGATTCTGAAACTCTTATCTGTATCAGTTCTAACCCTGTTATTACGGGCTGTCTTCTTAAAAAAGGACAAAAAATGTTATAAAGGCCTTTGCATAACACGATAACCTAAAAAAAATTGAGATGTCAGCAAATGTCCTATAATGGAGGTATACCTTTCAATTAAAGTTCATGGGGCTAAATTTCTTAGAGGTCCACTGGTCTCCTGCCATAACTCTGGTGTGAGACCAATGGAACCCTCAGAAAATGGTGGTGCTTCACCTCACCCATTTCTGAGTATTGGAGTTGCCATTTAAAGGGCAGAGGCTCTGCTCACCCATTAGTAGTCAAATGTTGTCTGGGGGATGGAGACTGGGTAGACACAGTGGCAAGGTCTCTCTGCACTGGTAGCAGCTGTACCAGTGGCACAGTTGGGACCTGATATTATGGAGACTGGTTAGATTCAGTCAGGTGAGGTGTACCAGCCACCAGAATGACAGAAATAAGCCCTACATTTTGTGTCCAGATATGCCCTTTATAGTCTGCTAAGCTTTGAATATCCTCAAAATTAGAATAGGATTCTTTTAATAGGAATACTTAACTATTCTCAACTAGTCATGAATTCAAATGACAAGAGCGAATTGAAGTGGTTTGCTGCTTTGTAATTCATGTTTGTATTAGAGATATGCAAAGAAAAGGTAAATGATCAGAATATGTCCATAGTTTGACCCTTGAACTATCAGACTTGCTGATATAATCATTGAGCATTCAAGAAGCAAATCCTCTAATTAGCGGCACATCTTTGTATAATCTAGTTGACCTTTTATTTTGTTCAGCACTGTTCCGCTTTGGTTGCTTTTCTGTTATGAAAGATTCTAGTTGTGTGGTAAATTCATAGCTGTGTCCAGATATGGGGAAGTGGAAGGGCTTTGGAAAACAGCTATTCCCCAGCTGAGGGCAATTGTGTGCCAGAATTTCCAGCTGCATAGGGCCTGTAAGGACAGGAGATGTGCACAAATTGGCACTTGACCCCGCACTGGCCCCACAAATTCTGACGGGGTCAGTACTGGAGCGTAGTACATTGACTGATAATGCAGGAGATGATTAAGCTAGGCTGGAGGATGGCACCAAAAAAAGCTCAATGTATAAACACTTTGCCAATATTGCCAACCCTATGTTGGGCAGCTGATATCTTTGCAGCAGTTGATACAGCACACTGTTTGGCCCCTTGCTG
This sequence comes from Carcharodon carcharias, assembly GCF_017639515.1. Classification (NCBI taxonomy): domain Eukaryota; kingdom Metazoa; phylum Chordata; class Chondrichthyes; order Lamniformes; family Lamnidae; genus Carcharodon; species Carcharodon carcharias. The sequence goes on from NC_054483.1 coordinate 93,347,060, forward strand.
ACCCAGAACCTCCATAACCAGTTCAAAATGACTATTGGTCAGTGTTCTGGGGATCCAGTAAATGTCTGGAGACCTAGCAAGAAACCAGCGCACCATGGCCCAATCTGTCATTCCCAACTCACTTCTTCTGAGTACAATGCCTATGGATTGGAACTTCTACGAGCTCTTTCATAGATTTCCAACACTGTTAGGCTGAGATTCCCATCTTTGTACATTGGAGGCAGTTACTATCATGGGGATGCACAAAGTAGAAGGGCAGGAATTGCCTAGGTCATTAACCACAGGATTGAAACACAAACAGATGGAGAAGAAATTGATATAACAGGCAGGGGAAAGAGAATAGCAAGGGAAAGGGAGAGAATGAATGATAAGGCAAAGGAAAGAAGTAATATATGGAAAAGGGAGCAAAATGAAGAGTAAAGGGAAAGTATGGGGTGAGAAGCACATGAATGGGAGGAAAATGGACAAGGTGAATGGAAGGGAGCAGGCAAGAGGAAGAATGGGAAGGTTAAGGATAGTTGGTAAAAAAATGGGTTTAGGATGGAGTGTGGATGGTTGTGAAAGGTGGGGTATAGTTGGACAAATGCATTGGGAGAAGGAACAGGAGAAAGGGAAGGAGAAATAGAAAACAATGAAATGGATGCAACACAGAAAGAAGAAAATGCCAGCATAAACTCAGGTTGTGGTGCAGACTTGATCTCTAGAAGGGAGAGCTTGGTGGCTAGAATGATACCAACTTAATTGGATTGGAGGGTGAGAAGCATATCATGTGGAACTGATGAGGAGGAGGAAGAAGAGTGTCCTTGTGAAAGGATGGGGAGTCGAGTAGGATGCAGGATTTTGGAAACTGGATCCAAAGTGGGTACAGTGAACCAGGTGAGTGTAGCAGAATAGCTATTGAAGTAACCTTTGGGTAAGGGATGAGCTGGTTTGTCTATTCAAGATATGGAAGGTAAAATTGTTCTTTGTTTTTTAAAATTGAAAATCATTTTAATTGAAGTAAAATGTATTTAAAATGAACAAAAATGTAGCATTTTTAATATTTAAATTCAAGTTTGTCTGGATCTGCAATCCTTTAGAATGTGCCATCAATACTGTGCCTTCATAACTTGGATTTTTCTGCCAGGCTTTCTTGTATTATTCCCTCCCCCCACCCTGCAATATATATAAAGAAATATCCTATAGCTTAAAGTGTAAAGCCCTTGTAACTCCTTGTTTTCCCATGTCAGGGACATTTTTGAGTTGTCAGCTTTTTTGATGCTGTTTGTCAGTTTTTGTCAGTTTTGTAGGTTGGCATGTACGATTGGGACAATCTGATGTTATTACACAGAATTAAGTGGAATGTATAGCACAGAAACAAACCATTTGGTCCAACTGGTTCCTGCTGGTGTTTATGATCCACACAAATCTCCTTTCACCCTTCTTCAGGTAACCCAACAACACAGTTTTCTATTTATTTCTCTTGTATGTTTATCTCATTTCCCCTTAAATACATTATATCTCCCAGCGATTGAAAATTTCCCCCATACAATGCTCTGCTTTTATAAGGAGCAGAAACATGGCAGAGACAGAATGTACCAAACTGCTTTATGATTCGATTCTCAAGGAGCAATATGTATGATCACCTAATCAAGAACAACTGAACAAGCCTGTTGCTTTGGTGCATGAGGAGATGCAAGGAAAGAGTTGAGGTTTTAACAATCAGTTTAGTACTACCATGCAAAGGATTTGTTTGCTTTATAAATTGTAATTAAGAATAATCTACACCATCAAGAACCTCAGAAAGGCAAGGTAGACACACTTAATCACAACTTTCAGGCATGTTCTCACTGGTGGATGTTAGGCATCGGTGTCCAAACTCTATGAGGTGATAACTGCGAGCTTCAGCATTTGGAGGCAGAGTACAAGGGATTCACAGACATCACTGAAGCATATTTTTCTTTTTGTTTATTCCTTCATGGAATGTGCTGACTTAGCCAGCATTTATTGCCCATCCCTAATTGCCCTTGAGAAGGAGGTGGGGAGCTGCTGTCTTGAACTGCTGTGGTCCATGTGGTGCAGGTACACCCACAGTGCTGTTAGAAAGGGAGTTCTAGGATTTTGACCCAGTGACAGTGAAGGAACAGCGATATGTTTCCAAGTCAGGATGGTGAGTGGCTTGGAAGGGAACTTCCAGGTGGTGGCGTTCCCATGTATCTGCTACCCTTGTCCTTCCAGATTGTAGTGGTCGTGGGTTTCGAAGGTGCTGTCTAAGGATCTTGGTGAGTTCCTGCAGTGCATCTTGTAGATGGTGCACGCTGCTGCTACCATGCATCAGTGGTGAATGTTTGTGGAAAGGGTGCCAATCAAGTGGACTGCTTTGTCCTGGTTGGTGTCAAGCTTCTTGAGTGTTGTGGGAGCTGCACTCATCCAGGCAAGTGGAGAGTATTCCATCACATTCCTGACTTGCGCCTTGTAGATGGTGGACAGGCTTTGGGAGTCAGGAAGTGAGATACTTGCCACAGGATTTCTAGCTTTTGACCTGCTATTGAAGCCACAGTATTAAATTTGGCTAGTCCAGTTCAGTTTCTGGTCAATGGTAGTCCCCAGCATGTTGATAGTGGGGGATTCAGTGATGGTAATGCCAAGCGGCGATGATTAGATTCTCTGTTGTCGGAGATAGCCATTGCCTGGCATTTTCATGGACTGAATGTTACTTGCCACTTCTCAGCTCAAGCCCAGACATTTTCCAAGTCTTGCTCCATTTGGACATGGAGTGTTTCAGTATCTGAGGAGTCACGAATGGTGCTGAACATTGTGCAATCATCAGCCAACATCCCCAGCCCTGACCTTATGGTGGAAGGAAGGTCATTGATGAAGCAGCTGAAGATGGTTGGGCCTAGGACACTACCCTGAGGAACTCCTGCAGTGATATCCTGGAGCTGAGTTGATTGACCTCCAACAATCACAACCATCTTTCTTTGTGCTAGGCATGACTCCAACTAGCAGACCAGCGGAGAGTTTCCCCCTGATTTCCACTGATTCCAGTTTTGTTAGGGCTTCTTGATGACACACTCAATCAAATGCTGCCTTGATGTAAAGGGCAGTCACTGTCACCTCACCTCTGGAATTCAGCTCTTTTGCCCACATTTAAACCAAGGCTGTAGTGAAGTCAGGAGCTGAGTGTCTCTGGTGGAACCTAAAGTGAGCAGGTTATTGCTAAGCAAGTTCTAAGCTGCTTGATAGCACTGTTGATGACCCCTTCCATCACTTTACTGATGGTGGAGATTAGACTGATGGGGTCGTGTTTGGCCAGGTTGGATTTGTCCTGTTTTTTGTTTACAGGACATAACAGGGCAATTTTCCACATTGCCAAGTTCAAGAAGGCAGCTCACCACCACCTTCTCAGTGGCAATTAGGGATGGACAGTAAATGCTGGCCTAGCCAGCAATGCCCACACCCCGTATATGAATGAGGAAATGGTAGGTACCAGTGCTGTAGCTGTACTGGAACAGCTTGGCTAGGGGCGCAGCAAGTCCTGGAGCACAAGTCTTCAGTACTATTGCCGGAATATTGTCAGGCCCATAGCATTTGGAGTATCCAGTGTCTTTAGCCACTTCCTAATATCATGTGGAGTAAATCGAATTGGCTGAAGACTGGCATCTGTGATGCTGGGGACCTCTAGAGAAGACCAAGATGGATCATCTACTCGGCACTTCTGGCTGAAAATTGTTGCAAATGTTTCAGCCTTATCTTTTGCACTGATATGCTGGGCTCCTCCATCATTGAGGATGGGAATATTTGTGGAGCCTTGTCCTCCAGCAGGTTGTTTAATTCTCCACCACCTTTCCCGGCTAGATGAGACAGGACTGCAGAGCTTAAATCTGATCTGTAGGTTGTGGGATCAGCTTTATTGCATGCTGCTTATGCTGTTTGGCATGCAGGTAGTCGTGTGTTGTAGCTGCACCAGTTGACCTCATTTTTAGGTCTGCATGGTGCTGCTCCTGGCATGCCCTCCTGCACTCTTCATTGAACCAGGGTTGATCCCCTGGTTTGATGGTAATGGTAGAGTGGGGGATATGCCGAGCCATCAGGTTACAGATTGCGGCTGTATACAATGCTCCTGTTGCTGATGGCCCCTACAGCACCTCATGGATGCCTAGTCTTGAGTTGCTAGATCTGTTTGAAATTCATCCTATTTAATACAATGGTCATGCCACACAACTCAATAGGGCGTATCCCTAATGTGAAGACAGGACTTTATCTCCGCAAGGACTGTGCCGTGGTCACTCCTGCTGATACTGTCATGAACAGATACATCTGCGGCTTCTAGAGCGAAGAAGATTAGGTCTTCTTGTTGGTTTCCTCACTACCTGCTGTAGACGCAGCCTAGCAGCTATGTCCTTTAGAACTCCACCGACTCGGTCAGTAGTGGTGCTACCGAGACACTCCTGGTGATGGACATTGAAGTCCCCCACCCAGAGTACATTCTGCACCTTTGCCACCCTCACGGCTTCCACCAAGTGGTGTTCAACATGGAGGAGCACTGATTCATCAGCTAAAGATGGCAGTGGGTGTAATCAGCAGGAGGTTTCCTTGCCCATGTTTGACCTGATGACAGGAAATTTCATGAGTTCCAGAGTCGATGTTGAGGACTCCCAGGACAACTCCCTTATGACTGTATACCACTGTGCCACCACCTCTGCTGGTGGGACACGGCAGACCCAGGGATGGTGATGGTGGTGCCTGGGACATTATCTATAAGATATGATTCCATGAGGATGACCATGTCAGGCTGTTGCTTGACTGGTCTGTGAGACAGCTCTCCCAATTTTGGCACAAGCGCCCAGATGTTAGTAAGGAAGACTTTGCAGGGTCAGCAGGGCTGAGTTTGCCATTGTCATTTCAGATGCCTAAGTCAATGCTGGGTTGACTGTCTGCTTTCATTCCTAATAGGCTTTTTAGCAATTGTGATACACCTGAGTGGCTTGTTACACTATTTCAGAGGGCAATTAAGAGTTAACCACATTGCTATGGGTCTGATGATACATGCAGGCCCAACTAGGTAAAGATAGCAGATTTCCCTTCCCTAAAATGCATCAGTGAACCAAATGAGTTTTTACACAAATCATTCCATTGTCATTAGACTTATAATCCCAGATTTTGTTGGATTCAAATTCCACCATGTTGGCTTTTGAACTCTGGCCCCCAGAGCCAGGTCTCTGGATTACTAGTCCAGTGACAAGCCATTACACTGCCACCTCCCCATTTCAGCTTGTGTTTGGTTAGGGAAGTGGCAAACTGAAGAATTGCTCTTCATCTGGAGCATACATGACAAAAGAGTGACAGGTCAATTGATCTGAAGCCACTGTTAATCTCAATGCCAGCATCGATCTCTGTGAAAGTGACAGGAAAAGCTGAAGAAAGCAAATAGGTTTCCACAACTGGATTAGGTAGGCTGCTCCTGACTCACAGGCATGGCGGTCTGGATCCACATTACTTCAGGTAGGTAACAGAATTTCAAGGATGTCTTCAAGGACACCACAGTTAAGAATCAGCCTTACTTGACATCAAATGAAATTGAAGCATGGGAAATGCAAGTGCTTAGATTACCTCCTTTTGGCAAAGCAAAATCGGAAGACCTCACTTTGAAAGAATTGTTGATAATATTCCATCTCACCAGCAACTTTCCACTAATGCCTGGTCCTCTGCAGTAGGCTCAGCTTCATCCTCATTCTCCGACTTGTTGCTGCTGTTTCTCATCTCTATCAGTTCTGTCTGACTCGTATGCAGTCATGTGCAGCATCTAGCAAACCAGCTACAATTCTACAAAGTGTTCTGACTCTGACTGCAAGGCAGATCCTGAGCTGTCTGATTATCAGAAACATTACTTCTATAGTTCAGTATATTATACTGGCCCAGACTTTGCTACCAAAATAACAGTGAATTCAATGGTGCTTGCCATTATTGATGTATAAATCGTTCAACAACTTCTAGTAAGGAGTCACCACAAATTGTTGGACAATTTGTGCCAGTAAGTAGTTAACCTCACAAAAACTGCAGCTCTCCCTCAAACTCTCCATGAGTTTCAAGACATTGCTGCATTTGCAAAATAATTTTGAACTTGCCATTAGGGCTGGTAGTTAACAGCAAATAATTTGGAAAGCAAATGGTATGAGAACCTTTATTACAAGGGAGATAGAGTTTAGGAATAAAGTGCCACGTAATTTGATAAGTCTGAGGAGGTGTGGTGATTGCGATGCACAATTAACTATGGCCTGGTCCATCCAATGCAGGTAGCATGCAAACTTTGTACTGCCTACTCATTACCATGCTGCTAGTGAGCAGCCAGCTGTACTTCTGACAAAATTGTTAGAGGCTAGCACATGTTCAAGCTTTCCTACTGTTCTTTACAGGTTTGGCGCTTTTTGATTGGCGCAGTGTAATGATTATAAGTTAAACCCATTTCTTACTGCTATGGGGATCATGTGACTGTACAGACAAATCAGCTCTAAGCGCGGGGAATCTTAGCAGTGGAACATTTTAGCCTTGGTCTTGGAACAAGCATGTCGCCTCATCTGGAGACTGTAAATAAAGTTTACTCTTTCTAACAAAAACCCGTTCTGCGCCCCAAATTTATTACAACCGGCAATGAGGATAAATAATGCTGATGCAGCACCTCATCTCGTGAGTATTCTGATATTTTAAGGGAAGAAAAAAAAGAAGTATACTCACCAGCAATACCTCTCTTTGCTAGAATTGACCCGTATAACTCATCCATCGAGGACTAGAGTCAATACATTGAGTGATTAGCTAATGTAGCTAACGAAATAATGGTGGAAAAGAAACAGAAGGCAATTCTCCTAACTGCCTGCAGGAGCAAAACCTATAACCTAATCGGTAGCATGACAGCTCCAAACGCTCCAAATTCCTAATCCTTCACCGAGCTAGTAGACCTCATGAAAGGACATTTTCAACCTAAACCATCGGTGATCATGCAAAGATTCAGGTTTAACTCTCGAGTAAGGGCCCAGGTGAGTCAATCACAATGTACACTGTGACTTCGGTGATACTTTAAACAACATGTTGCGAGATCGTTTGGTTAGCGGCCATAAACAACGACGCCATTCAGCACCGTTTACTTGCAGAAGTTGAGATAGAACTGAAGCACGCCATGAAGATAGCGGTAGCAATGGAGAGTGCTGAGAGGGATTTGCAGGCTTGACAGAGTGTGCAACATGGTGCTGTTCGGCAGCTAGGGTAGGAACTTGTCGCCGGGTGTGGCACAAAGTTCAGGGAGGCTACCGCGAAGCTGGACATGGTCCCTACTGCTAGAAAAATAAAAAGAAATATTGGAAGCAGCTCGCCAGTAATCCAGAAGTTAAAGTGTTACCATTGTGGGGGGAATCGCGCACCTGAAGTCTAGATTTAAAGAGGCAGAATGCCACAAAAAAGGGCACATTATTAAACAGTTCAGAGCTAGATCAGGATAGATGAGCCATAAGTTATGGAGGCTGACGTTTATTCTCTACACAATCTAAAGGCCAGGAAAACTGAACCAATCACTGTTACCCTTCAAGTAAATGGAAAGTCTCTGCTCAGGGAGGTTGACACAGGAGCATTGACCACAGTGGTGGGAGAACACATCTTTAAATACCTCAGAGAAGGTGCCCAGCCATTGAGTTTCGAGAAAATCGCTGCTCATTTAAAAACAAACAGGGGAAGAAATACAGGTGAAAGGCATCACCTCTGTACCTGAATCATGCAGACAACAGACAGCTCAGCTGCCAGTAATTGTTGTAACAGGAGAAGGACCAAGCCTTCTGGTCAGTGATTGATTGAAAGAAATCAGACTGAACTGGTCTGAAATTTTTCAGGTCAGGACAGGAGGAATTCCAGAGTTGCTGAGAAGATATGACAGAGCATTCTGAGATGAGTTGGAGAAAATCAAAGATCTACAAACTAAAATATACATGGACCCTGGAGCAACATGTCAGTTTTTTCAGGCAAGACATGTGCCTAAAACAAAAGGTAGGTGCGGAATTATGTTATTTGGAGAAGTTAAGAATAATATAACCAGTCCAATTTTCAGAATAGGCAGCACCCATGGTACTTGTGATGAAACTGGACCAAACCATTTGCATCTGCGGAGAGTAGAAATGAACAGTAAACAAGGCTGCAAAATCAGACAAAGACCCAATCCTAAGGATTGAAGACCTGTATGTTAAACTCACAGGAAGAAGATCCTACACTACACTAAATGGTTTGGTCCAGTTTCATCACAAGGACCATGGGTGCTGCCCATTCTGAAAATTGGACTTGTTGTATTATTCTTAACTTCTCCAAATAACATAATTCCGCACCTATCTTTTGTTTTAGGCACATGTCTTACCTGAAAAAACTGACATGTTGCTCCAGGGTCCATGTACTGCATCTACCTTGAACATCAACAGCTTGAGCTAGACAACACATCAAGAATTTCTTGTCAACATAAACTTGCACAAGGGCCTGTACCAATATACATGCCTATCCTTCGGTGTGTCTTCTGCCTGTGCTATTTTCCAAAGAACCACGGAAAGCTTACTACAAGGAGAAAGTCAATCAAGGAAGCGCTCTCTCCTACCAACGTCACAGAGCTCAAGCTTTTTTTGGGCGTACTAAACTATTACGGTCGAGACTTGCCTAATCTTTCTACAGTGTTAGCCTCCTTACAATTATTACTGAAGAAGAACCACAAATGGTCCTGGAAAGCACAGCAAGAGGAAACCTTCACAAGAGTCAAGGAACTTTTACACTCATTGTGTCTGCTAATGCACCATGACCTGTCTAAGGAATTGATACTCACTTGTGATGCATCTTCCTTACGGAGTGGGAGCAGCATTGTCACACAAGATGGAGGATGGATCTGAAAGACCGATAAGTTATGTATCCAGAACCCTTTCTACAGCAGAGAAAGGTTACTCACGAATTGAAAAAGAAGACTTATCTATTGTGTAAAAAAGTTCCATCAATATTTGCATGGTCAACACTTCACCACAAACCACTGTTAGGGTTGTTTAGTAAAGATAAGGCAATCCCACTGACAGCCTCTGCTGGAATTCAAAGATGGGCTTTAATTTAGTTGGCATATGAGTGCACTTATATGCATCGTTTTGGTGTGCATATACCAAATGCAGATGCCCTCAGTCATCTCCCTTTGCCAGATAGTATTACACATGTTCCAGTACCTCAAGAGATAGTACTTGTATTGAATTTCCTGGATTCTTCATGAGTCTGCGCAAGACAGCCAAAGAATTGGACAAGTCACAATACAATTTTAGCAAGGGTCAGTGAGCAAGTATTACAAGGATGGTCAAATGCACAAGTCTCTGAAGAATTAAAAGCATTATTTGTACGTAGATCCGAACTGAGTTGGTATCTTGTAATGGGGATGCAAGAGTCATTATCCCTATACAAGGAAGAGAACCATTATTGGAAGTACTTCATAGTGCGCATCCTGGTATTTCAAAAATGAAAATGCTCGCAAAAAAGTTATATCTGGTGACCAGGTATAGACAGTGATATGGAAAAAATGGTGAAACACTGTCTCCGGTGCCAGCAACAGCAGAAGTTGCCTGTTTCAGCTCCACTGCATCTGGGGGAGCGGTCTGGATAACCCTGGGTTAGACTATGTAGGTCCAATTCTAGGTACCATGCTTCTGGTGATTATCGACGCACATTCCAAATGGACGGACGTGTTTGAAGTGAGATCACCTACTTCATGTGCAACTATTGAAAAACTGCACCAGAGTTTGTGTTCATGGTTTACCTGAAGTTATTGTGTCAGACAATGGCACGGCTTTCACTAGCACTGAATTCCAAAGATTTGTTATTCTATATAGGATTAAACACATCAGAACGGCACCATATCAAACCTTGCCCAATGGGTTAGCAGAAAGAGTAGTACAAACCTTTAAAACAGGCATGAAGGAAATGTCAGAGGGAACGTTGGAAACACGAGTTTCAAGATTTCTGTTCAGCTATTGCACAACTAAAGCTTCTCTGTTGTACATTCGACTTCCACGAAAAATACCCTATCGGTTTCTCAATTCCAGCTTCATCTTCTTGTAACAGTCCAGCCCCAATGCCTATTTCACTTGCATTAACGGCCAACTTAAATTGCTTGGCATAATTGGGTACTGCCAAAACTGGTGTCGTAGTCAATACAGTTTTTAAACTGTCAAATGCCTTCCTACGTTTCTGTGTCCATTGAAACTTCGTGTTCTTTTTTAATAGTGCAGTCAATGCAGCAACCATACTGCTAAAATTTGGTACAAATTTCCGGTGAAATCCACTTATGCCCAGAAATCTCAAAAGTTCTCGTTTTGTTGTAGGCACAGGGAAATCCAAGATAGTTTTGACTTTCACATCTCTCAGAGCCACCTTACTATGTCCAATGATATGGCCTAGATAGACCTGGTTGCACGCCCTCCTCAAAGTTTTTAAACTTTGATGCCATCTTTCCAAAGCCCCTTGTTATTCAGGATGCTAAGTTGTTGACTTAAACTGTTTTATCCCCAAACTGTTCAATACTTCCTTAAATAGCTGTGACATGAAATTTAAACCCTGATCTGATTGTATTTCTTTTGGTGAACCATATCTTGTAAAAATTTAAGCAACTCTTCTACAATTCTCTTTGTTATAATATTTCTTAAAGGTATCACTTCAAGAATCCTTGTAGATACATCCACTATTGTCAGTAAGTAATGATTTCCACTTTTAGTCATAGGCAAGGGTCCTATACCATCAATCATGACCCTAGTAAAAGGTTCTTCAAATGCTGGAATTTGAATTAAAGGTGCCAGCTTAATCACTGCTTGTCGTTTCCCTATCACCTGACATGTGTGACATGTTCTACAGAATTTGATTACATCTCTTTGCAATTAAGACCAATAAAAATGTTTTTGTATTTTCACCTGTGTTTTTCTAATTCTTAAATAACCTCCCATTGGAATTTCATGAGCTATTCGCAGGTATAACGATACTGCCACCACTTTCTCAATGCCCTGAAGGTAATAACATTCTGGAATACATTCTGCCTCTGTTTCTGAATAAGCTGTCTGATATAATTGTCTTATTTGTGTATCCTTTTTCTGTAACTCTACCAACTGCCTTGAGCTAAATACCTCAGCTGCATTATCTTCCATTCTTTCTTCCTGAACAATCTTATCAAAAACAGTGTCAGCTAATTGGACTTCAACACCTTCTCCCTGCCTTTTAACTTCCTATTTCAGCCTGTGAGCCTGTGATTTTGTTATCACACAATCTGGAAACAATCCTGTATACTCTTTCTGCAACACCTCTGTTGAAAACACCTCTTTAGGCTGCTCAACTACCATAGGCATCACCCACATCTGTGACCCAGCTATATCATTACCTAAAATAAATTGAACCCCGGCAATGGGCATTTTTTCCGTTACTACAACAACCACCTCACCTGTTTTCCACTTACTTTTTAAATTTACCTTCCACAATGGAATAGGATTAGCGTCTCCATGAACCCCACTTATTACATGTTCCTGCAATACTCCCTCTGAACAACAAATATCACTATCCACAACATTAAGGATTGACTGTGTCTCTTAAAATTTTAATATTTTTACCTACTCCACCCTGTACACATGGTAAGATTTCCCCTTGACATACAAAATCTTTGAACATCTCTGCAACCTGCTCCTCAGAATTCCCTTGGGTAAATTATGAACATATTCCCACTTCTTTATCTATCACTGATTTTAACTGTTTTACCTGTACACAAACCATTGGTTTTTCCTGTGCCTGAAATTTAGAACCCACAGAACTTTTACTTCCAGAACTTTTCTGCATCCCAATAATCCCAACAGATTTTCGCTATAACTTCCAACACACTGATTCATGTGCCCAACTTTATTAAAACGAAAGCACCTCAATTTTCAAGTGTCACTTCTATCATCAGCACATCCTCTTTATTCTGAGAAAAAACTTCCTGGGAAGTTCCACCTACTCCTCTTCCCTGACTACCCACCTCCCTTTCACCTTCCCACGTTCCATCCTTTTCTGATTTAAAAGGATGACAAAAAAAGGTTTAGATCTATGAACTAACTTATAATGATCAGCTATCTCTGCTGCTTGTCTTACCATTTTAACCCATACTCCACATGGGTTCTCATTACTGAAGGAATTGAATCTTTAAATTCTTACAAAAGGATTACTTCCCTAAGAGCTGCATATGTTGTCTCTATCTTCAATGCCTATATCCACCAGCCAAAATTACTTTGTTTTACTCTCTCAAACTCAATGTAAGTTTGCCCAGGCTATTTACTCATATTCCTAAATTTCTGCATGTATACCTCAGGAGCCAACTCAAATGCACTCTTAATAGCCTTTCTTTTTAACCATATCATTGTCCACTGACATTTCTTCTGACAGTGGAGCATAAATCTCATGTATATAAAAACAAAAAACTGCGGATGCTGGAAATCCAAAACAAAAACAGAATTACCTGGAAAAACTCAACAGGTCTGGCAGCATCAGCGGAGAAGAAAAAAGTTGACGTTTCGAGTCCTCATGACCCTTCAACAGAACTGAGTAAAATTAGGAGAGGGGTGAAATATAAGCTGGTTTAAGGTGGGGGGGTGGTGGGGGTGGGGGGAGAGAAGTGAGGGGGGTGGGGTGGTTGTAGGGATAAGCAAGCAGTGATAGAAGCAGATAATCAAAAGATGTCACAGACAAAAGAACAAAGAGGTGTTGAAGGTAGTGATATTATCTAGACGAATGTGCTAATTAAGAATGGATGGCAGGACACTCAAGGTACAGCTCTAGTGGGGGTGGGGTAGAATAGACAAACAGGGCATAAAAGGTATAGATTTAAAAATAATGGAAATAGGTGGGAAAAGAAAAATCTATATAAATTATTGGGAAAAAAAAAAGGGAGGGGGAAGAAACGGACAGGGGGTGAGGATGGAGGAGGGAGTTCAAGATCTAAAGTTGTTGAATTTAATACTCAGTCCGGAAGGCTGTAAAGTGCCTAGAAGGAAGACGAGGTACTGTTCCTCCAGTTTGCATTGAGCTTCACTGGAACAATGCAGCAAGCCAAGGACAGACATGTGGGCAAGAGAGCAGGGTGGAGTGTTAAAATGGCAAGCGACAGGGAGGTTTGGGTCATTCTTGCGGACAGACCGCAGGTGGTCTGCAAAGCGCCCAGTTTACGTTTGGTCTCTCCAATGTAGAGGAGACCGCATTGGGAGCAACAAATGCAGTAGACTAAGTTGGGGAAAATGCAAGTGAAATGTTGCTCCACTTGAAATGAGTGTTTGGGCCCTTGGACGGTGAGGAGAGAGGAAGTGAAGGGGCAGGTGTTGCATCTTTTGCGTATGCATAGGTGGGGTTGAGGAGTAGGGGGTGATGGAGGAGTGGACCAGGGTGTCACGGAGGGAACGATCCCTATGGAATGCCGCTAGGGGGGTGAAAGGAAGATCTGTTTGGTGGGGGCATCATGCTGGAGTTGGCGGAAATGGCGGAGGATGATCCTTTGAATGCGGAGGTTGGTGGGGTGATAGGTGAGGACAAGGGGGACCCTACCATGTTTCTGGGAGGGAGGAGAAGGCATGAGGGCTGATGCGTGGGAGATGGGCCGGACACGGTTGAGGGGCCTGTCAACGACCGTGGGTGGAAAACCTCTGTTAAGGAAGAAGGAGGACATGTCAGAGGAACTGTTTTTGAAGGTAGCATCATCAGAACAGATGTGACGGAGGTGAAGGAACTGAGAGAATGGAATGGAGTACTTACAGGAAGTAGGGTGTGAGGAGCTGTGGCAGGAACATCTACAGAGGAGATGAGGTCAGTGACAATCCTGGAAACAATGGCTTGATGTTCAGTGGTGGGGTCATGGTCCAGGGAGAGGTAGGAAGAAGCATCCTCTGGAGATCTTCCTCCCAAAGCTTCCAACCTGAATATCGCCCAACCTCGGACGGCCCACTTTTACCTCCTACCCAAAATCCACAAACAGGACTGTCCTGGCAGACCGATCATGTCAGCCTGTTCCTGCCCCACGGAACTCATTTCTCGTTATCTTGACTCCCTCCTCTCTCCCCTTGTCCAGTCCCTTCCCACCTACATCCGTGATTCCTCTGACACCTTACGTCACATCAACAATTTCCAGTTCCCTGGCCCCAACCGCTTCCTCTTCACCATGGACGTCCAATCCCTCTACACCTCCATCCCCCACCAGGATGGTCTGATGGCCCTTATCTTCTTCCTCGAACAGAGGCCTGAACAATCCCCATCCACCACTACTCTCCTCCGTCTGGGTGAACTTGTTCTCACACTGAACAATTTCTCCTTTAACTCCTCTCACTTCCTCCAAATAAAAGGTGTGGCTATGCGTACCCGCATGGGCCCCAGCTATGCCTGTCTCTTTGTGGGGTATGTGGAACATTCCTTGTTCCAGTCCTACTCCGGCCCCCTCCCACAACTCTTTCTCCGGTACATTAATGATTACTTCGGTGCTGCTTCATGCTCTCGTCAGGACCTGGAAAAATTTATTAATTTTGCTTCCAATCTCCACCCCTCCATCATTTTCACATGGTCCCTCTCTGACACTTCCCTTCCCTTCCTTGACCTCTCTGTCTCAATCTCTGGTGATAGACTGTCTACCAATATCCATTACAAGCCTACCAACTCCCACAGCTACCTCGACTACGGCTCCTCACACCCCGCTTCCTGTAAGAATTCCATCCCATTCTCTTAGTTCCTACGCTTCCGTTGCATCTGTTCCGATGATGCTACCTTCAAAAACAGTTCTTCTGACATGTCCTCCTTCTTCCTTAACCGAGGTTTTCCACCCACGGTGGTTGACAGGGCCCTCAACCGTGTCCGACCCATCTCCCGCGCATTCGCCCTCACGCCTTCTCCTCCCTCCCAGAAACATGATAGGGTCCCCCTTGTCCTCACTTATCACCCCACCAACCTCCGCATTCAAAGGATCATCCTCCGCCATTTCCGCCAACTCCAGCGTGATGGCCCCACCAAACAGATCTTCCTTTCACCCCCCCCGGCGGCATTCTGTAGGGATCGTTTCCTCCGGGACACCCTGGTCCACTCCTCCATCACCCCCTACTCCTCAACCCCCACCGATGGCACCTCCCATTGCATACGCAAAAGATGCAACACCTGCCCCTTCACTTCCTCTCTCCTCACCGTCCAAGGGCCCAAACACTCCTTTCCAGTGAAGCAGCCTTTCACTTGCATTTCTCCTAACTTAGTCTACTGTATTCGTTGCTCCCAATGCGGTCTCCTCTACATTGGAGAGACCAAACGTAAACTGGGCGAGCGCTTTGCAGAACACCTGCAGTCTGTCCGGAAGAATGACCCAAACCTCCCTGTCGCTTGCCATTTTAACACTCCACCCTGCTCTCTTGCCCACATGTCTGTCTTGGCCTGCTGCATTGTTCCACTGAAGCTCAACGCAAACTGGAGGAACAGCACCTCATCTTCCGACTATTTACTTTACAGACTTCCGGACTGAATATTGAACTCAACAACTTTAGATCTTGAACTCCCTCCTCCATCCCCACCCCCTTTCTGTTTCTTCCCCCTTCCTTTTGTTTTTTCCAATAATTTGTATAGATTTTTCTTTTCCCACCTATTTCCATTATTTTTAAATCTATACCTTTTATGCCCTGTTAGTCTTATTCCACCCCACCCCCACTAGAGCTGTACCTTGTGTGTTCTGCCATCCATTCTTAATTAACACATTCATTTAGGTAATATCACCACCTTCAACACCGCTTTGTTCATTTGTCTGTGACATCTTTTGATTATCTGCTCCTATCACTGCTTGCTTGTCCCTACAGCCACCACCCCCCACCTTAAACCAGCTTATATTTCACCCCTCTCCTAATTTTACTCAGTTCTGTTGAAGGGTCATGAGGACTCGAAACGTCAATTTTGTTCTTCTCCGCCGATGCTGCCAGACCTGCTGAGTTTTTCCAGGTAATTCCGTTTTTGTCATAAATATCATTTGCTCTCCCCACCAATCTAGATTGTAACAACAATGTCCAGTATTCCTGTGGCCATTTCATCTGTTTAGCTATCTCCTTAAATGAAAGAAAGAACAATTCCACATCTCTTTCCTCAAACTTCAGAAGAAATGGCACAAATTTAAACATCTCCACACTAGGTTTTAGGTAAAAGGCTTTCTCATCATCAGAACTTTCCTTAGCATTAGATGTCTCCCTTTTAAAATCCAGCTTTTTAAGCTGGTAATCTCTGTCTCTTTCCTTCATTCTCTCTTCCTTTTTTAAGTTCAGTATTTCAAATTCCCTTTCTTGTCTTTTTTCTTTCTCCTGCCTTTCCACCAGCTCCCTTCGGAATGTCCTTTCTCTTTCCTTTTCTTTTTCTCCCCCTGCCATTTCTTTCCCTGTTGCCTCGAGTTCCAGTTTTTTCATTTCCAATTCTTTTTCCTTTCCTTTTGCCTCCAAATCAAGGTTTCTCAGTTCCCTTGCTTATTCAAATTCAAGCCTCTTCATTTCAGCTGAAGTCTCACTACCTCCGGCTGTGACTTACTAGTGGCAGGTATAACTTCCAACTTTAAATGCTGTGCTATCACTTCAACTATGTATGCTTTCTTTGCCCCTACAGGTAACCTCAACTGCAGCTTATCCACCAACTCTGTTAACTTACCTTTAGATACTTTTTGTAATCCAATCAGAGTTATATCTTCTACTTCCAAAAGAGCTTTATCCAAGGATACAGCATTTTGCAGTCTCACCACTTTAAAAATACCTCACACCAACTCCCGAATTCAAAGTGCTTCTTGTATTCATAACCTTAAGATTCACCAACTCCAAACCAATCAAGGAATTTCCAAAATATCCTGCAATGAGCCCCCAAATTATTATGATGTAGCAGATGATGTGTGCCAGGTGGGTCAAATCTGTGAGGGAAACTTGATCACATGGTCACAACTGTTTTGTAATTTGCATTTATTTCGAGATGAGTTTAAATTCAGAAGTAATAAGACTACCATGATTTCAGAGGTTTTTAGAAAACTAAATTAAATGTTTATTAACAAAAGATTTCAAGCACATACATAGGTCTACAAATTGCTACTATAATAATTTCTAAAACCCATAATTAATCTGGCTTCCAGTTGCACCCCCGTTAAGGCAATTGTAAAAACAAATAGTTTTAAAAAGAGCCAGGCAAAGCAACACAATACTCTGGATAGGAGAATTCAAAGTGAGTTTTCTCAGCTTTGGTTCCTGTAGGTAGCAATTTGATGCACAGAGGCCAGAGGCTTTTCACACTTGTGTTAGGTCTTAGAATGGCTTCTCTCTGAAACATAGCCTCTTCCCCTTTATACACGTTTCTCCCTTTTTAATACAAATTCCATTGTTCCAATATGTCTTTGGCCCTCTCATAATACAAATCTTTTCATAGTACTAATTTTATCAGTAACCTTTCAGAAAAATAAGCATGCTGTTTGGCTTGACTTCTTCTGGCTAGGTGTAACATCTTACCATCTCTTTGAAATTCAAACTAACCTACTTTATCTAAAAATGCAAATGTTCCTTACTCCTAACATTTTTAAACTTCAGCCATGTTTATGTATTTAGCATTTCAAACCTAGCTTCTTGATAACTCAAAGCCTCCAGACCAGCTGTCTCCAATTCAATCAAATCCCCCCCACACACACACACACGCACACAGTTACACACAGAGAAACTACCTGAAACCCCACTATTAACCCACTTTTACAATAAATCACAATAATATTATGAAAATCATTATATTTTCATGACAGAAAATGAACCATGATGTTCGCAGTAATAGTCAAAAGTTTACTGTGGGACAGACAGTTTTTGTATAAAATTTTGCAACTGGACTGAGATGGGTCACTGGTACAATCGTCTCTGAAACAGGATCTTTATCTTATAAGGTAGAAGCAGAAAGCAGGATTTTTCGGAAACACATCTCAGAAGTCGAGAAACCCTCCAACAGCCAGTTAAATCACCTGAAATCGAAGTCAAAACTTTGACCCCTGAGGTGCCGGATCGACAAAGCATAGGCATTCTTTGAAGTAAGTCTCTATTGAAGTAAATAATTCTGAACTGCCAATGTCAAATGATGCCCCTGATGCTGCAGTTCCTGTGCAAATTGATCAAATAGAAAAGCCTCCAGTTGTTGAGTTGTGTTGCACCACCCAAATCTGAAAACCTCCTCAAAAACTACATTTATAATGGCATGAACTGTATATAATTGTGTAGATTATGGGTTAAGATGTTTTTTAATAAGAGGGCAAAATAAAATTAAAGGGGAAGGAATGTAATGATTGTGAGTCAAACCCATTTCTTACTGTTTTGAAGATCATGTGACTACAAAGACAAATCAACCCTAAGTTCAGAGCTTTTTAGCCTTGGTCCTGGAACAAGCATGTAGCCTTATCTGGAGTATTTTTTTATTCATTAGATGTGGGTGTTGCATTGCTGGGAAGGCCAGCAGTTTTTCCCAGAAGGCATTTTTAAGAGTCAACCACATTGTTGTGGGGCTGGAGTCATATGTTGTCCAGACAAAAATGACAGATTTCCTTCCCTAAAGGGCATTAGTGAACCAGATGGATTTTATGACAACCTATAATGGTTTTAATTCCAGATTTCTATTACATTCAAACTTCATCATCCCCTGTGATGGGATTCAAACCCAGGTCCCCGGAGCATTACCCTAGGTCTCTGGAGTATTAGTCAGTGATAATACCACTATGCTATTGCCTCCCCACCTGTAAATGAAGTTTGATATTTCTAACAAGAAACCCATTCTGCACCCCAAGTTTATTACAAGCAAGTACTGGAATTGGCTCCGGAAGAGTCCCAGCAGAAAGAGCACAGAAAAATGGTGCCACAGTGATGAAAGCTTGTAGTTTGCTCGAAGGATCTCAGACATAGCACTGGAGGCCTTGGTGCAAAATTCAGGAGGGAAGATTTTCTCTATCCACAGGGAACCAAGGAGCCCTTCAAATAGCCACTGCAAAAGCAGTGAGAGCAGATAGCACTCATGTTTATTGCCAGCATTTTTGGGAAGCATGCGCACCTGAAAAGATGTTAACAACAAAGGGTTGAATTTCATTGGGGGGACGGACAGCACACATCCACACACCCCCCACATCCCACCCCCCCCCCCCCCCCCCCCCCCACCATCCACCACCCCCGGAAGCCACGTTGGCATGGAGCTGACACGTACCACGCCGACCAGCCTCCTGGCAATAAAGCGCTCATTGATGAGGGCCGAGTGGGGCTTCTTCCCCTCAGTAGAGCAGAAGACCTGCCCTCTGGAGCTGCCAGCCAATTGGATTGGCCGACAGCTCCATCGGTCCTGGCAGCATCACGAAGGCCCCAGTGGCAGCTGCCGGGACTGCAGGTTCGGAGTGGAGCCCAAGGCCTCGGATCTGGGTTAGGTCTGGGTTCTTGGGCCTGGAGGGTTTGGGATAATTAGGGAGAGGGGCAGTGTTGGCGAGGGGGTGAGTTTCAGAGAGGGAGCCGGTAGGAAGGAAGGAGGACCACCCCACGAGTAGCAAAGGGCAGTCCCTGAAGAGCGACCCACCAACCCTCCCCCCACAAACCCTGCTTAATCCTTCCTGCCCTTTGACCATTTCAATTTAAAATCCGGAACCCCCCCTGCTGGAGGGGCATGTAAATTTCAGCCCAAGGTTTTGAGCAAGTAACCATTGCCTCTTGGAAGCTATTTTGCAGCTAATTGTTTTTCTTCTATAATATTTGTGAACTTCTTGATGTTTGTGCTGTGATTCTGTTGGCAAAATAAAATTAAATGAGTTAGTGCCTGTTAAAATAGGACAAAGGAATCTAATATACTAAGTGTAATATAACATAAAGGGGCCAATTGTAAAATAAGCAGTTGGTGGTAGATTGAGCCAGTCTCCGCCTATTGTTGCTGAGCCACTTTGATCCACTTTGTGGCATTTGATAATATATAAATATTAAACATCTCTTTTCATATGTGCCACAATAAATGTGAAATACTTTTAACTGGAAGGAAATACTTAAAGCAAAGTTGGCTATAATGTCAGCTGTTTCTCAATTGTAGCACTTGTGCCTCGAGCAGACTGTAAATCTTATGCAAAATGCCACAGAAGGAAATGCATCTAAGTTGTTCACGTTCCATGAGCACCATCCATTTTAGGCACAAAAACAGGTCAAAAGAATTCTCAACCACATTGTGTTTTGTGTTTTATGACTAAAGTAACCTTTCCAGTACTGGCAATGATTCTGAAGATTTTAACAAGCTGGAAATAGAAAAATGAATTAGAAACAGAAAAAAAGTCTTCAGTAGCAAAGATCAACTGAGTGAACTCTCCTAAGAAGTTGGCCTTTTTTTTCTCTCATCTATTGCCGCTGCCCTTATGTTGAATGATTGAGACAGGTAACCAATGAGAGGGGTGGAAAATTGAACAATATCAGTATATAATTCAAATCTAATATGTATGATTTTTTTATTCATTCATGGGATGTGGGCATCACTGGCTAGGCCAGTATTTATTGTCCATCCCTAAATGGCTGCAAGAAGATGATGGTGAGCTGCCTTCTTGAACAACTGCAGTCCATGTGGTGTGGGTATACCCACAGTGCTGTTGGGGGGGATTTCCAGGATTTTGACCCAGCGACGGTGGAGGAACAGTGATATAGTTTCAAGTCAGGATTGTGTGTGACTTGGAGGTGAACTTGAGGGTGGCAGTGTTCCCACGCGTTTGCCGCCCTTGTTCTTCCAGAGATTGCAAGTTTAGAGGGTGCTTTCGCGAGTTGTTGCTGTGCATCTTGTAACTGGTACACATTGTTGCCACTGTGTGCCAGAGATGGAGTGGATGAATTTTTCAGGGCATTGATGGCCACTGATAAAGCAGGCTGCTTTATCCTAGATAGCAATGTTGGAGCTGCGCTCATCCAGGCAAGTGGAGAGTATTCCATTAAATTCCTGACGTGTGCCTTGCAGATGATGGACAAGTTTTGAGGAGTCAGGAGGTGAGTTTCTCACTGCGGAATTCCCAGCCTCTGGCCTAGCTACAGTATTTATATGACTGGCCTATTAATAGTCAAAGGTAACCCCCTAGGATGTTGATAGTTGTGTATTCAGCGGTGGTAATCTTGTTGAATGTCAAGGGTAGATGGTTAGGTTCTCTCTTGTTGGAAATGGTCATTGCATGGCACTTGTGTGGTGTGAATATTACTTGCCACTGATCAGCCCAAGGTTGAATATTATCCAGGTCTTGTTGCATGCCATCTTGAATTGGGCAAGTTTATCCAGCATTGTCCTCCAATACAGATGGAAGAAAATCAGAGTCGGAAATTCTGCTGGTGGGAATCTATGCAGGAACCCCTTGTTCCATCTTCTCCAGGGTTGACCACAAATGGGCATTGAATCAGAAGGAAGCCTTTGACTTAGAGAGTGATTTCCAAAGGAACTCTTCCACTTGTCCACTGTAGCTTTAGGGCACAAGGCTCGGAATAGTCTGGAAAAGCAATGCAAGTTGTGTCTGTGCCATTTTCCAGGATTTCCACAGCTCTTTGTCTGAGTTTAAAGCATTCAAGAGGGGACAGCCCCACATAAAAAGTCACCCTTTATCTGTCCCCATTTTCAAACCATTCTTGAAAAAGAATCACAGAACAACAGTAAATGAATGTAGGGACTGCAGGTTTTAAATGAAAATAGCAAATTAGATTGAATATTGTTTCAGCAGTAGGAACAAATTGCTGACAAATGGGTGGATGTTATATGTTTGGAATTTGAAAAAGCGTTTTACAAGGGCTCATATTGATGATTGATAGCTAGAGATCTGAAAGTAAATTGTTATTCTGGATAGAAAACTAGATTGAAAAGAAAGAACAAAAAGCCGGAGTGTAGCCACAAGTGGAAACTTTCGGAGGTTGCATGCAGGGTGCCTCAATGTGCATCATAAGTCCCTTGTTATTAGTGAAAACCATGTGGCATTGCTCACAAGTTAGAAAATACCATTTTATCCCACAACAGGGGCATTATACCATATAAAGCATTGTGTAATATACATAAATTATGTAGGAAAATCTTGGCACTCCTGAACTCCCAACACTGAACCTAACTCATAGCAAGTATTAGAAAAAGAAATAGGGCTGGAGTGTTGTAGTCCTGTCTTTGATCTGTGCTCCAGCTGAATATAACCTCTCATGTTGTTTCTTGCAGAGGTTGGGGTGATGATGAGGGAAAGTTCTCCAACAACCGCCTATTAGAAGTATGGCAAAAGTGTCACAGTTATGGCAAGAGAAGGTCTATGGGCTTATCACACTATAAGTTATCAAACTATAAATCTGCCCTCCTGCCAGTGGTAGTTCTGAAGCTCTTCAATTCCTGTCTCCACATCAAAGAAACACCTGTGATCCAACCAAGTCTACTTCTCTGCACTACACTTATCTGCCTGGCATTAATATAGTGTTGGAATTCTTCTGGCCACAGTCCTGTCTCCCGCCAGGTTTCACTGTTGGTCCTGACAATGGCCATCATGACAAGGGAGATTTAAGATTGTGTCAGGGTCAGAATGAAATCATTGGACCTTGGCATTTAAATATTAAGGAGGCCTTCCTCTGCATGCACTGGGCAGATCTGATGCAGCCGGAAATCCTCCATTTAAACCAGCAGCAGGCTCATATATTTCAGGAATGCAGCAGGCAGTGCATGAGCACCATTGTATCCACCTACCTGATGTGATACCATTGGGAATAGGAAGGGTTAAAATTTCCCTTCATCTCGAATCAATCAATGGCCCTGAAAACGCACAGCCTTATTTGTGGATGGTGCCTTTAAGATGCTGGGCCATGCAGTGAGGCAAGAAAAGACTTGTCCTGACTGCCACTACTGGGCACCTTTCCAGAGAAGACACAACCAAATTATGCAGTATGAGACAGCTGACCAGGAGATTGACCTCTGCAACATGTAGTGGAGCTGGCTGC